>NC_050573.1:401094876-401397906 GCF_011100635.1 Trichosurus vulpecula | reverse complement strand
AGAAATTTGACTCAGTAATAACACATGGACAAGCTCTAGTAAAATAGAGGTACCAAACACCCACATAACTGGATTAAAATGGAATTGGGAAATATTTAAGAAAATAAATAAAAATGCAGTAGAACATAGATAATGTTAATGTATGGTTTTCCAACTCAATCTACAGCCCGATGGAATCCTTATGCATAGTTTAGTTCCCTTCCTTTTCTATTTGAGCTAGATACCACTGTAGAAAAGAATGCTGCTTTATTATTCTATCTCTTCCAAGAGTCCCTTCCTTCCTCTCCATCAGCCTTATCCAGCCTACCAGTACCATTCCAAAATGGAGCCTTTTGCTCCACCATAGGACTTATTTCCAGTTATTACCAATACTACTTATTGAAGAAAAATACCACACTGCACAGGTTAGCTAATGTAAAACTATTTTTTTTTATTGAAAATACATCTACAAAGTAATGTTTCTCAGTCCACACTGGATGTATCTACCTGCAAAGCCAATAAAGGGTAGAAGGGGATTATCCTAGAGTACCTGATTTCTGTAAGAAACAGAGTTAGTATAAAACAAAAACAAAAACCCCAAGATACCTATTGTGCCACAATCCATTTTTCTCCAAAGATGTCATAGAAAGACAGCCATTTTCATGAAGTCTTTGCAGTGTATTTGCCAAATACAGCCACAATAAACATTAAATGTTACTTCATATAGACTAACATTAACTTTTTATATGCATGTAATGCACTGAATTTCTATAAAAATAGTTCTAATTACATATCAGAGGATGCGTGTGTCTAGATATTCAACCTCTTAGCAAAAGCAAATCCATCCTTCGCTGCTTTCAGTTATAGACTCAAGCACAGCTTGCGTTGTCTGACAGCTCCCAGATGATCACTTTCACCGGATATTCCTAAGTGGGGGGGGATTATACCTGCCTTTTGACTCAAAACCGAGGAGTAGCCTTGCTTTAAACTAATGCTCCCTCCCTAAGTCCAATGAACAACACCTCAACAATCATTTGTCATTTCTCCTGGGGACAAGGATGATGTAGTCAAATATTGTGAATAATTTGATGAGTGGAATTCTAACTCAAAGAGATGTCTCATTTCCTTATTCAGTGAATATTTGATCACGAAGAGAGCTTGACGTGAGAGGCCCTCATTCAACTTTCAACCTCTTCTCCATCTCTAACTACATTGTAAACCTCTTCCATTTTGACTCCTTCAATATGCATGAAAATGAAAATATATAACATTGATAATTTGATCTTCAGGTTTCCTTGGGGAATGATTTTGGACTGAACAGAAAACACATCAGAGTAAAGAGTATTTTAAATCTCTCCCCCTTTTATTTTTTCCATTTATATTCCCCAGTGGAGACCTATAATGTCAACTCTTTAAAATTCTTTTTACATTTCTGAAACATATGCCATCCATTCACTATCTTGCTCTTCATGTTTTTCCTAGTGCCATTAAAAGCTTGAGCACTCTATTAGTTTTCAGTTTTATTTTCTAAATTACTACTCTTAGTAGATATAGTGGGCAACAATTCTCCCCTCTCCCCCAACCCAAAAAAAAATTTCCCCTATTGGGAGGAAAAGGAAGTGCAGCTCAACCTCTTCTCTCCTTTCCCTTACCAAAGCACGGGCAGGATATTTGGTGAAGTTTCACTCTTGGAATGACCTCTCACTTGGCACAACTGCCAATTTGGAAAAGATGGCTTCCGATGTAGGACTGGGGAACCACCCTGCCATCTCTGCCTTAGAAATATCCTCCCTGCAAATCTCCCCCTCTAAGAAATGCCTTTTATTGCAAGATGCCAGGAAGGGACACCAAGGTGTTAGACATCTCATGGCCAGCAGTCCCTGAGCTGGCCTCTCCTATGCACTTGGACGTAGATTCTGCTATTAGTGAGATGAGACAGGAAGACACAAGTCAGATAAAGAGAGATTCTGATTGCCCATCTTTTGTCTGGTTGCCTTTATATCAAGGTAAACTATATTTTGGGACCTAAACCGAATTGTGTTCTACAGATCCAGAAATTTTGAAGTAGGAGTTAAGAAAAAATATATACATTTCCAGCCTCTTCTACCTAATTTTGACTTTCCAGCTTATAAAAAACAAGATCACATTTACAGGGTTGTGTGTGTCATATACACTTGCATTTTTTTGTTGACTTGGTCAACGATCTTTCTGATCTCTTTTTTGCACATACCTAGGCAAGACTAGTTTATAACTGTTGATTTTTTTCCTTTAGTTTTGAGAAACAGAATGACAATCAACCACACATTTTGGCCCCATCAAAATTTTGTTGATCATTTTTCAATGCTATCCAATCAGGAAGCGAGAACAAGATAAGGGATTTCTGGAAATTAAGATGCGACTGGATGGAAAAGTTACGTTTCATCGTGCTGGTCTACATCTTGGTTTCACTGTCAATGGGTTTTTCGGTCTCATTTTCCTGGGAGATGAGCTGATAGGGTTTCTTCATTTCATTTTCTTCGATCACAGAATTACCCATTTCTGTATCTCGGTTCTTTAGCTCATGTCGTGATAAATGCTCAACAATTCCTGCGCCGAGAGAGTCTCCCAGAACATTGGTGGTTGTACGAAGACGATCCCTGTGGGATGAAGAAAGAAAGGAAATCACTGCCAATGTGCCCATTTTCATGGTTGTTTTTTTTAACCAGGCACTTTTCTAGAATCTCTTACCCAACCCTTAACTTTCACCTGCTGTACCCCACTCTTGACTAAGGCTGTTGAGCAATGGAGGAGAGAGTTACAAAATCAAGCATGTGGGTGGGTTCTGTTTTGTTTTTGTTCCGTATCCTCAGTATTTGCCTTGCATATTAGCATTTGCCTTGCACATAGTTGGCACTTAATCCAAAAGTCTGTTGAACAGCTCTGACTGATTGCCCTAAATTTAAGACCCAGCACAGTAGCTAGGTGGCACAGAGGATAGAACAGTGGGCTTGGAAACAGGAAGATTCATCTTTGTGAGTTCAAATCCAACCTCACCCACTTACTATCTATGTGACCCTGGGCAAGTCACTTAACCCTGTTTGCCTCAGTTTCCTCATCCATAAAATGAGCTGAAGGAGAAACAGTAAACCACTCTAGTATTTCTACCAAGAAAACCCCAAATGGGGTCACAAAGAGTTGGACATCACTGAACAACAAAAACCCCAGGTGACTCTCATTTGGGCTACGCAATCCTTCTAGTCTATTTTTCTCATCCCCATTACTCATTTACTCACAAAACCTAGTCCAACCTTTTCATTTCTCCTCTGGCCCTCACCCCTACCCTCAGAGTCCCAACCCTTAGCAAAGAGAATTAAATTTCCTATTTAGTATTACCAGATCAAAGAATGTGGAGCTGGGAGGGACTTTAAAAACCATGGTATCCACCTGGCTCACTTAACAGATGAAGAAACCGAGGTTCCAAGAAGTATAATATTATAGGATCATAGATCTAAATCTGGATGTGACTTCAAGAGACCATTTAGTTCAATGTTCTCATTTTATAGATAAGGAGATGAAGGCTCAGAGAGGTTAAAATACTTGCTGGAGGCCAAGTTGAGTCATTTGCCCAAAGTTACACAAATGGTAAAATAAATGGGTAAGCTAGGCAGTGTGCAGTGGATAGGGTGCTGGGCCTGGAGTCAGAAAGACTCATCTTTCTGAGTTCAAATCTGGCCTCAGACACTTACTCTGCTGTATGACCCTGGGCAAGTCACTCAACCCTGTTTTCCTTAGTTTGCTCATCTGTAAAATGAGCTGGAGAAGGAAATGGCAAACCACTCCAGTATCTTTGCCAAGAAAACCCCAAATGGGGTCATGAAGTGTCAGATACAACTGAAAATGACTGCACAGCAACAAAACAGGTGAACTGGGAAGACCAACAGCATCTGACATCAACTCCTTCAGCTCTTCCCCTCTCTTCCTGAAAACACCTTAGTATTGCCAATGCATGTTCTCTTTGCCTTTGGTCACAGAGAGTTTTTCTCACTTTGATCTTTTCCCCTCCTCATTCACACTTCTCCCCATTCCTAAATGCCCTTCTTCCCCTTTCTCCTATGAGTTCCTACCCTTCCTTATAGGACAACTCAAATGCCACCTCCTCCATGAAACCTTTCATGATTCCCCTAGTTGGTCCTCACATCCCACTTTGATGCTCCAATGTCTTTATGCAACATGGTATACCTATGTACTGGTCAGGTCCCTGATCAGCCATAAATAAACTGCAGGGCTGGCTTATTTCCCTCTGTACCTAGAGTGATGCTTAATACATAGGCAGTGAATACATTTTTGTTTAGTGAATGAAGGAATGAATGATAATGAATGAATTTCACAGTGATTCCCAACTTGTTCAGAAAGCTGGTTAATTTATTTGGCTTAAAAATCTTGTTACTGTTTGGTTATACAGGAGATAGTAGAATATTTCTAACTGTAGCTGTTACCCTCAGATTACTCATAATTGGCCAGAAGCCATTTAATGGCTGAAGTAGTTTTGGAGATTCTTTCTTTCCTTTTTCTTCTTGGAGACTTCCTCATTCATATTCCTCCTTATTTTCCCTTTCTTATGACTCTCACTTTCTTTTACACTGTGAAATTGTTTATAAAATGTTTACTTAAAAACTCCCCCCGCTCTCTATAGCAATTCATTCCTTGTCTAGTGCTGGAAACTCTCTCTCTCTCTCTCTCTCTCAATCTCTCTCTCTCTCTCTCTCTCTCCCTCTCCTGATAACACTTGAGTTAATCTATCAGCTATGATCATTCCTCCAGATCCTTCATGGATGGAGCTGTCTTCAATAATTTAGGTCAGTCACATAACTATGGCAGTCTGAATCAATTAATAAGCCTTCATTAAGCACCTATATGAGTCAGGCCCTTGCTGTGCTAAGTGCAGACACCCTTAGCACAGTTCACAGGATGGCACAAAACATTCTTATCCTGCCATGGTGGCCATGCTCTTCCTGAGAAGAAAGTTTTAAAAGGAAAAGGAATAGTGGTAGAAGGAATAAAGAAGAAAAATTCAAATGCGGAGGAGAAAAGGAGGAAACATGGACCTGGAGGTAGGGACGTGAGGGCATGGGGAGGTGCGGTTCTATTCCTAGAACATGACCTAGGGACGAACATAGCTAGTTAATGCCTCCACTTCCAAAACTATCATCCATCTTCCCACTGACTGTACTTGTGTCTTTGTCCTTGTTTGATTCAGACACAAACCATCTGTGTGCCCTATTATGCCACTGGAACGGGAAACAAAAGGCAGCATGATGGCCCAGCCCAAGTGTGAAATTAATGTTTTTGTGGCTTAGTTGCTGATTTGAGATGTTGAGTCATGTGACAATGTTTGTGCCGATCTACACTTCAGGCTGACATACAGAACAGTTTCCTGGTCACTAAACTGCTTTTCTAAGTGAAAAGTAGAAGAGCCAGCCATATTGTACAAACTGATAAGGAAGTAAGGACCTATGGTATCTCCTAACTTTGTGAATGAAGCCTTTGATCTCTAGATATGGGCTGGGCAGCAGTGAACAAGGGCCATGGAATCCTCGGTTGGATTGCCTTTCTCCACTTGGTTGTGTTGCCTGCTGCCTGGGGCTCTGGAAGCCCAGCGGAGACCCCTGGTGGTGAGTGAGATTCTTGAATGCTCTTGGCTCATACTCACAAGAACCAGTCCACAGCAATGATGAGGGTGATGTCGTCCGTGGGGAGCCCGACGGAGGTCAGCACGATGACCATAGTGACTAGCCCTGCCTGAGGGATCCCGGCAGCTCCGATGCTGGCAGCTGTGGCTGTGATGCTGTTAAATGAGGCACCAAGTAGAGAGAAAAACGTGTCAATGTTTGGAAAGAATTCATCCCCAGTACACAGTAAACACTGAAAAACATTGCCCACGCCAATATGACTAACTTAGGGTTTTCATAGCATGGAGCAGGAGTGTTAGGACTGTTCTAGGAAAATGTAAACCAGACACTCTGATCAGGTGATGGCTATCCTGTCTCATACGTAGGAGCGATGCAAACAGAGATAAGGTTCTAGCAATCACACAGAGCCTTTTGATTTCATGTTGGTACCAGAGTATACACATGCCAGTTTTCATAGAGTAGTAGAGAGGAGCACATTTGGAGTCTGGAAGATCTGGGTTCAAGTCCCATCACTGACATATGACCCCATGGACAAAGCACCTTACTTCTCAGGGACCCAGCCCATACTGAATTTATCTAGGAAGTCTCTACTCTGGAGGTTCCATACCTGGATGAAAATCAGAGGTCTGGACAAAAAAAATAAATAAAAATGAGATAGTCTGGTCTACTACTTGGCAGTGCCTCAGGAATAATTTGAGGAATGAGCCAATCCAGTTCTGATAATTTCGGATTATAAAAACCAACAACCCTCCCTAATGGATAAGTGCACAAAGGATATGAACAGGCAACTCTCGAGGGAAGAAGGAAACAAGCATTTATTAAGTACCTACTATGTGTCAGGCACTGGGCTATGTGCTTTATAAATATTCTCTCATTTAATCCTTGCAGCAAGGTAGGTACTATTGTTACACACATTTTACAGATGAAGAAATTCAGGCAAACAGAGGTTAAGTGATTTGCCCAGGGTCACACGACTAGTAAGTGTCCAAGGCTGGATTTGAACTTAGGTCTTCCTGACTCTAGGCTCAGTGTTTTATCTGCTGTGCCAGCTAAACTGCTTCTAATCCAAGCTATCAACAAACACATAAAAAACTGCCCCATACAACCACAGATGGACGAAGTGAGGAACTCACTCAAGGAGCTTTTACTAATCAATTACCAGCTGGTTTAATAATCACAGATGGCCAATGACAAAACGTTATGGTTTATACAATATCATATCAACAGATTTCTGTTGTTCAACAGATTCAATTCTCATGATTTGAAGAAAAGTTGAAGTTGGGAATATAGAGAGGGGAAAGAAGCAGAGACATTACAGCATTGTGACTGGGGAAGAGAATCATCTCTTTGTAAATAGCTGTAGCTTCGCTGATGCTTGACTAATTGAGGTCTGAATTCCAACCGGAGAATCTTTTTTCATGAGTGATTTCAATGAAAAACTTTAGGTTTTAAAGGTATTAAAATGTTTTTGTTTTGTAGAAGACTTTGTTGCTCTGTATGAGTCCTGTATGCATTATATATTGTGATTTATTACTGTTGGGGAGATTTGCAGACAGTTCCTTATTTTCACATTGAATCATGCTACTTTTGTATAATTCAAGTAAACAGCTAGGTTAATTCATCATGTTTGCTTTTATTAAAGAAATAAAATATGAGGGTAGAGTTCATTTTGAATTATAAAATTGATTTGGTCTTAGTTATGTAATGTCTTGAATGATAACCATAGCTAGATTTTTAACTGTTGACATATTTATTGAAACAATTTTTAAAGGATTTTCCCCCTCTTTTTGTTTTTGGTAAACCATTCACAATTTAAGTGGCTACAAATATTTTGGGGGAGAGAGTTGGGGGTCTTTTGTTTAATTCTGAAAACTAACTGTTAATCCCCAATCAAGTGTTGTCCAACCTATTAAACTTAAAGATCCCCTGTACCCATTAAGGGCCTTCACAGCAGTTAGCAACACTGTGTATTGTGCCTGTTAATACAGTATGTTATTTTGAGTTAGTTATTGAAGGTCCTCATTTGGCCAGATTTATCTTGGAGTTTCCTTAATTTATGAATTCCATTTGATCTCATTAATGTGTTAAATTTCATTTGGTCATAGTGCTATTGAAATATAGTATTTGCATAGATTTTTTTTCCAAAGCAAAATCTTAAAATACAACATCCTCTTCTAGAAAAGGGGAGAAAAAAGAAAAACTGCTCCAGATTACTTATAATAAAGGAAATGAAAATTAAATTAAAACATATGAGGTTCCACCTCACAGTCATTGTAGATTGGCAAAGATGATGAAAAATTTAAAGTGACAATGTTCGGAGGCATCTGGAAGGAAAGGCCTGATGATGCACTGTTAGTGGAGTTATAAATTGGTCTAGCCACTCTGGAAAACAATTTGGAACTATATGCCAAAAGTAACAAAATGGAATTACCCTTTAACATAGCAATAACACTAGGAGGCCTATATTCCAAATAGATAAAGGAAAGAGGGAAAGGACTCAAATATAAAAAATATAAAATATAAAAGTAACCAAAAATAGCAGCACTTTTTGTTGGAGCAAAAAACTGGAAACAAAATGGGGTGTTCATCAATTGAGGAATAGCTGAAAATTATGAATGTAGTAGAATATTATCATGTTATAAAATGATGAAAGGGATGGATTCAGAGAAATTTGGGAAGATTCATTATGAACTAATGCATAATGAAGTGAGCAGAACCAAGAGAAGATAAGATGGCTACAATATTATAAAGAAAAAAAGTCTTTGAAAGACTTAAGAATTCTGATCAATGCAATAAACAACCATGACTCTAGAGAATCTATGATGAAGCATGTTACTTACCTCCTGATAGAGAGGTGATGTACTCAAGATGTAGAATGAGGCATATATTTTTGGACATGGTCAATGAGAGAATTTGTTTTGCTTAACTATGCACATTTGTAATAAGGGAAGATTTAAACAAATTTATTTATTTGGGTGAAGGATGGTGGAGGATTGGTGAGAGGGATGGGTACTAGTGATAGGGAAGCTAACAAAAAGAAAAGAAAGAAAATAGTCCTATTGAAATGTTTTTTTTTTTAAATGCACAGAAGAGATCACAAACACAAAGGGAAAGGGAACAAACATTATTTAAGCACTTACTTACTATGTCCTAGGCAATGGGCTAAGTGATTTATAAATTATCTCATTTGAGCCTTACAACAACCCTTGGAGGCAGGTGTTATTGTTATCCTCCTTTACAGTTGAGAAAGTTGAGGCAAGTGACTCAACTAACACAGTTAGTTCCTGTCTGAAGCTGGGTTTCAATTCAAGGCATCCTGACTCCAGGTCCAGTGGTCTCTGTCCACTGTGCCACCTAGCTCCTAAGCAGAACAACTTTTGAAATTAACATGTTAAATGTATTATATATTTACATCCTTCATATGTAATCCTGTTTTCTGTTATATGTACATAGCAATGTTCATTTTTGTGGGAGTTAGAAAAGTTCACGCTAAAAAAAAAGTAAATGGCACAGTGGATAGAATGTTGGCCCTAGAGTCAGGAGGACCTGAGTTCAAATTTGACCTCAGATACTTACTAGCTGTGTGACCCTGGGAAAATCACTTAACCGTGTTTGGCTCAGTTTCCTCATCTGTAAAATGAATTGAAGGAGAAATGGCAAACCACTCCAGTATCTCTACCAAGAAAACCCCAAATGGGATCACAAAGAGTCAGACACAAGTAAAGTGACATAGCAACAACAACAAAAACTTTTAAAAAATTTAACCAGTAAATAAGTTTTTTTTAATGACATCTGGTATGTCTCCCTTTCCTCTTTTAATTCCCCAAACCTTAGGTCTTGTTCCCATCTTTTAAAACCATTCTTAAGGAAAATACTGCGCAAATACACACACATATGTGTGTGTGTGTGTGTGTGTGTGTGTATGCATATGCACTTACCTTATGGTAATAATCTGTCCAAAGTTCAGTTCAAAGTTATTAACTTGAGCAATGAAGATGGCAGCAAGGGCCTCATACAGAGCAGTCCCATCCATGTTGATGGTGGCACCCACTGGTAGAACAAATCTGGTCACACGTTTGTCCACTCCATTGTTCTCTTCCAGGCACTTAAAAGTGATGGGAAGGGTAGCAGAACTGAAAGACAGTTAAATAGGGTTAAAACTAGGAAGGTACATTATTTGGTATTATTTGACATTTTGGTACTATGACAGAGGATTCCTCTGCCAGGTAATAACTTGCTAGTAACAAAGCAATCTGTTCTGTTGGTCTCCCTTTACATGAAGGAGTAGGTGTTTGTTCCCTGTCATCAACAAAATGGCAGCTCAGGGATCCTTATAGGTATGTCCTGTAAGGCTAGGCTGCAGATGACTCTCTCTGCAAGGGGTCACTTTGGGGGGAGCATAACCATCTTCCCTTCACATGTAAACATGAAAGATATGGAAAACAGAGGGTAGGAGAAGGAAGCTCATCCTTCCTCCAGGCCAAAGAAGACAGACCCTTGTCACCCAAGTAAGTCCAAATGGGAATGTTATCATAGAAGCAATTAAATTAATTCATATTCCTGAAAATTAAAAAATTTAAAAAATCTTGCCACATCAAACTAATGGTCACTTCTTAAAATAAAATGCAATCATGGTACGATGATCAACTTTGATAGACTTGGCTCTTCTCAGCGATGGAAAACAGTATCCACATCCAGAGAAAGAACTATGGAGTCCGAATGCAGATTGAAGCATAATATTTTCACTTTTTTGTTTGTTTTTTCTTTCTCTTCGTTTTTCCCTTTTGTTCTGATTCTCCTTTCACAATATGTTTAATACAATTGTACATATATAACCTATATCAGAATGCTTGCCATCTTGAGGAGGGAGGGAGGGAGAAAAAAGTTTGGAACTCAAAATCTTATAAAAGCAAATGTTCAAAACTTTCTTTATATGTAATTGAAAAAAAACTATTAAAATAAAATGCAAGATAACTTTTAATAATAGTAATACTCAGTGAAACTGAACTTTGTGTAATGATAATGATCAAAGTTGACTCCAGGGAAAAGTTGAGAAAAATGCACCTTTTATGTGGGGATGTGGTGGGGGTGGCCGGAGTCTAGAGCTGTGGAATACCGCATATGCTGTCAGGCAGGGTTGATGTGTTGGGTTTTTTTTCTCTTTCTTTTTAATAAGTGATAGCTTACTGGGGAAGGGGATATTTGAAAATGAAGGTGTAAAAAACAAAAGATGCTAATAAAAATAAGATAAAATTAAATAATAATGCCTCATATCTGTAACTGGATTTATTTTTTCTAAGGGCTTTCACATATATTATCTCATTAGATCCCACAATGACCTTAATGTCCCTGTTTTACAGGTGAGGAAATCGAAGCTTGGCGCAATTAAATAACCTGTCCCAGGTCACCAGATCATTGAGATTATCTCTGGTCATCTATCCCCCCGGCCAGTGAGCTTTCCAGGACCAACCATACCAATACTGCCTCTTGGATCCTCGTTTAGAATAGGAATAACCCCAGGGAAGGTCCAGGTACCTGGAGGATGTCCCCACGGCCGTGATGAGTGCCTGCAGTAAGCCTCCAATAAAAACCCATGGATTTTTTCGAGTTACCAAGAAGTAGAGGAGAGGGAGGACGATAACTGCATGAATGAGCAATCCGATGATGACAGTGATGGTGTACATGGCCAGCTGCCCACCAATCACTCCCATGTCTTCCATCTCAACAATTTTTCCAGCAATCAAGAAGAGGATGCCAAGTGGAGCATACCTACACAGAAGCAGATGGATAATCAAACTCGGGGCTTACTTTTCCATGTAACAAGTCATTTAGAACAACTTTGAACAACTAAGTCATTTTGGGTATTATAAATATTCAAATCAACTACAAAGGACCTGTGAAGGAAGATGTTATCAACATCTAGAGAAAGACCTAATAGAAGTATGGACAGTAGGGTTTTACATACACATAACATATTTAGGGTATAATGGTAGCCTTTTCTAGGTTGAGGTGGAGAGGGAGGGAAAAAAGTGCACAGCAGAGAACAAAAAAAAGCTTAGAAGGAAGCACAGAAAAGTGGGGTAGCTTTGAAAATTCTCTAGTACTTATATGACTTTTTAAAAAAAAAGTAAACTGTGAAAAGGAAATTCATGATTTATATTAAATCCTCATTTTATGTTGAGCTTTCTACATGGAAATGTTTTATTTTTTCCTTTTTGTATTTAAGTTCAAAACAAATAAATAAAAAAGAATTAAAAAAACTCAAGTTATTTAGTTTGTTACCAGATAACAGGGTAATATCATGGACTTCTTAAGCTTTTCTGTCCAGGTTCTCTTTCAGTATCTGATCAAATCTCCTAAATGCCCTTTCTGTGTTTATTTTTGTTTTATCTGCTTGTTCCATAGCAAGGGCTTCCTAACTTTCAGAATTTCTCCATGTTGCCTTTCTTTCTCCTAGCCAAAATAAGAGGCAGTTCTCTCTCCTTTTACCTCACCTGGGTAATGTCTACTGGCATCAAGTCCCTAATATATACTATCCAGGACATATAGAACTATTGACCAGAATTTGGAAAGCATCAGCTACACAGAAGGGATACTGATAAAATTAAGTCAAGGAAATCTTACATAATGTCAATGTTATACATTTAGTTAACTTTGTGCGTGTGCGTGTGTGTGTGTATGATAGAGACAGACAGACAGACACACAGACACACACACAAGGACCAACAGAGATAGACAGAGACACAGAAAAAAAGCTAGTCAGAGACAGAAAGAGAGGCAGAGAGACAGAGACAGAGAGACAAAGAGAGGCATTAACTCTGTGAGTGATGACCTAAGGTTGCTGATGGGGAAAGTCACCATGGTTGGGGGCGGGGGTGGTGTTGCATGCACTGGGCTGGGCTAGAGCTAGGTGACAAGGCACTAATCTGGTTTTGTAGCTACAGGGTGGGAGGAAGGATGCCATCTGGTGACTCTGCTGTTTTGACTAATTATTCTTGCTAACTAGAGGGAATGCAAATGCTGTTAGTGCTCTCGAAATTTCACTGCCCCTGGGATGAAGCCTCACTTCCCCCAAACTAGTTATAGCCTTGTCCTTCTGTAATGAAACACGTATTTAAGGAGTCATGGCATTCTGGCTTTGAAAGCTTCTGTAGAATTTTCCATTTCTCAAAGTCGTTGGATCTGGAGGATTTGATTACCACCAGTTTGGAACACCTGCCAACCTACAACACTGTTGTCTAACTCAATAAATAATAACCGTAAAGCTCTTATTGACCCCAATGCTGTCATTTGTGAGCTTACTCCTGCTGGCTCAGAGAGAAACAATGATTAATTGAAAAGAGGATGGAATGATCTTGGGGCAGAGTCTTTTCTCCTTGTAGAGGTGCATGACCTATAGGATCCCAACGGCACCAATGTTGGCCGCAGTGTATAAAAACTGATATCTCTGAAAGAACAGAATAAAATTGCCAACAAAAAGGTATCTATGGGGAACCTTGTAGGTTGCTTTTGGAGGGGATAAAAAATACATCCATTACTGCTGGCAACAATCTTTTAAAAACACAGACCAGGAAATCACAGCAGTACCTGTTTTATGGAATTTAATAAGAGTGCAGAATGTGTGGGCTAATGTACAGCTGGAAAGGATAACCAGCCAGGTCCATTCAGTATCACTGAATGGGCTTCATTCATCAAAGAGATGAAAGGTAGAGGGATTTTTAATAATATGAAGATAAATGTTCACTTGCAGTGCCACAAGGATTTCAATGAGCCCTCCCTTTTAGGGGCTCATGGGTTAGCTACTCCTGTGGAGCCAACATTGTGACTGGCCTTTGTGTCTAAAATCCATGTTCAGCTTGTACAAACTCTTGAAAAATGGATTTTTCCTCCCCTGGGCTCTGAAGGCTTTGGGGGCAGAGAAGACAAAAGGCATTTCTAACCATAGAGGCTGCTGAGTGCTTTCTTTAGAAAAAAAAAATGCCTTTCCATCTTAGGTGCCAGGGAGGACTTTGGGTATTCATTCATACCAGAAAGGGATGAAACAAAAGCAGCTCCAACAACTCTACCTATGCCTTTAAATGGTCTTGCCTCTTCGGGGGAGAGCCAGATCCAGTCTAATCCAGTTCAACAAGTATTTATTAAGCACCCACTAGGTACAAGGTACTGTGCTAGGTGTTAAAGAGAAAAAGCCTCTGTTGTCAAGGAATTAACATTTTACTGAGGGCTACAGCATATCCATTAATATCCCACTCTCTACATACTTACATGTACATAGATATACACACAGATACACATATATACACACTATACATATACATCCACAATGCATGCACACGTAGTTACACATATTCACAGGCATATACTATAATACATATATACACATACACAGACATAATATACGTATACATGTATGCATGTACATATATGTGTATATATATACCATACATACACATACATATATAAACATATAATAATAATGGCTTATTGCACCTCTCTCTCTGTCTCTGTCTCTGTCTCTCTCTCTCTGTCTCTCTTTCTGTTTCTCCACTACCATATATGAGGAGTCAGGAGAGAATGCTAACAATTAGGGAGATTCAGGAAAGGCTTTCGTAGACCCCTTTTACCCCTACAAGGCCTAGCACGCTGCCTTGGATAAAGCAGGCCCTCAGTAAGTATCTACTGCGATTCTGAAGGCAAATGTTACCCTCTGGGTAGAGACTTTGTCCTTGTTTCCTGATATTAAGATTGTTAAAATAAGTTTTGCAACAAACTGTCCCTTGGTGTTCAAAATTACTTCTTAAGCATGTTCCACTTATACAGCCCAACTACCATTGGCTTTGATACCTAGGAGCATGGCAGCCAAAGATGGGGGTCCTTAGGGTCACTGGTGCTTTGGTTAGGGGACATGCCACATGTCTGCCACCATGTTAGAAAGGAAGGTGCCTCTTCTCATCTAGGACTGTTGTGCTGAGGTGACTATAAAAAACAACAGCCTTGGACATCGTTTTGATGGTGCCTGGCCCCATCACTGTTTAAAGGAGAGAGTGCTAGAAAGATTCCATTTGGACCAGTCCTTCACAAAGTGTCACTGTATGCCACCTTGCCCCAACCCCCCACCCTCCAGGGTGTATGTAATGTGTGTTTTTTTCCTGGATTCATCCTTTGGGGTTTTGCATCACTGAAGATAAGTTTCTTTTGTTGCTCTCTGCTTGTCTACGTGCACTTCAGTGTAATTGGAGGCAACTGGATTGGCAGCTGTTCATTAGAGCTAAATTCAGTTTATTTAGCATCTGAAAGCATGCACTGACTGCCTCCCTGTGTCTGGTAATGACCTCCTCAAGGACTTAAAACAGAAGAAATTTCACTTTCCCAGATTTGGTACCCTTTTTTAGTTGTATTAAAAAATGAGGGAGCTAGGGCATAAGCCTTCACTGGTACTGGGGAAGGCAATTGATTCTATTAAAAAATAAACATGTAAACGTAAGTAAGGAAACTTATTTGTTGTTCCATCATTTCAGTTGTGTCCAACTCTTTGTGGCCCCCTTTGGGGTTTTCTTGGCAAAGATACTGGAGTGGTTTGCTATTTCCTTCTCCAGCTCATGTTATAGATGAAGAAACTGGGGCAAACATGGTTAAATCACTTGCCTAAGGCTTACTGATAGTTTCAAGAAATCTTCAGACCAGATGAATTCTTTCTATGGATTTCCAGTGGAACTAGCACAAGTCCCCATTCCACTTAGTTCAGAAGTATTTATATTATATCAATCAATCAACAAAACCTTAGTTAATTAGGGCATTAATTAGGAGAGTTCCCTGATCAACTTGATAAGATGACTGGTGGTAAATCTATTAGTGAAGAGGTTTCTTCTCATAGAGGGTGTGGCCATAAGAGGATTAGGGAACTTCTACCTGGCGCCTTCAAAGTCTCAGATGATTGGGATAAGGTATTTGGCTCAGGCTGTTGTGGGTTGGAATCCTGCTTCTGTGTTGGGCCTATCTAGAACAGGTCAATTACAGATCCCCTTTTTAGAGATCCAGAGAAAACTGAGACAGTCTAAAGACCAGAAACTTAAGAAAGGCCTAGGGTGGGGTTCTTTCCCCTAGAAGGGAAAGAGAGGGGACTTTTTTTTTTACCCATGAGGTCAGTAGGTATGCTCATGAAGGTTTAACAACTGACTCTCAAGAAAAAAAAAATTCACCCATGACACATTTTCAAGGTTAATCAGCATTATTGACATTTTCTCTATCACTTTCTTAGGTCTAGGCAATCAACAAAACATCATATCAAGCTCTGATTTGTGACACTGACATATTTCCGAGGCATAAGCACTCACACTGAAAATTTAACAACTGGCTCTCAGGACCCAGTTTGAGCTAACTCAGCAAACTCCTACATTTTGATTGGTTGTTGTCTTTCCTTCTTGAAGAGGACCAAAATGACATCACTATGGTAGAGTCAAGTTGTGGTGTGTCTGACTGTGGCTGATCAGACCAGTATGAGCTCAGAATGTTCTACCATGGGTCAGGCACACAGGCTTAAGAGGAGAGGTGTGTTTTGGGCCTCAGACTACAGAGAAGCAGAGGCATAACTTCCCAACCCAAGAAATAGTAGCCTTGGAGAGGGGGAATCATATGGTGGAGTGTTGGGAATTTGGGAATCCCAGACCTTCGGAGGATTGTTTAGAGACACCTAGAGCTGGAGGAGTAGGGAGCAAAAAAAAAAAAATCTAGATTTTACTCTCCATTACTACCACATAGTTTTCAAATGGTATAGCCCTGGTGGGAACGAGGGTTGCCTTTCTAACAACTCCAAATTTATTTCCTTTGGGAAAGGAAAGTAAGCCCTTAGGGTAGTACCATAATATTTATATTTCAGGCTGCTGGGTGGCTCAGTGAATAGAACACCAGGCCTGGAGTCAAGAAGACCGAAAGTCAAATCCAGCTTCAGACACTTAGTAGCTGTGTGACCCCTGGGCAAGTCTCTTAGCCAATGTCTGCCTCTGTTTCCTTAACTGTGAACTAGGAATAATAATAGTGTTTACGTCTCAGGGTTGTTGTGAAGGTCAAATGAGATTCTATTTGTAAAAGACTTAGCTGGTGCATAGCAGGCTCTTAAGAATGAAACTCACCAGAAAATTGGGGGTTGTCATTTTAGCAACCCCAAGTTTGTTTCCTTTATAAGACCAACTTCGTGATGATTTCTAAGACTAGAGAACTTTACGGATCACTGAGATGATGATGGGGCTCATCAGAGTGGCAGGAGGATCGCACCTACTCTTTGCAGATTATTTTGTGGCTATTTGAGGGCAGAGTCTTCTCTGTGATTTCCACTTGCTGTGGAATGATAGAGCTATTAGGCTGCATCCCTGTTAAGCATCCTTAACCTCAAGAGTTTGCCTGGATATGGAGAGCCTTTCTACCCATACCTGTGGAGACCTAGACATGAGCTATAGGCTGAGATTTCCCAGGGGAATTCTGAATTGGGGGAGAGGGGACCAAATAAGCTAAAGACAGAAATTGGGGAAGAAGTCTCACAGACTGCACCTCAGATTTGGGGTTGTTGAGCCACAGGTTATAATAATAAAAGCAAACAAACAAAATCCCCCAAATAAAATCCAAATACATACCATGGAAAATAGAAGAGTAAATGGAGGTACCTACCACATGATCACAGCTACCAGCCTCATAATAGCCTCATTAAGGGAATCAAAGAAATCTCTCAGAGCTTGCCCTTGCTCCTTCATATTCCCAATGACCAATCCAAAGCAGATGGAGAAGACAACCAGCCCCAGTGCGTTCACACCGTTCACAGCCCCTGGGACTGGGACCATCTCCTCTTTTATACGGGTGAGAGTTTCCATGGCCTCTGAAACATTGTTTATCACAGACGCTAAAATTGTTTCATTGGGCGACATAGGCACCTTAAAACTTTTCTTCTCATAATTGGTCTTAAACTAAAACGACAAAAGAAAGCAAAACAAAAAAAGAAATAAACAAGGAAGTAGGTTTCCCACATAGAAGTACCATTCTTAGATTTAGAGTTGTAAGAGGTCATCTGGTTCTACCCCTTCATTTCACAGATGAGAAAACTGCAGTTTATACAGATTAAGTGACTCACCCAAGGTCACTTGTATAGAGTCCAAGTTACAATTTTGACCCAGGTCCTTGGACTACAGAGTCATTGCTCCTTCTACTGTACCCTGCTGTCCACTTTCTCTTCAAATGAGGCCTTCTTGCTTGTGACTCTGGAGAGTGCTACTGAATTACAGAATGTTAGAACTGGGGAGGGAATTTAGAAATCTTCTAGTCTTCCATTTCACAGATGAGGAAACTGAGGATCAGAGATATAAAATTACTTGCTTGAGGCCACAACAGCAAGCTAGCTGGTGGAGCTGAGACAAGAACTCAGGCACTGGTGACTATTAATTCACTACTGATTCCACTTTGCTAAGTTGTTTCTTTGGCGTTGCCAAAATGATATCACATCTATTTTTTTCAAAGTGATCCATGAGTACGGATGATCCTACCAGGGTAGGAATGTGAAATAACAACTATAGAGATCTTCCTCAACCCTCATGTGACATTTACTTGAGACAAAGTTAGTTCCTAGAATGCTTAGTCCTGGCAGTTCTACCCTATGACCCTCTCTCTATCCAGAAGCCTGGAACCATGGGAATGTGCCTCGCTTTCTGAGAGAGCATACGCTAGATTATTCCTAATATTTTGAATTTGCAAGGTCTTCTAACATCTTTTTAAAGTATTCATTAATCTCTTAGAGTCAGAATTACCATCATGGTGGCTTTGCCTCATTCAAGTAGGCAACAATACAAAAGGCAACAACGTACTGGTAAATGTTTAACAACTGGTTCTCCCCTCAAAAATGCACACATAACACACTTTTAAGTTCAATCTGAGAAATTAACAATTTCTCCATTACTTTCTTAAATCTAGATAATCAGCAAAATAATAAATCAAGTCCCGATTTGTGGGGTTTATTGATTTCTGAAATATAAGTGCACTAAAAATTTACCAGTTGGCTTGTGAGCCTATTTGAGCTGGTTCTAGCACACCCCAATTAGGTAACTGAGTAGAGCTTTCCAGGTGTTTTGAGACTTCTAAACAAAACCCCATCCCCAAACAAAATCTAACTAAAGTATGATTTGTATGTAGAGAATGATCTCTATCATCAAACATAAGAAATGATGAACAGAAATGTAATGGGGCCAGGGAGGACTGGCCAATGAGGACACAATCCTTTAAGTGTATGCAATCTCTTCTGCCCTGGTGCCAATCCACAGAGATGCTTGGGGAGCCTCTTTCCCAGCCAGTCCTCCTGTTATATAAAAAATCCATGCCCAGAAAAGCCTGTGAAGACTGATATGAGCTGATGAAATGTGAAATAAGCAGGACAAGATGCCAATCCCAAGATAAGCCCATCACTTCTGGTCTGATCACCACACTACTAACTGGGATATTCAACACCTCCTCACCTTCTTCAGCCTCCTCTCCCCTCTATTTGGAGGGCTGGAGGATGGAACACTAAACTTCACCTAAAGCTTTCCTTCATAGAGAACAGGACTTGGACTTTGTGGTTCTACTTGGGTTCAACTCACTGCAACAAGATGGCCCTTCTCTGATCACCCCACCCTCACTTTCCAACTTTCTTTTGTGTGTTGTCTCCCCATATTAGATTGTAAGTTCCTTGAGGGCAGGAACTGTCTTTCTTTTTCTTATTTTTTTCTCCATGTGCTTAGCGCAATACCTGGCACATAGTAGGGTCTTAATACTGTTTATTGATTAGAATTTGCATGTACATGTGACTACAACAATGCAAACAGAAAGAACAGTAACAAAACCCAAATGAAAAGTTCTGTAAATAGAACAATCAAAGGTGGTCTTGAAGATAAGAGGGAAAATGCACCAAATGGGGAGGGGACTATAGGTATGGAATACTGCATAAACTGTCAGTTTATTTGTTGGGTAGTTATACTGAATTGCTTTTTTCCCCCTCCCCTTTGAAAAAAAATTGCTACAAGGAATGGTTCTTTGGATAGGGTAGGGGGAGGGATAAATTTAGAAGTGAAGATGATATAAAATCAGAGCACATCAATTAAAATAAAGTTAGTCATGCACTATAGTCATGCACATGGAGACTGGCCCTGAGGCAAGGACAAGGCTGAAGAGCCTTTGTGTAGTTGCTGTCTCAGTGGCACAAGTCAGTGGACAGTTGTCAGCCTGTCAGCTGAGCCAGTCCAACCTTGATCGGCACATTCATACTATCCAGGGAATGACACATATTTTTAAAAATTCTGAAATGTGAAACCTATTACTGGGTGTCCTAAGAATATTAGTATGCCTCCTAACTGTAGGACATTTCGATGGCTCGAAATCAACCCGTCACCTCCGCCGGAAGATCTAGATACTCCTGGCTTTGTGGAACAATTCCATAGCTCATGTTAAAATAATAGAAACTGAAGTTAAAACTGTCCTTCTACTTAAATAAATAAATTCCCCCCAAATAACATCCTGTTCATGGAGCCAGATCCAAAGTTCATGTAAGCCTCTTCTACAGAGATGAATGTAATCCCTGAAGGAAAGATATCTGCTAATTCTGACTCAGCAGGGTGTACTGCTATTGGCCCATGGTTTCAAAGCTCTTAAGAGGGTTCCAGCCTAACCCTGAGGGTCAAGGTTAAAAAAGAAGGCTTGTCATTAAAAGCATATTTCTGTAAGGAAAGTAGAGGAATGGAATCCCCACTCTCCGTGGCCTTGTTAGTTGAGGTCTGTTTGTAACTAGACAGGAGAACAAAACCATGGAGGTACAAAAGCACGGCACTTTGGAATGGCATTCACACTCATGGGCCGCAGGGACCTCCTGGTGTTTGTAAGAATTTATACAGTTTCCAAAAGCTTGGCTTAATCTAACAAATGGGAAGAATCAAGTTGACTGTCTCTGAACTCAGGGGAAATAAAAGGGAATTACATTCTTGCCTACATTTTCCTGGTTTGGGGGTTAAGTAGCCCAAACTAATAATGGAAACACCTGAAAAGGATGTACTATTCATTTGAATAAAAACATTGTTTTGAATTCTAATTCCTAAATGGATGGGTTGCAAGTATTGTTCAGC
This sequence comes from Trichosurus vulpecula, assembly GCF_011100635.1. NCBI lineage: Eukaryota > Metazoa > Chordata > Mammalia > Diprotodontia > Phalangeridae > Trichosurus > Trichosurus vulpecula. Next base: position 401,377,130 of record NC_050573.1, on the reverse strand, counting down.
TATCCCCTGATATATACCAATCCAATATATGAACATCATAAAGCAGGAAATGAATTCTCCATGTATTACCTAGATATTTGAAGTTATGTGATTTTGAGCTTTTCTATGATTTCTTAATTCCATCAGATCAAAATCCCATATATTGGAGAACACTGAAGTGCCCCAAGGGGCTGGCCTGAGCTGGCAGTGTAGGGCTCAGGCATTAACAATTGTCACATCTAAAGATTCTACAACTAAAAGTCAGGAGGAAATCCCCTGTGTTATCAATCCCATAAGTTTGAAGTTCTATATCAAGTTGCTGCATATCAGTGGGAACCAGACCTCATCTAACAGTGAAACCCTAGTAATATACTTGACTTTTGAAAACATCTGCTCTCTTGGCAGCTCACAGTCATCCAGCTGCCTGCCGGCTATGTTGGAAAATAGAAAGTCAAAGTCAGGGTCACAGAGATTACAGCCAAGCATACAGAAAAATGATATGGGGCATCAGTTTTTAAAAATATATCAATAAATAGCATACACAGAAACCCTGGCTTCCTGATTCAGCATTCTTGCTATGGACCATGCACATTGTCATAAAAAAGCCTCTCCTCTTCTGATGAAAGTTGAGGTATGCATCAGCAGGACTATAACCAGGAATTCTGGTGCCTGGGGCAAAGTTGATTAAACAGGGCTAAGAGTTGGGAATCCAAAAAAACTACTGTAGGGAAACATTCACCTTCAGGTTAGCTACATGGGACACTTTGTTTGCTCTACCCTAGTTATGGCTCTGTGTCTTTGTCTGACAACAAAACCTAATACTTAGATTAAATGAATGACATGAAAACAAAAGCAAACTGGCTTGTTGTTACTACAAAGTAAATGATGAGGTGAGGTTCCTTCCAACTCTAAGATTCTATGAGTTCTGAAAACCAGAAATGGCCCACACCTTCCCCAATCTCTGCATTAAATTAAAAATATATACATATACATATATACATATATATTTTTTTCCTTTGCTAGCATTCTAAATTGGATCCAGCTGCTTTGTTCCCAACACTCTAAGGGGCAAGATGCCTGCTGCAGTTTCCCGTTCATGCTTCCTTGTATTATTTCTATCTTTTTGTATATCTGATATATATCCCTTACCAAATTGTAAGCTCCATGGGGGTGGGCATTCCTTCATTCAATAAGTATTTATTGAGAACTCAAGCATTAAACACTGTGCTATGCAATGGAAATACAAGGAAAAAAATAGTCCCTGTCCTCAGAATTTATATTCTATTGTGGGGAACAACATGAACACAGATAACTAAATACAAAACATGTATAAGGTAAATTAAATGCAAAGTAATTTCTGCAGAGGAGGAGGAAACTAGAGATTCTAAGAAGCAGAGGTAAGTGGGAGTACATTCCAGCCATGAGAGACAGCCTGTGCAAAATTGTGGCGATGGGAGATGGAATAGTGATTGTAGGGAATAACATGTAGACTAATTCAGTTGGAATGTATGGTGCATGAAGCAGAGGGATGTAAGACGAGCCTGGAAAGATGAGAAAGAAGTAGATTGTAGAAGGATTTGAATCCCAAATAGAGTCATCTGTATTTTATTCTAAAGTCAAGAGAGAGTCACTAGTCAAGACAGAGCATAGATCCCATCTGCTGATACAGAGAATCAAGAGTTACCTATTTTAGTTCCTTTGTTTTCTTGTAGGGGTGAAAGTGTCTCTCATCTGCCTTAACAGGAAGTTTGCTCACTTATTTCAGAGAAGCTAGACATTTGCTTCCTCTCTGCTGCAGCCACGAGGTGTTCCTGCTGCTCTGAATATTTCCTGGCCTGGTAGCATGATAGCCTTGGAGCCTCTAGGGCTCAGAATTTCCTTTAAATTCTCTATTGCTTGTAAGCAAACACAGAAGCCTAGGAAGCCCCCAAGAGCATCTTGTTCTTGTTGCTGTTGGGTCGTTTTTTAGTCATGTCCAACACCTTATGTTTGGTGTTTTCTTGACAAAGACACTGGAGTGGTTCGCCATTTCCTTTTCCACAAGAGCATCTTACTATTTTTTTTTTAAAAATATATGTTATATTGGTGGAAACAGGGTACTGTGGATGGAGAACTGGCCTCTGATTCAGGAAGACCTGAGTTCAAATCCTGCCTTTGACACATACTGGCTTTTGACCCTGGGCAAGTCAGTTAGCTTTTCTGGTTCCCAGACAACTCACAAAAATGCTAAGTTGTGGAACAACTGAAGATCTACATTGAGAGAGGGAGCTTCCTCACCTAGAGTTCTCTAAATAAATGAAAAGACAGGTCTAAATAGCAACGATAGCCAAAATCACTTGCTGGATTTTTTAGGGCTCCTGGCTGCCCTTATTGTACCCATACAAGGATAGCAGGTGGGCTCTCTCTGGCTCAGCTTCTCTCTTTCTGGGTGACTCTCTACCATCTGCTATAGTTGGAGGTTGAAATGAACAAAAGCATCTGGTTCCCATGCTACTTGGTATGGCTTCTTGGCCATGGTGCTTACTTGGCCATGATGCTGATACCAGCAAAGTACCTGAAAGGGATTTTTAAGGTAAAATAAATAGCCATTAGGTTTTTACCTGTTTAAAGCAGGCTTCCACCAGATTGGGAGGGAACATGTTCCTGTGAAGAGAGAAAGGAAATCATTGGGACAATATCCTGAAAAATTCAATTATGTCCCTTTACCACCTCTTCACCTTTTCAAATGCGAAAGTTGATTTGATTTATGCCAGGCAGTGGGCTGGGGCTGGGGGTAAGGGCAGGGAGCCGTGGGGAGATGTCATCCATGGGGCAACAAAGTTTTAAATGCCTTTTGTGTGCAAAGCACTGTGCTGGGTGTGAAAGGGGGGATGCAGTTTAGTTAAGACAGTGCAAGAAGCTTATAGTCTAGTAAAGGGATAAGACACCAACACAGACAGCTATAATACATAATATTAGTATGATATGGTGAGTGCATTCAAAAGTTATAAAATAAAGAGATATTTGAGGCAACAGAATCATAGACTTAGAGCTGAAGGGACCAACACTGTCAGTTTGCAGATGGGAAATGGAGGCCTAGAATTTGACTAGAGTGTGGTGTACATATAGAGAAATAATATGAGGTGAGGCTGAGAAGGTAAGATGCCATGAGATGGCAGAGGGCCTTGAATGCCCAGAAAAGAGAATGGAAACAACTTTTGTGAGAAATTATATAGAATAGATGCCATCTCTGTTGGACTTCAAACCCCTTCCCATCTTCAAGAGTAGTCTGGTTCACTGAGGTGTTAATGTGTTGTGATCACTTTGGTATCATACCATGTTTGTCTTCTCCATGAAGGAAGGAGGACTCAGGAGAAGGAAGTATGACCTTAGACAAATCCCTTTACCTCTCAGGGCCTTGATTTACCTCTTGTACAAAATGATTTTGAAGGCCCTTTCTGGCTCTGACATCTGTAATGTAAGAAATCTGTGAGAGGACAGAGGCCTATATAGAGGATTTGGAGAGCTCATAGTATGCCATAGGGTACTTTTAAAGGTTATGAACAGTAGTCTGAAATGAACCTTTTGGCTATGTCACCCAATCCACTGCACCAGCATGAGCACTGGGCTCAGATCTCTGACCCTTTTCAATGGCTACTACTGCTCTCAACATTACAATCTGTGCTAGTGTTTCCATGAACACTAACAGCAATACTGAAATCTAGGAGACTCCAGGCTTAAAGTTTCTAACGAAATGGCTTACTATGAACCTCACTGGAGGTAAAGGAGAAAGGAAAAATTCAAAGTCTTAGCCTTGGGGTAAAGTTCTATTATTAGTTCTGGAATTAGGTACATGAGCACAGAGAGAGCTGGCAGGTCAACCTGTTTGGTTTTCCACAGACAAACACAACATGCTTTATAATTTTCTCCAAGGTTGCATTTGGCATTGGCCCAGAATGGTGCAATGATCCTCTCCTTACTCATAAGGGGGATATGATGATGTGACATTATTATGTGTAGTCTTCTAAAAAATACAAACCTGTATTTGGTTCAGTGGAGTGTTAGGTTTGATGCCAGAGGTCCTTGACTCAAATTCTGGTCACAATTTATTACCTGTGTGATCTTGGACAGCACATTTAACCCCTCTTGGTCTCAGCTTCTTTATTTGTAAAAGGAGAGGTTTGCACTAGACTTCTGAGATGCTTACTAAATCTATGATCCTCTAATTAGAAGAGAATTCTAGAGAACTGTTAGAAAATCTATAAACATTATTATTCAGGTCAAGATGTTTTGTTGTTATGGTTGTAAACTTGTTGGGAGGAAGAGTTAGGTTATGACTATAGTTACCATATTTCCTGAACTCAAAATCAGGACACATAGTAGGTCGGACAAAGGCTTTAATCAGTCATTTAGTTTACGGGGACTAATCTGAATCTTTGAAATCAAGACTCTCCTAGAATATCTGGGATTCTCTGGACTATGGTCCAAAATCATCTATAATTTAGCCACTTAGTCACATGAAATTGGGCAGATTCAGAGTAAGGCACCCATTGACGATTGGTCCCAGTGGATGCCCATCACATCAGCACTGCCAATGAACTATGGATCGGAGAAATCCAGAAAAAGGAACTTTATGGGAAGTTCACCACTGGGCTCAGGAACCTGAACAGGAAAGACTGGAGTTGTCTTTGAGACTTTGCTGAGAACAGGCTAGATAATCAAAGCTCTGGGCAGAGATTATGATGCCACAGACCACATGGGCTCAAGGAAGGGATCCCAGATTCTGGGAAAAGACAATAAATGGCTGGGCCACACTTCAGCTAAATGGAAGATCAAGTTGTTACATCTGACTAGATAATTTGCTTCAGTAAACAGAAGCTGGGTCATGACAAGAAGCAAGGTCTAGGACCTGAGGCTACTGAGACCAGTGAAGCAGCTGTGAGAATTTATTCCCAGAGACCAGAAGAGCAGGAAGAGAAATTTTTGTAGGCTAAGTAAGGGGGTGAGATAGTCTTCTTGTTTGATGGAGCCAGGTGGCTAAGAATAGGACCCCAACCAGTTCATAGCAGAGGAGGCTGTGGGTGAAAGAGGCTACTTGCACAGGGAGGAGGTGCCATCCGCAGGCCTGCGATTCTCATACTGGAACTAGACTGAAGAGTATATGTTATGTTTCTCAGCATAGAAAGGCTGAGAAACACAACAACTTTGACTACCCAGATCTATCATGTTATAATAGAAACAGCATTGGATTAAGAGTTAAAAGATTTGGGCTCAAATCCAGACTCACCCACTTACTCTCTGTGTGATTGTGGGCAAGTCTATTAACTTCTCTGGGTTCTATTAACATCTGTAAAATGAGGATGCTGGACAAGATAGCTTCCATGGTTCCTTCAAATTTTGTACTTATGATCCTATGATCCAGTTAGTTAAAAATCCGAGTGACTGATCTAGCTTCCAGCCCCAATAGGACTGTGCTTCTGAAGACAAAATCTTAAAGAAATGGTTTTAGTAGAAGTGTCAGATATATGGCCATGGGTCACATTTGGCCCTAAAATGTAATTGGGAAATACTTAACATAATGTTAATATACGATTTTCTAAATTAATATTGGACCAGAGGGATCCTTGTGTAGGTTAAATGGCCCCCATTTCTACTTGAGTTTGATAAACACTGGTTTATAGGATGATAGCTCTAGACATAGAAAGGACATTAGAGGTTAGACAGCCTCCTTCTTTAACAAATGACGAAGGTGAGGTCCAGAGATGTTGAATGACTTGCCCAAAAAGTCACCCAGCTAACAAGTGGGAGAGCTGGGATTTAAATTCAGGTTTTCTGGCTCCAAATCCAGGTCACTTTCCATTGTATCATGACATCTCTTCAATCCAATAAGAGAACAAGAATAAAGAGAGAACAAGACTTAGATTCTTGTACCTTTGTATAGGACCAAGATTATTGAGACTCTTATATGGCTGTATTCTCTTTCTTGTCCTGTTATTTTTTAACTTCTAGGCTTCCCTATTGTGTTCCATAGAAAAAGTAAAGAAGACTTGCATGCTGTTTTCAGGGAGCAAGTTCAAAGGAATTGGGAAAAGGTTATATCCTCTCTTAAAGGCAAAGCTGGGCATCTGTTTTAATAGGAGAGATGGTGACAGAAAGATACCAGTAGGGGACACTGGTGAGTCAAGAGCTTAGCCGCACCAATGGTTAGCAGCCAGAAATGCCATACCCTGCCTTTATTGACTGATGAGAGTCATATACAATCAGCAGATCATGTGTACCAGGATGCTAGTGAAGTCGTTAAAAACTCTTATCTTCTAGGCATTCCTCATGTACTTTGGATCCCATTCACATTATATTACCAATTTTCTTAGGTAAGCCCTTCCTTCAGAAATGAAACAAAGGTCAACTTTAGCCTTGCCCAGATGCCATCATCAGAGATTCATAATTAGTAGCAAACTTATGAAGTTTCACTGTATAAATATGTACCTGGAGTTGGAGTTCTTAAGGAACCTGTGAGTATGGGGAAGATGAAACTCCTGAATATCCCAAAAGGGGCTTCATAGGTGAATATGGGAAAGAAGATACCTCAAAAATATAAGAAGGTTCATAGCTTTAGAGCTTAAAGGGGTCTTAGAGATCATCTAGAATATTTAACCTCTTTTTGTTTCATGGACCCCTTTGGGAGTCTGGTGAAGCCTGTGGACCCCCCTTCTCAGAATAATGTTTTTAAGTGCATAGGATTACAAAGGAAACTAATTATTTTGAAATAAAATATATTTATTTTAAAAATCATGCTCAAAAACCCAAGGTTAAGAACTCTTGATCTAGTCCCAAGAGATTGAGCCACTTGCCCAATGTCACAATAAGTAGCAAAATTAGAATTTGGAATGAGATGACCCAATTATGGACTTTGAAGTCAGGGCTCCTCTTTAACTCAACTTGTCCAATGGATCTTTATCTCATTGAGGGAGGAGTGGTTTAAGAGGGGAGAGAGAGAAGACAGAAAAAGAAAGAATGGCATGTCAAAAATGTTTCATGTGAAAAGTGACATCATATAACCTTTCACACAAGTCCAGTCCTCATCAAGGTTTTGATATGGGGAAATAAGAGAGGTCTTGTGTGACTCTGTAGTGAATCACCACATACACATGGGCTTCATTGCAAGGACATACCTGATCAAGTCAAGGAAGGCGTCTGCAGCCGTCACTTGCACAACTTTGCCTTCTCTGTGCATGTTCTCCTTTGAGCCTTTCCCAGGATGAATGATGATGACAATGATTATGCCAATCACCACAGCAATGATTGTTGTGGTCATATAATAGACCACTGCTCTGAATCCCATCTTCCCTGAGGCCTTACTATCTAGGGCAGCCATCCCTGGTAAAGGCAAACACAAGGAGATTTATTTTAAAGATTCGATCAACTGAATGCTTCTATGGGAAGACAGTAGCTCCCACCACCCCATGTTCTCCCTGGTCCCCAATATTGGGGCTCAGCTCATACATACTACCAGAGTTTGGTCTCCCATCTAATTAAAACATGGACAAAATGACCCAGTTATATTAGGCTCAAAGAGTAGGTTGGCAGCAGTTGGCTCAGAGAACATACCAGCCATTTTTTCCTGCCTGTTAAGTAGATTCCACATCTCTGAAATTAGACCAAATAAAAATCCAATCTTTAGTAATGCTGGACTGGGACGGGGAAAGTATAACAAAATTCTTTCACAGTTTACTACTGTTTGATGAAGGGAGGGTGTGTATGTGAAAGTCTTAAATTCTTGGCAGAATGGCCTAGGCTTCTCTTTAGCCCAATATTGAGCTGCTTTAAGCAGATTGAGTACCATTAACTTCCTTCCAAATGGGTATCACTGTATTTACAAATATTTTCTGCATGTTTTGAGCTTTTATTCCAATCACCTGCTGATCTAACTGCAATTCAAATAGATAGATAGCCAGGTTTCAAGTTTAATTCCCTATGCCAATCTTGACTACCCCTGGTATGCTGTTGCTGCTAATCTAGACAATCTGTTCTATCCACTGAGTCTCCTCTCACTCCACCTTCTGGTTCACGGTACACAATGGAAAGCCCCATTGCCTCCTACCCAACTAATTAACTAGAGCAAGATCATACTTCCTCTTTGGACCTCAGTTTTCTCATATGGGGTTTCAATGAGATGATCTCTAAAGTCCTACATCCTAACATTCTGTAACTCTTAACTTTACCCTCCTTCAGGCAGGAGGCCATTTGCATGAGGAAGGGTGGGCAAGGACTCCAAGTTTCTTCAAACTGCCCTAGAATACAGGATGCACTTTAACTAAAAGATAATGGAAACAAAACCAACAGAAAGTTTGAAATAATCATAAGAACTAAGGACTGAGTATCTGCATACAGGATCTACATGAAATTAAGATGTCAAGACATCTTTGATGGTTATTTCCTAGAGGGAGGGACCATGCTATGTTCTGTATATAATGGGCACATATAAAACAGCTCCTAATATTTCCAAAGAACTGAGAACATCATCCATTCTTCCTTCCCTATGAATCTGAGAGAGTCCCACAAAAATACTAGAACTACTTCTATGTTCAACATTTCCTTTTGTTTCCTAGAATCAGCATGTTAGAGCTAAGATAGCCCAACCTCCTTGTTTTAGAGATGAGGAAAATTCTTGATTTTATTTTTTGTGAATGTTATCAAGATCTTGTGTTGTGTCAAAATATGGACACTTCTGAGTGTAGTGGCTCCTGAAAGCCCCTAGAGGATGAAGCTGAGGGGTACAGAAACTACATCATAAGATTGATTGAAGGAAGTAGGGATACTTAGCCAGATGAAAAGAAGGTAATCATTGTTTCCAGTCATTTTGAAGAGCTGTTATTATTTGAAAGATTCATTTGTTTTGCTTAGATCCAGAGATTATAGTACTAGATGCAATGGGTAGAAGTTACAAAGAGGCAAAATTCTGCTTGACACAGGGAAAATTCTCCTAAAAATTCAAGCTGTCCCAAAGCAGAATGGCTCATCTCTGGATGTAATGAGTTCCTTGCCCCTGGTAAGTCTTTAAGCAGAGGCTAAATGAACCCTTCTTAGGGTCGTTGTAGATGGCATTTGTGTTTTAGGTAGGCATTATAACATGACTTCTGAAGTCCTTTTTACAATTTAATGTTTAAGTATGAAAAACGCTTGGGCTAAGCACTGAAAAAAAAGAGGTTTAGAATAAAGGTGTTGAGTTGTCTATAAATCTCTCTCCCCCTCACTTGCTTCCCATAACTTTCACAATGAAACAAAATCAATGACCAAAAATTGTTGAACCTAAGGGACTGGCTTTCTGGTGTCCTTCCTGATATCTGTCGCTATTTTTCCTCTACCTTCATGCTAATCTCCTGTGGCATTGTTTCTAATTCCTTCATTATTATATTATGATCACCTTCCTTTGGGGACTCTCAGGAGCGTCCCTATTGATCATTCTGACCCAGAATAAACTCCTACTAACATTCGTACAAATAAAATCAAGCATTTTCTCCATCTGTAACCCTTACATGTAACTCTAATATCATTAGGGATTTCAGTAGGGATGATGGATTTATAGAGAATCATAGAATTCTAGAGCAGAAAGGAGCTTTAAAGATCATCTAATCCAGTGATTCTCAAACCTTTTGGTCTCAGAGCCTTAAAAATACTCTTAGAAATTATCAAGGACCATAAAGAGCTTTTGTTTGTGTGGTTTTATAAATAACATCTTGTTATGATTATGGAAATAGTTTTGACATCATGGACAAGGGTCTGCCGACCACATTGAGAACCTCTGGTCTCATTCAACCCCTCTCACTGGACAGATGAGGAAACTGAGGCCCAGAGGGGTAAAATGATACACATCGATTTATCCTTCTTTTATGACTAATAGCACCCCTTCACAAGATGGAATTCAGAGAAACTAACAGCCTTCATGAGAACTAAAGCCATGACCTTGGCTTCATCAGCAGGCATACATCAACTCACTGAGCTAACCAGTCAGTTACTATTTAAAGGAGAAAGAAAATATTAGCCTCAAGTCCTGAACTGGGCCCCCTTTATCCTTGCCCACTCTTTCCTGAAACCCAGGAGAAAATTTAATTACCCCACCACACGCACCCATTCATTAGGTCAGTGCCCATTTATAGCAGTTCACCATGCAATCAAAAATGGGTCAGTCTGTGTTCAACCCAAATCCCAAGTCTGTAGCTTGGACCTCCTACCCCTTCCCTTTTCATTTGTTGGCCTGAATCACATCTTGAACTATCTCTGCTTTTCTGCCCTTGCAGCGAAGAGTTTTGGTGGCTGTTTATTTCCTTTGGTGCCTGAATTGTACACCACTTGGGACAGGAATTCTTTAGTTCTTTCGCTGCTGGTCCGGCACAGCGGCATCAGCAACACAATAGGCCGGATGTCTCTCATAAGTGGTACCAAGCAGCAGGATTTTCTTTTTCTTTTTTTTTTCTTTCGCCTCCTATTTTGTGCTCTTGTTCCGGTCTCACATTAGTTCTTCCTCCATGGCTCTGCCCTTCCTCCAGTGCTCTCTCACCCTCCCCGCTCCCATTCCTGATGTATAGCTACTCAAAGAGATAGCTGTGTGTTTAAGGTGGTTGCATTGAAAATAAGATGTTCCACAAAGGGTGAAATTAGAAAGCTCAGATTAGAAGAGAAAGGGGAAGATGTCCCAGGAAAGAGAACAAAAAGTCTATCCAAACTGAGTTATCTGAGGATGGTATTTTTTGGGGAGGTGGATGGTTTTTAAAAAATGAAGACCAACTTGAGAGTATACTGTTGGGGGTGTGTGGGGGGGCATTCTTTTCTCTATCTACTCTTTGGGTATGAAATAGCTGAAGGATGAATGAATCTCTAGAAGCCATGCTTTAGGGAAATAATGAATTCAGGTCAAAGGATTTGAGTTTGAATCTTGACTCTGCTCCTTACTAGCTGTGAGATCTTGGGCAAGTCACTTAACTCCCCTGAGCTTAACTCACCTTAGTCCCTTTACCTATAAAATGGAAGAGGTCAGGTGAGATTGCCTCTGAGATCCCATTCCAGCTTTAAATCCAAGATCTAACAGTACCTTTCAAATCTGAGATTTGGGCAAAGTGGTGCAGTGGATAGAGTGCTGGGGCTGGAGTCAGAAAGACTCATCTAAATTTAAATCCAACCTCAGAGACTTACTTAGCTGTGTGACCCTGACCAAGTCACTTAACCCTGTTTGCCTCAGTTTCCTCATCTGTCAAATGAGCTGGAGAAGGAAATGGCAAACCACACCAGTATCTTTGCCAAGAAAACCCCAGATGGGGTCACAAAGAGTCAGACACAACTGAAATGACCGAACAATGTGTGTTCAGTTAGCAGGCTAGGCAAATTCCCATGGTGCCAGACTACTGAGTAAAGGGTCATAGGGTGGAACTACCAGGAATATGGGCTCTAGGGGATCAGGCTTTCAGGAACTAACAGTGTCTTAAGTAAATGTCACATGAGGATAGAGGAAGAGCTGGGTAGCTAGTATCTCATATTCCTTCTCTGTAAGAATAATGACCCCCGTTCCTATTTCTTTGAGTATGAACTCAAGTTTTTCTACTTACTCCCTGATGTTAACTTAGGCAAGCCACTAAGGCCCACCTCTCTGGGCTTCAGTTTCCTCATCTCTAAAACTAGTGGGGGTAGATTGTATAATCTCAAAGGCCCCTTGTTTGCAAAATGAAGGAGTTGGACTAATTTACTTCAAGGTCTTTTCTAGCTCTAAGTCTATGATCTTAATCAGATAAGAAATTTCTTTAAATCCTATAATAGACATTTTATGTGTGTCTTGCTCTTCGTTTTAAAAAATGATGCTACTTAAATAAAATTGAATTTAAATCCCTTCAAAAATTGTATCCATTACTTTAGCAGTGTCCAGCCACATGGTATACACTGAATCAGTGCTTTTTCATCCAAAAAGATGCTATTTGAATGCAGATTATGTGGCACTGGGGAAAGAACCCTGGCTTTGGTGGCCAGATCCCAGCTCTTGTGACATTAGGCAAACCACTTGACCTCTCTTGGTCTCAGTTTTCCTCATTTCCAAAGTGACCCCTTCCATCTCTAAATTCTATTATCCCAGGGCTCCCAGCAGCAATAATAGAGTTAGCTAAGAGGCCTCAGCAGTGGAGGGAGGAACTAGTAAGAGCTGCTAGGGTCCCAGCCAAGGCAGAGGCCAGGGGAATGTGTATGTTTCTTTATTAAGCCAGTCTCAAGTTTTCTCCCATGGGGTGGCTGGTTCTCACGATTGATTTTGCTGCTGGTTGCTCCTCTCTCTTTCTCTGTCTCTGTCTCTATCTCTTTCTCTCTGTGTGTCTTTCTCTCTGTGTCTTTTTCTCTCTCTCTGTCTGTCTCTCTCTGTCTTGCTGTCTGTCTCTCTCTGTGTCTTTCTCTCTTTTTCTGTCTCTTTCTGTCTGTCTCTGTCTCTGTGTCCCTCTCTTTCTCTGTCTCTGTCTCTCTTTGCCTCTCTCTCTCTCTCTCTCTCTCTCTCTCTCTCTCTCTCTGTGTTTCTCTCTTTCTGTCTCTTTCTGTCTGTATCTATCTCTGTCTCTCTCTCTTTCTCTGTCTCTATCTCTCTTTCTCTTTCTCCCTCTCTGTCTCTTTTTGCCTCTCTCTCTCTCTCTCTCGCCTCTCCCTCTGTCTGCCTGTCTCTCTCTGTGTCTTTCTCTCTTTCTGTCTCTTTCTGTCTGTCTCTGTCTCTGTGTCCCTCTCTTTCTCTGTCTCTGTCTCTCTTTGCCTCTCTCCCTCTCTCTCTGTCTCTCTCTCTTTCTCTCTCTCTCTCTCTGTCTCTCTCTCTCTGTCTTTCTCTCTTTCTGTCTGTCTCTATCTCTGTCTCTCTCTCTTTCTCTGTCTCTATCTTTGTTTCTCCCTCTCTGTCTCTCTCTGCCCCCTTAATCCCTTCTCAGCTCTTCTCTACCTATTTTTTGTCACAGTCCTCTCTGCCCCCCTCCCCCAGGACCCCTTCAACTCTAGCCACTCCGTTATTCCAGAGAAGCTTAGGAAATGTACAGCATGCAGGGCTACCACATCCAGGGTTGTCAGGGAAATGGCAAGCCAAGCATCTACAATCTATTCCCATGAGGTCTGAAGGGGAATGGCCTCCTGACTAGTGGAGATTAGACTGGAGAGGGGTAAGAAGAACACTAGCTGATGATAATGGAAGAGACTCCCCACTCTCCTCTCTTCCTTCTGGCTCTCCCATTAGGGCTGTTAGTGCCATCTTCCTCCAAACTCCCATCCCTACCTCCCCCATCGCCCACCCTCCATGGAAATAGGGGTTGACAGGTAGGATTGGTCACATTGTAGACAAAATAAAGATGTTAAAAAGCAGTCCTCTGAAATGTCAAGGACAAAGAGTGAAGCCCTTGATCATTTCATAGCAAAAGAAACCAAGGCAGGAACTTGACTGAAGTTCTGGGAAGGGAGCACCAAGAAAATGAGGGAAAGGGAGCTGGGCGGAAGAGGAGGAAATTGGTGGACATGTAGTTAATAACAGGGGCATGGTAAATAAAACATGTAAAATGTAAGAAAAATACATTATTTGGAGGGAGTAGCAAAAGAATTACTCCTTCTAACTAGCAGTCACTAGTTTCTTTTCCTCTTCATTCAGCATAGGCTTTCACAGGCTTGGTTCATTGAAAACACCCTGCCCTGAAAATAGAATCAGATCCTATGATGAGAGGGACTTCAGGAGCCAAAAGCATTTCGGTTTTAGAAGTCCATATGTATGCTGACCTTCGTGTGACAGTGATTTCCCCCAGCTATGAGGGTCCTTATCAATCATGGATCTTCCTGATCCCAGCCCTCCCTCCCCTTTTAATGGACTTCTTACTCATGCTGGCCTCCTCAGAATAAGCTCTCCATGGCACCAGAAGGAGAGGGTATTAACCTCTCAGTAGCAGAGCTGAAACTAGAACCTAGTAGGGTTCCTTCTTTCTGTGACATCCTGGAACTCCAAAGAGAAAGAACAATCTGGAAGTAGATCACCAGCCATCTATTTTTGTTCTACATGCTCATCTAGGTGCTCAGTACCACGCTAGGTCCTGGAGGGTGGGAGGTGCTAGTGGTGGAAATGGAAGAAGATGTCCCTGCCCTCAAGAAACGGAAAACGTAACTGTGCCTCTAATTCTACAAAACACTTTTTTGTTTCAAAGATCTAGATAATTCTTGCAGGAATAAGATTTGGGGGAAGGAGAAGCTTGAAACATTCAGATAATCATCTCCATTTGCTCCTTTAAAGATGATATTTTTGCAATGAATTTAATAACAACCTAACCATGAACCACAATTCAGTTTTATTACATTCCACAAGTACGTAACGTTGAACTTACGTTTGGCCTTACTTATTGTTACTCACTTTGGTGTGACTCTGTGGAAAACCAGAAGCTTTGTCCTAGCCAAGCCCCGAAGGACATGCCCTCACTAAGAACACTTTCTTTAGGCTCTGCTTCCCACAGATTATGGTCTCACATTTTTGAACTCTTGAAAATCTGTGGCTTATAAATCAGCGTGTTTCTGCACACTCTCCCACAACAGCCCTGGCCACAGATTTCAAAACATGACATCAAAAAGAAAAAGCTTTTTCTGTTAAGAATTGTCTTCCCATTTATTCCCACTGACTTCATTTCTCTTCCAGGATGGCTGTTTTGAGGCCAGAAAATGGGAAAATGGTGATGCCAACTGCTGAGTCAGGAATATCATTCCTTTTCAGTTTTTGTATTATTTTAGAAGCATTCTTCCCTCACAATGCATGCCCTAAACACTAATCTAATGAAAGCCTCCTGTTCCTCACCCTCCTAGGATTGCAAGATGGGCAAACTAACAGAGTTTAACATGAGGAAGCACCCTGCCAGATACCGTATTGGCCTGAATTGAAAATGTTTGGTTTGTTTGAGGGTTTACAAAAATTCAGAAATACGACTTACTTTATATTCATGATTATGGAGTATAGGATTTAGAGTGTGGAATGCCTGGTGTGGGATGTAGCCCATGGGAGCAGAATACAGGATATGAAGAAGGCTGTGTGTGTGTGTGTGTGTGTGGTGGAGGGGTGCAGAATGGGCAGTGGCAATTGAGGAGCTCAGGATGTGGAATATGATACGTGGAGTGCACAGCATGGGATGTAGTGCATAGGATATAGGACACGTATCCTCTGTCCAAAGCTTCTGGCTTTCCACAGTGTCAGGACTTGGTGTGCATGTAGGGAGTTCTTCTGGAAGGACATGACTGGGGAAAAGAAAGTCGCCCTATTCTCCAGCTGTCTCCTGCTTAGACACATAAAAACAATTTCACCAGGAAAGAAAGGGTAGCAGGATATTTAAAGGAGAAGGACAAGTACAAGGATTGCGTGAGTGCGTGCGTGTGTGTGTGTGTGTGTGCGTGTGTGTGTGTGTGTGTGTGTGTGTGTGTATAAAAAGACTGATGAAATTATTTCAAATCTCCAATTTAAAAGTTTATTAATTTTTTCAGTGTTAAATTATTTGGTGCTGGCCCTTTTAGAGACCAAGTTCTGGAGATGTCTAAAACTATCTACATCCAGAAAGTCTGCAATGGAAAATAAATGATAGCTATGAAACTGTGGCTAAGGTGGGAAATTTACGGCAAAAATGCTACTGAATGGCAGTTAACAAAATCATTACTACCAGTTGCTATCAAACACTTCTCCTTTTTCTCTGTCACTCTTTTCTCTCTCTTTCTTTCCTTCCTCCCTCACTCTGTCACTCTCTTTCACCTTTCCTCTTCTGTCTATCACTCTTTCCTCCTCTCACTCCTCTCTCTCCTCTCTCTCTCTCTCTCTCTCTCTCTCTCTCTCTCTCTCTCTCTCTCTCTCCTCCTCTTCCTCCTCCTCCTCCTCCTCCTCTCTCTGTTTCTGTCTCTCTCTCTCTCTCTCACACACACACACACTCTTCTCTCTTTCCTTTCTCTCTTACTTTTTCACTCTTTCCTCCTCTGTTTGTCACCTCCCCATCTCTGTCTTTCTGTCTCCTCATCTTCTCTTTCCTTTATTTATTCTTCCCCCTTGCTGCGGTGTTTCGATCATAGAATCTTGGAACCAAGATCCAGAGGAATGCTTAGACATGTACATGGTCACACAGCCAGACAACAGCAAAGTGAACTTGAGCCTTCTTCTGACTTAATGTCTTGGGCCCTCTCCACTACACTCCCCTCACCAGCCCCTAAAGACTTGTCTGTAACTGGTGGTTGTTGTTGATTTTATTTTGTCTGTCTATAAATGCGAAAACTCAGTTGTGCAAAAAGTTGAGTCTTCAGACATAAGACAACAAATAGAGTGGAGCAGAGTGGTGGGAATTGGGTCCCTCTGTAGTCAGTACTAGGGAACTTAAAAGAGGTGGGGGTATACTTTTTTTAGTCCTGTTGAAGGCACCCAAGCTGAAGAAGTTGCTGACCTCTGGCCTATGGCCAACTCATTTGAACATCTAAGGAAACTGTAGTTCCTCAGAGATCAGATCTTGAAAAAAACCCAACAAACAGAAGTTTGAGTAAGGAGGCCCATTTTAAGTGGTGAATCCCAATGAAGAGCTGCAAACAACCCCACAAAGAGCTGAGCCTGGCCTAATTGTGCCCTATACACACTAAATCAAAGCTCAAGTACTTTCTCACTCTTTTTTTCATCCTGGCCTCATTTTTCCTCTCCATTATGCCTGCTAATAATGTCACAACTCTGGCCTTTTCATTAGCCTGGGATGCCAAGGACCTTTGCGAGGCAGCATTGCATGAGAATGGCAAACGTGCGTGCTGGTTGTTCAGACCTGCAGTTGTGATGGTGTGTGATTTGTGCGGTGAAATCATGTTTAAACTTTGACTCTTACATTCTGTCAACAACCCCGTCCTTTTGCTCTGCCTGTACTGTTTCATAGTGAATTGTGTTGTGTCTTGAAGAAAGGTAACAGGGGTTAAAAAAAATGGAAAACAGAATGCTCTTTTGAAAGATTGTTAATGGAAATTTACTGGCGTGAGCTGTGTTATTAGTGGCAGACAAAGTCAGCTAAATCGCTTTTCTCCCTAAGTCTGGTAGCACTGAGCAATCAATTATTTTCCTCTGGCTCCTCTCCACCTCTGCAAATGAATATTCCACACGGTAGAGTAATAGTCAAGGAGGTGAAACTGAGGACTCAGTCCAGCAGTTACTCCTTCATGCATCAGAGGCCTTGGTTTTCAAGGCCATTTTATTCCACTTTTCAACTGGAAACCATCTCTCATAGGCAATGGGTTTTAGAGGTCCCTTGGGTGGTCGGGAGGTTTCTTTCAACACACAAATGGTAGCTGTTGAATAGACTCTTGTTATACCCCGATACCACAGCAGTGCCACTGTAAGGGTAAGGCAATGCCTACCATGGGGATTTACTTTCTCTCTAGCAGCAAGGTAACAGGAAACTTTCGGAAGGGCCTCAGACCCAAGCTTCCCCTCAGTTCACATCTGCCAGATTGGAGCTGGCCTGCTGCGCAGCCATTCACATCCCCATTTAACTCTTCCCATTAGCCCATCCTTTACTCACAGTATTGGAATGTGCTGCACAATATGCTTTCTGAAGGGGAAGCGGGAGTAATTTATCTTCTTTATGTGTGCTAAGCAGAGCAGGAGGGAGAGGCAAGTCGGGATTCACAGCAAGCCGGGGAGCAGTGATTAGTAACAGCCGACAGTCTCAGACCAAGGCTCTTTCTCTTTGGTTACCTCATTGTAAGAGCAGAGGACAAAGGAATGACTGTCCCTAAGCCAAGATTTAGAAACCCGGGACCACGGAAACTAACAACTCTTAAAAAAAAAGTGTGCCTCTGTTAGGGAGTGGGGGAGGAGAATGAAAATAATATGGTTCTACCTGCCTAGAACAGGTCCCAAGAGACATGCCTTTCGGACTTTGGTCCTTTTTTCTTTCAGGAGATATAGGATGGTAGTGAGCACATCAATCATAAGCACATTGTTTTATAGAAAAGGAATGACTGCTCCAGAGGAGAGATGAAAAAAAATGCAACCACTTCTCTTCTTTGCAGAAGTTGGGGACTATGGGTGTGGAATACTGCACAAAATGTCATAATCTGTGATTAGTTAGCAGGTTTTGTTAAACTACTCCCCCCACCCCACCTTTTTTTGTTATTTGTTACAAGGGATGGATCCTTGGATAGAGAAGGAGGGAGGGAAATGAAACTGATGTTAAAACAAAAGAAAATTTAAAAATTCCCCCATTATTAACTGAAGTTTGGTTGGCTATGTCAGGATCGTTGATTTCCTTGGCAAAGGAATGTCTTCTATCATGCATTATCGCAAAGAGCTATATCTTACTATAATGGTTCTCAAACTTTGCCCCCTCACAGCACAGAAGGGGCTTTTGTGATGAGTCATCACACACTGCTGAAAGAAACTGGTACATGCACACATGACAAGTGTAAGTTCCATATAATTCAAGCACACATTAGCAGAAGAAATTCTAGTGTGGGTGGCATACCCTTGGAGAATTGCTGACTTTAGTAGATTTTTCCACCTGACACTCAGGGAAGCTAATTGCCTTGCCCATGATCACATAGCTGGTAAAGATAAAGTTTTCTCCACGTAAGTCTGGCACAGTATCCACTATACCACCTGCTTTTCTAAGGTCTACTGTATGATTATCCATCCATCCATCCATCCATCCATCCATCCATCCATCCATCCATCTATCCATCCATCCATCTGTCCGTCCATCTGTCCATCTGTTCATCCACCCATCCATCCGTCCAGGAACTTTAAAATATTATCTGATTTTATCCTTGCACAATGCTGGAAGGCGGTTGCTATTATTATCCTCATTTTATGGTTGAAAGAACTGGGGCAAACAGAGGTTAAGTGACTTGACCAAAGTCACACTGCTATTAAGCATCTGAGGCCAGTTTTTAACTCAGGTCTTCCTGAGAGCCTATTATTTAATTTCTAGTGTAGCATTTATAACTTGGAAATCAACAACTGCTAGATATCAGGGCTTGATTGGCTGTTTTGCTGATTATTTAGACTTAAGAAAGCAATGGAGAAAATGCTAATAATGCAGAGTTAATTTAAAAGTGTGTCAAGAGCACTTTTTTTGATAGCTGGTTGTTAAATATTTACAGGGGCAGCTAGGCGGTGCAGTGAATAGAGTGCCAGGCCTGGAGTCAGAAAGACTTATCTTGCTGAGTTCAAATCCAGTCTCAGACACTTACTAGCAGTGTAACCCTGGGCAAGTCACTTAACCCTCTTTACTTTGGGTTTCCTCATCTGTAAAATGAGCCCGAGAAAGAAATATCAAACTATTCTAGTATCTTTGCCAAGAAAACCCCAAATGGGGACATGGAGAGTTGAACACAGCTGAAAAATGACTGAACAAATACTGAGCAGTATAGCCTGACAATAGATCATGGTTGTATATGTATATGTAAATGTATATGCATCTATTTGTTTATACACATATATAAATAACATGTATTAAATATATTCTATGCACAATACATATCCCACTTATATATTTATAACCAACACATACCCATTTATAACTTATTGATATTACCTATTAAGCTAGTAAAGCTTAATACTGCACTAAGACTTTTGGGACAGTGTGTGTGTGTTTGTATACACATACATATGTATATTGGGGGGGGTAGGGAATCACTGATTGTGGACTCAGAAGAACTAGGGTCCTCATACTTCCTAGCTTAGTGACCCTGGGCAAATCATCTAACTTCTCTGAGGCTCGGTCTCCTTGTCTATAAATGGGGGTAATGATGCTAGGATCCCCTGCCTCACAAGGTGGCTACGAGGAAGGTGCTTTGTCAATATGACAGCACTATAGACTTATTAGATCGGTTTAGCTCTAAAGAGGGAAATCACAGAGTTCATGGAGGGCACGTTTCAGAGCTCTTGGACTACGAACATGAAATCTACTGAATGGGTAGTTTGTTATAATATTGAAAAGACCCATTTGCTTCTTCCTTGCCAAGGAAAACACCTCATTACTATGAAGAAGCTATTGATCAAGGAAGGAAATTTCCATGTTAGTTGTATACTGATTCTTACTGGGGATTCCACAAACAGGCCCTACTGTCCAGAAGCTAATAAGGGAAGCCCCAAATACTAGCACAATATGACACAGATCCAGGCTGGGCCACTTTGTCTATGGAGGACCATTCACCACAGAATTGAATGAAAACTCACACAAAGGTTAAAAAACCCTGAGAATGTTTTTTCCCTTTATTAGAGGAATGAGTAGATAGAGGAACTTTAAAGTATAAAGTGGTAAGAGCCCTCACTTTTAAAAATAGTGGGCAGAGGTTTTTTCAATTTATACCACAAATATAAATAAATTTCAGTTTGATATTATAACTTCTTGGGGAGAAAGAAGATGAAGAGGAGGAGGAAGAAGAAGATAAAGAAAGAGAAGGAGGAGGAAAAGGAGAAGAAAAAATAAGGAGAAGGAGGAGGAGAAGAAGAAGGAGGAGGAGGAGAAGAAGAAAGAGAAAGAGGAGAAGAAAGAGAAGGAAAAGAGGAGGAAGAGGAAGAAAAAGAAAGAAAAAAGGATGAGGAGTAGGAAACAAAATATAGAGGAAAGAAAGATCTATAGCCATAAGGAAAGAAGTTCTGGGAAGACATAGAGACAGGTTCGATAGGTGATGTGTTCATGTTTTTTGTTATAGCCTATGATTCACTTAAGCTCTGACTAAGCAAAGCAAATCATTAGCTGCTGTAACTGCCCTTTGAATAGCTAATTCACCTTCTCAGTTTTTCCTATCCAAAGGAATAAATACCACCTGAGACAGTAGAAGAAATTAATCTGAGGAGTAGACCTGAAAATCCCTAATACTAATGGTGACAAAATAGGTTTTTACAAATTATTGGTTCAGTTGAATTTTCTTCTGAATCTAACAATATTGAAACTATGTGAAACATAGCCTAACTATGTGATTTGATTGTTTTCAATAAATGTTTCATAATTGGACACAACATTGGATAAACTAGCTCACCTTGGAAGATGCTTTCTGCCAATTCTACTTTCCCTATGTACTTACACAATAGTAGTCATTTTAGTTTATCACAAGTTTGCTTAAAATATTTGCTTTGTTTTTACATCCATATTTTGTAAATGACAATAGTCAACTTGCCAGAGCTATCAAGCTATTCTTAAAAAGTTGTTACAAAAACTAGCATATACAGTATATTGGGTACTCAAGAAGCAAATTCAATCAGAAGGTGGTTATTATTAGATCTGTTTTTTCTGTATTTTGACTTTTCTACTGAGCTGGGTTAGTGGATGTTTCATTGTCAGAGACTAGTTGTTTCTTTTTTTTAAAACATCTTCACTGTCTTGCTTCTTCAAACTTTGCGGTTTCACTCAATTACCTAAAATGGGTAGTGCAGCCCAGTGGATAAGAGAGCTGCCCTCTGAGTCAGTAAGATCTGGGCTCAATCCTCTGACAGATTTATCGTGTGATCCTGGGTAAGTTACTTAACTACTCAGTTCCTGAGTCCATTTTTCTATGGTCGCAAGTTAAAGAGCAGAAACTTATTTCCTTTGGTAGAGGTATTCTTTTCATTAGGTGTTCCCTATGCCGATTAAATCACAGGTTGAGCTCTCCCCAAATCCAAAATACCAACAGCTATACCTATCTATCCATCTATCCATCCATCCATCCATCCATCCATCCATCCATCCATCCATCCATCCATCTATATCTATAGATATATACTATATATAACTACATATAGAAACAGCTATAAATGGAAACTTGATTATTTTACTCGTACTTTGCCAAGACAGAACATCAGGGTTTGGAGCCTAGCACCATTATTCAATTCATACTTGTGTGCCCTTGTGCAAGTTATTCAACCTTGAAAGGCCTTGATTTTTCTTCTGTAAAATGGAGAAATCGTATTGGATGAACTCTGAGGTTCCTTCCAGTTCTAAATCTATGGTTGTAGAATCATACAAAAGTAAAAGCAACAATTGATTCTAGATCAATAAGAAGCCAACTTTTCAATCACATGATTGGTTTTAACCAGTCTTGGATGGTACTGAGCAAAGGCTGAACACATATGATAGCTACAAACAGCAAAGGACATGGGTTATTCTAAGGAATGTCTTGAAAGATCCCATGAAATGTGGTTTGAGAAATGCTGATGTAATAGGGCATTTTATTATTAGAGCTGGAAAAGATACACATTAGGCATCTTTTTATAGTATCAGCGTTGGTACATTATAACCAAATCTTACCTTAATAGCATTATGCCTTGGTGACATTATGAGATCAATCTCCCATTCATAACAATGTGTCAGACACTGAGCCTCCTATGCTGTTGAACAGAAAGGGAGCAGCAGTTGTGCAGTCAATGCAGTAAGGGCATCAGCTGGCTGTAATTCTCAGGACAATTTAAGAGTATGAATAAGTTGCCCCAGAGCTAGCATTGGGCTGTAGGAGGGTGAGAAACTAGTCCAAAAGTGATGTCGGAGGAAGTGTGGACAAAGAACTTGTATTTAGGCTGAGAGGGCATTCTGGTTTGAGGTGACTTCCTTAGAATGTGATCTCCCTGAGGGCAGGCACTATCTTACTTATGTGTTTGTATCCCCACCCCCTTGCATAGTGCTTGGCACAAAGTTATTGCTTAATAAATGCTTGTTGATGGAAAGATTGAGGGAGATTGGAGAAAGTGAAAATAGGGAAGGAAATCTGAGTTAGAGCATTTAGGAAATGTGAATGGGAGAGTGATTGAGTAAGTCAATGGACTATCAGAGGGAATGCATTTGGGAGTAAGGCAATGACTTTGGTCTTTATGCTGCCCCTTCCTCCATTGCCTCATAAATATTCAACAGAGAGACCTGTGATGAAAGAGATATATAGATATAGATACAATCACATTTGTATGTATGTAGGCATGCATATATGTCACATGTGAATGTATGCATACATACACATATGTGTTTGCATTTACAAACATATATACACTGTATATATGTGCATACACACATATATGTGTATATGCATATATAATATGTCTATGTGTCTACATGTGTGTATACACACATCACACATATGCATTTCTGAATCATTTGGGTATCTGAGCTCTTCCCGTTCCTGTTTTGGGAAGAACATGTCCAGGGTTGTGTAGGGCAATCCCAGACTTGGAGCCTCTGTGTCAGTTCAGTGACATCATCACTAGACACACCATGGAGATGGATCCCTCTGTGAATCACTCTGGAGGGAGCAGTGGGGGTGGGGCATCTCCAGCAGTTTGAATTACTTACTGATAAGCAATCAGAGCAGCAAAAGGACCAGGGTTGTTCAAGTTGCCTACTGCACCAATTGCAATATCTCTGCAGGATTCAGTGATCATTTTCCTGCCTGTTTTCCAGGAAAAGCAGGATGAGATTCTGGTATTTGAAGGGAAGTACTACCTCGTATTTAGAACACAGCCCCAGGGATTTGTGGTAGAGAGGTCTGGGTAGCTCATGTCATAGGCAATCTGGGTGGCCTTGCCCTGGACTGCTGCAGTGCCTTTGATGGGAGCAGACAGCCTGTTGCTGGGTAACTATGAATGTTATGAATTGGAGCTCCATGGGATATTTGGATAGTCTCATAGAATACAGGATTCTATGACTTCTATGTCCAGCATCAGGCAGGGGGTAAGGTCTCCCCTGGAGTAACTAAATGAGCTGAAGTTTTTGAGAACTGTTTGGGACTGGGAGAAGGTGGTCTTGATGAAAAAATATTGAATTCAGGTTACAGTATTGAGCCTCAAGACTTCTTGGATGGCACCTTGACCCTGACAGCCTGATGGGTGAGACAGACATATTTTTCTAGCTATAACATCAAAGAACGTATACATGTGGTAAGTATAGAGTTGGGCAGACCATGGTTTGACTCTTGCCTCGGACAGTTGCCAGTGGTATGACCTTGGGCTACTCACTTAAACTCTTTGGGGTCGAGTTTAATTTCTTCTTCCAAAAAATAAGGAGGTTAGACCAGACAGATTTTTAGGTTCCTTTCAGCTTTAAATCCTTGATCCTCTGTGAACCCAAGATATGGGTGGTGGGGGTATGTGTCTAAAGACAGGAAAGTAAGTCCAGAGTGCACATGGCTGGAGGGAAGGAGGGGCATCATCTGGCATAGGCCAGATGTTCTATGTTGACAGTAATACTGGTAAGCTATAGTCTCTACTTCTGTGTAGAAGGTTAGAGGCTGGGCTCTAGATGGGAGATTGGAGCTTGTGGAGACACAGCAGAGGAAACATGTTATAGGGGGTCTAACAGAAGCCCCAAATACCCAGAGCAGAGAGCAGAGCTATATCCCAGCACAAAGAGACAAATAATTCCATTGTAGGGGACAGCGGATGATGCTGGTGTACTGACCCTGCCTCAACAGAAATCTGGGCCATGCCCTTGTCTCAGACAAGGTTCAGAAAAAGTGAGGCAAAGATGCCCCTTGACAATTGAAGCTTAGTTGCAAAATCACCAGAAGATAGAAGCTACTAGTGCTCCAAATGAGGTGTAAAGAGGTATATCAGTATTCTAATAGTGTCACAAAGGGGAATCCAGGCTTTTCTTTTGCGGGTGAGGAGGGAACACTAAATAGACCTTGGCAAAGAGAGAAGACCAAGGAAAGAGCTGGATTAGCATGGTGATGAAAGCTTTATGGAGAGGCCACAACTGGAAGAAGCTACGGGAAGTTTGTGAGACCAGAAGAACGTTGACAGTCAGTCAATAAGCATTTATTAGATATTTACTATGTGCCAGACATTTCGCCAAGTCCTGGGGATCCAAAGAAAAGCAAAAATACAATCCTTGTCTTCAAGAAACCCACAACCTATGGGTGGTGGTGAGTGGGTAGGGGAGACAATGTGTACATAAATAGGCACATACAAGATACAGAGTGGAAGGTAATCTCAGAGGGAAGGCACTAACTTGGGGAAGGGGGGCACCTTGCTTTCTCTGAGACCACC
Source organism: Trichosurus vulpecula (assembly GCF_011100635.1). Lineage (NCBI taxonomy): Eukaryota > Metazoa > Chordata > Mammalia > Diprotodontia > Phalangeridae > Trichosurus > Trichosurus vulpecula. The sequence goes on along the minus strand of NC_050573.1, from coordinate 401,352,184 downwards.
GTTTGTCCCTGCCCCTAGGGTGAAGTTGGGGAAGATGAACTGTAGGGTTGGGATAATGGCAAGATATTAAAAGCTATAGATTTAAAAAGGAAAGGAGGAGCAGCTGTACCCAGGAAGCCACAGGGACATGCAGGTGCAGATATTAGGTGGGGTGGTGGGAGAAGGAGCATAGACTCACACCTAGCATTTGCACTGAGCTGACATTTTGGTTTGACTAAGAAAGTTGGTTGAGTGAGAGACTATTGGATTCAATGAGTACATACGTGAGTAGGTATTGGAGAGAAGTTTGATGGAGGGAGATTGAAATTAGATAATTCAGGGACTGTCAGTGAGGGAACTATTTTGAGTAGTTTTGGTTGTGTCCAACTCTCCATGACCCATTTGGGGTTTCTTGGCAAAGATACTAGAGTAGCTTGCCATTTCCTTCGCCAGCTCATTTTACAGATGAGGAAACTGAGGCAAACAGGGTTGAGTGACTTGCCCAGGGTCACACAGCTAGTAAGTATCTGAGGCTGAATTTGAACTCCAGTCCTCCTGACTCCAGGACCAATACTATCCACTGTGCCACCTAGGGAATTGGTCAGTACTAAAACAAGTGTGGAGCTGGAGAGGGCTGACTGGTCACTGAATCCTAGTCTTAGAGAAATTGTTTTGGGGGTAATGCAGTGAACTGGAGCCCAATTTCTTCCCCCATAACCCTTCAACCAGCAGTCTAGATGCCAGTAGAGCAAGTGGTGAAAAGGCTGCCAGATTCAATTTCTTTCTAGTACCACATATCTGAATTATGTGCTTCCAGATGACACCACACCAGGCTTGCCCCAAGCTGGCTCAGGATATAGCAGCTTCCTAGCCAGAATATAGCGCGTCTTGCATATGCCTCCTTCAAGGCAGACTTCTAGAAGTCACTTAGGACACAGAAACAGGATAGTTTGAGCAATGTTCTTCTGCAACTTCTATTCAAAGGTAGCCTTTAGAATCTTCTAAGTGCCTGTCTTCATGAGCCGACTTCAAAATTACTCTACCTGGACTCATTTTGCAGTCTCACCCACTACCAAAGAATGACCCTGTCAACACTAGTAGGCCACTCCCTTAACCATATCCTAACCCCCATGACCTATTCCATGTCTACTCACTTTTTCAACTACACTCTCTGGAATGCCTACTCCATAATTAACAAACTTCCTGTTTTATTTTTTTCCCACCATCTTCTATCTTTCTCACTCCTATCTTTTGGTATTCACTGAGGCCTGGATCCATCCTGATCACTGATTCCCCAGCCACCTTCTTTTTTTTGGTACTGAATGCATTTTCACTCACTTTCCAGCCCCCTGTTTCCAACTCACTGGTTGGAGAGGGGGAATTGTTATATTTCTTGATCTCCACAGCAACATCAAAATTCTCCTTTCATTTTTTTCCTCCCTAATGGCTGCCCACAAATATGCCCGGATCCTTCCCATTCTTAAAAAAAAGAGAGAGAACCCTCACAAGAGCCTACCATGCCTGCCAGCTATCAGCTAATCTCATCTTTCTCCTCCTCTTATCTTGAAAAAGCATTCCACATTTCTACTTTCCTTACTTTTAAATCCTCTGAAATCTGGGTTCCAACCTCATAACTCAACTGAAACTGCTCTCTCCAAAGTTACTAATTATTTCTAAATTGCCTAATCAAATGGCCTTTTCTTAATCCTTATCCTTCTTGAACTTTCCAGTATTTGAACTTGTTGATGACTTTTTCCACGTGGATACTCAGTTCTCTCTGAGATTTTGTGCCTCTATTCTCTCTTGGTCCTCTTCCTACCTGTCTGACCACACCTGAGTATTATACATTAGATTTTCACCCACGGCACATCCACTGTCTATTTTTTGACTTGCATTACCTCACCTGGTGATCTCATTAGCTCCCATAGGTTCAAGATACCATTTCTATGCACATGACTCCCAAGCCTATATACCCAGTCCTAGGCTCTCTCCTGAGTCATGGCTATGCATCATCACCAGCTGCATTTTTGACATTTTGAACTGGATGTTCCATAGGCATCTCAAGTTCAACATGCCCCAAATAGAGCTCAATTTTCTTTCTCTCCAAACTATCTCTCTTTTAAACTTCCTTACTACTGCCTAGGCTACCACCATCATCCCAGACACCCAGGTTCACAACCTCAATGACTCCTCACTTTCATTCATGCTGCATATCCAATCATTTGACAAATATTACAATTTCTCTATGACGTCTCTTGTATATGTCCCCCTTCTCTCTATTCACTTGGCTACCACCCTAGCTCTTATCCCCTCTCTCCTGGAAATATCCTTCTAACTGGTTTCTCTGACTTATCTCTCCCTATTCCAATCCACTCAAACATAGCTGCCAAAGTGATTTTCCAGAAATGTAGGTCCAAATATGTTATTCCCTATTCAATAATCCCCCCATTTCCTTATTACCTTTATGAACAAATATAATGAATTTTGTTTGACATTTAAAATTCTTCTCAACCTGGCCCCCTTCTATTAATCTTTGAACATGTCACTCTCCTGCATGTATGCTATCTGTAGTCCCCCCATTCTGGATGACTTGCTATTCCTCATCCATCTCATTCCATCTCCTAGCTCCTTGTCTTTGCACAGCTGTCCCTTGTGCCTGGAATGCCTTCCCTCTAACATCAACAACTTAGCATCTCTAGCTTCTTTTAAGACTCAGTTCAAATGCTACCTCCTAAAGGAGGCCTTTCCTCATTTCCCTGACTGTTAATACCTTCCTTTCTAAGGCTATCTTCCATCTACTCTGTATGTATCTTATATGTACTGATTTTTGTAAATATTAGATTCTTCCATTAGAAGGCAAGCTCATGGAGCATAGGAACTCTTCTTTGTTTTTTCCTTTTATTGCTAGCACTTAGAAAAGTTTCTCATACATAGCAAGCAATTAATACATGCTTGTTAATTAATTTTGTGGGCACTTGAGCTCTTCTTTGTTCAGTTCTAGGAAGGGGAAAGGGAAGGGAAAAGAAAAGGGAAGAGAATGTGCATTTACATAGCACTTGCTATGTGTCTGGCACTATACTAATCACCTTACCAATATTATCTCTTTTAATTCTCACATAAGCCTATGAGGTACTTGCTCTTATCACCCCCATTTTACAGATGAGTAAATGGAGGCACACAGAGGTTAAGTTCTTTGCCCAGGGTCACACAGCTATTGTGTCTGAGGTCACATTTGAATTCAGGCCTTTTTGACTCCAAATCTACTACTCTATCCACTGTGCCACCTCAAGAAGCCAAAGAAAGTGCCTTGGCATGAGTGATCAAGAGCATGGGGCATATGTGCCATTTTCATGATATGCTGCTCCTTTGGAACTGACTGCCCTGTATAAGGATGTTTCCCTTAACCCAACTAACCTACACGAGGCAGGTTTTGTGTAAACTTAACTTCTTCAACAGCCGAATTAATCTTCAGGATTTTAGTGTGAAATTCTCTGAAGAAAATTAAGTTATGTTTCTTTTTACTTAGAATAGATAACAAGTATCATGTAGGATTATAAGAAAGGGGATATTTCAAAATCAAAGATTGCATGTTGCAACTTCCCAAGAGCTAGGAATCCTGGCATTAGTGAAACACTTCAGTTTAAATAGAAGATTCATTTTATGTTGGCTTCAATTCAGAAAATAATATTTCACAAAGACAATAGATTTAAAATGAAAGAAGGAAACCGCAGCTATAAAAGTTCTTGAGTAATTCACAGAAAATCACAGGCCCTGTGCTTGGAATGTCTCTTTGGAGATAATTAATTCCAACCTCCCACAAATTGTAGGGTTACCTTTCATAGCATCTTTGACAGATGGTCATCCACCCTCTACTTAAATGTTTCCATTGCTTATGACCTCCTGAGACAACTCAATCCATTACTGAACAGTTCTTATTGGTCAAATGTTCTTAAATTAAACCAAAATCCCCCTCAGAAAAGCAGCATAGCAATAGTGGAAAGCACCCAGAAACTGGAGTTGGAAGACCCATGTTCAATTAATTGTGGGTTACAACACTTACTAGCTTGGTGATCCTGAGCAAGTTATTAAATCTTTCTGTGCCTCAGTCTTCTTATCTGTAAAGTGGAAATAATAATACTTCTATTTTTCAACTCACCAGGTTGCTGTTAGGAAAATACAGAATTGTAAGCTGTTGTTTTTTGTAATTTTCATTTACTCTGTTTTCTGAAGCAACGCAGAACAAGCCTGCTTCTTATTCTATCCAACAGCACTTTATATTATATGTATTCTATATAGCAGCTCTCCAAGTATTTGAAGATCCTTAGTCTTTTCTGAGCTAAAACACGTCCAGTTTCTTTAATTGTTCCTTCTAGGAAATCGATCCCAGAGCTGTCGCTATTCTAGTGTCTCTCCTCTATATGGCCTTTAATGCATCAAGGTCATTCAAAGAATTGCACAAAGGATTCTAGATGTAGCGTGACTCATAGTGGACATTATAATATTAATACAGCTTAAGACTGCATTAAAATTTTATCAGTCACATTGTACTGTTTGCTCTTATTAAGCTTGTGGTTGACTCAAACCCCCAGATGTTTAGCATGAACTGCCTGTCCCTGACACTCGAACTCAGCTGTTTCCAATATAGGAAGTATGAGCAGTGATGGGAAGTTGTCAGCAGCTAAAGCTTGGGCAGAAGATCAAGGCGTGGGGGTGGGGCTCACCCCAAACACCAGGACTTAAAAAAGCAATGCAAGATCATTTTAGCAAGTGAGTGAATTCTGGAATGATACCTTTTGAATGAGGCCAAACCTATTTGGATACCTTTTCTGAGGACACGGCCATGAGCCTCAACTTCGGACCCAGATATTTCAATATTTTCGACTCATATTTCTAAAGCCTTGGCCTACTTTCTGCCCCTCCCCCTGTCTGATGTCTATCTGGTGATAACTGACCCTTCATACTGAATACCCTTCTACTAGCATCTGACCACATAGCTATTTTTCCTTCACTTTACCTCCTCTCTGTGCCCCTGACTCCATGGCAGTCTCTCAGCTATAACTACTGGCCTGCTCTACCCCTAACTCTTCCTCTGGGTAGGGTGAAGAAGAGTGTACTCACTAACTAGCTACATCCCCTCCAACCTCCCCCATGCTAATTCATATATTTGGGGGCTTTTACATGTAAGAACTTACATTCACCCTTGTTAAATTTCATTTTTCTGGTTTGAGAGAAGCTTTACATCTTGGAGACGGTGTATGTGTGTGTGTGTGTGTGTGTGTGTGTGTGTGTGTGTGCCCTTGTGCACCCTATATTAGCTGTCTATCCCTCCCTTCCAGCTTTATGTCACTTACGAATGTAAAAGGCATCCCTTCCATGACTCCATTAAAAGTATTGGATAGGGCAGCTCTGAGGGTGGAGCCTAGGGCACCATATTATAAAATTCCTTTTAACCTAACCCAAAATTATTAATTAGTACTCTTTGGGTGTATATACAGTTGTTCCATAGAAATCCACCCAATGGCACTTTTACTGAGCCTATATTTCATCTTCTCATACACCGGGATATTACGTGAGACTATGTTAGATATTTCCAGAATTACCAAAACAATTACAGGATCTAGTGCTGGAAGGGACCTAAAAGGCCTCCCAGTCCAATCCCTTTATCTTAAAGATAAGGAAACTGAGGCCCAGAGATGTTAATTGACTTGTTCAACCTCATACAGATAGTGTCAGAGCCAAGAAATGAAGCCAGGTCTTCTGGGCCCAGAGAAGTACTCTCTCTACTGTTCCATGCTTTATTAGGGTTTGACAGTTTCCCAAATGACTATACCAAGGGTATTTTTGGTGATGCTATCAATTGAGAAGACTCATGACAGTTGTCAGAATGCTAGACTGTTTCATGAAAATACTGCATTAGCCAGATTTTGACATCTGGAAACACCTCCCTTTTATCAAAAGAGGTAAGAACTTTCAGTTTAGCAAATCTGTTGACATGGTTACATACTCTCTATAAACATGATACTGTCTCTGTATGAATTTGTTCACATTGCTAGAGAAATAATATGATTGAAAACTCTTTAAAGGCAACTGATTTCTCTTTTTATCTTTCTCCTACATTTAGTCTACAAGTACTTGGCCATCTTACAGTTAATAATAATAATTCATATTTATAGATGCTTTAAGTTTTGCTAAGGGCTTTCCTGGCAATAACTTCAGGTGAGCTAGGAAACACAATAATTATTATTCCCACTTAAAGGTAAGGCAACTAAAATCTAAGTTAAGCGACTTCTCCGTGGTCATACACCTGGCAAGTGTTTGAGGCAGGACAAAGCCCAGATCTTACCTCTGCTTCTAAGAATTCCTCAAATCCTTCAAGATTCAGTTCCAATACCACTTTCTCCTGGAAGCCTTGCCTGGTAACCTCAGCTGCAATGGCCATCTGCTCTAATGTTACCTTCCATTTGCTCTATCTGTATCTTGTATGAGACTAATTATTTACATGTTGTCTCCTCCATTAGAACGTGAGCTCCTTGAGGGCAGGGACTGGTGGTTTTTGTTTTTTGCCTTTCTCCGTGTCCTTAGAGCTTAACACAGAACCTAGCAAATAGTAGGCACTTAAATGCTTGACTGCTTGATCAAGGCTAGCACTTACTTACTCCACCACACCACATCATTAAGACATGAATCAAGCAGGATTTATTCAGGTACCACTACTCTTACCCAGGGCAAATCCACTCTCATCACTGTTTAGAATTCCAAGCCCTGGAGATCAAGGGACATGATGACCAACTTCCCATACATGTTCACAGCTCTGGGGCTCCAGGTAGCTATTCAAAATTCTCTCTCTCTCTCTCTCTCTCTCTCTCTCTCTCTCTCTCTCTCTCTCTCTCTCTCTCTGTCACAATCTCCCTCCATCTAAGTTCTCACTTGAAGTGCCTGTAAAAAACCGAAGTAAAAAAAACATAGGCAGATATACAGTGTCCCTCCTAGCTAATCAGGAATCATATCTCCCTCCTAGTACATAGGAGGCAGCACAGGACTGTCCTACCTGGATGGGAATGGGTATTACATTAAATTCCTACAACAGCCTACTCCCATCACCAAGACAGGTATTGTGGGAAATGCAGAAGTGTGAGACACAATCCTTGTTCTTAAAGGGGATAATATTATTTGGGAAACAAGATTTAGACATGCAAAATAATCTGAGAACAAAATGGCATGTGATTGCATACTTCTAGGTACCTAGTTATTTACATGTTGTCTTTCCCATTAGAACACAAGCTCCTTAAGGATATGGGCTCTTTTTTGCCTTTTTTGTATCCTTGGTGCTTAGCACAGTACCTGGCACATAGTGAGCACTTAATAAATGTTGCTGACTGTGATTCAACTAGATGGTTCAAGAAATAAAGTGCAATTAATGAAATGTTTAAAAAGCACTTGGTAGAGGACTTACTTTCGTGCAGACAACAAGATTTGGATAAGAACTACATTTTGGTTTGATTTCTACCATGCTCAGCTTTACTTAGGCAGTGAACAGAAAGCCAGCAATACCTGGATTCAAATATTATCTCTGTCACCAACTTGGCCGTGTTACCTTGGACAAGTCATTTATTCTCTCTGGGTTCTGGGCAATTCTTTTTTTTTTACTGAGAAAGTGATGACTTTCATGGGTAGAATACTATACTAATGAAATTATATGTCCAATCTGTGTCCTTATCAGTTACTACTAGAAATTGGTATAGTACTAACCTGGAACCATTCCAGGTTCACTGACAAATAATGCATCAAACAATTCATCAGCACAAAGCTGGGGTGGATGCTTTTATCCAATTAACTGGGGGAAGAAAAGAACTTAACATTGACAATCTGAATTGCTAACAGATGTGCTCACAGTTTATAGCAAGTCAAATGCAACTTTTATAACTTCTTTGTTAAATCTAAGCAATGTGGCAAAAAAAAATCTACCAACAATTGAGGAGTCTTGGACACTAAATTTGCCAGCAGTTTAGCCAACATTACATGCTAACGCTGGGTCTAATTTATGACTGAGGCAGAGAAACTTGGGCACATCTGAGGAAACTGAGGACCAGACAACTTAAATGCTGAGGAATGAGGGTGGAATTTGGAGTGAGGTTTGAGCCAAGAAACAGATAATCCTCAGAAAGCATGGAAACATTTAAAGGCACACAGTTGGAAGGCACTTAAAAATCCATCTCTAGTTTCCTCATTTCATAGATAAGGAAAATTAGGCCAAAGGGAGTAAGGTGCCTTGACTTATTCAAGCTCATGGTTTGTTGGAAGCAAAGTCCTGGATCCGACTCGCGCCTACTGATTCTCAGGCAGGTGCTTTTTCACATAGATGCTGCTGAATAATGGAATGACTCATGCTACCTTGAGACAGAATAATTTCAAACGCTTTGAGCCATTCACATCTCTGCAAAACACAGCATCTGTTCAAACCTATCACAAATTCTTCTGCCAGGGAATGAATGTGAAAATGTTGCCAGCAGCTGCTGAAAGCCATGTCCTAGCATCCATGTGACACTGCCACCAGGGACGAGTACCGTCCACCTCATTGATTAGCACTGATTATCAATGCCAAACAAAGGTGAACTCAGCACTTCCAAGGGGTTGTTTGAAGTCACTTTAAAGCAAAAGGGTTTAGAGAGATAAGAGTCGAAAAGGAATCCACCCAAACCGGACCATAACTTTAGAACAGCTTTTTAACCAGGGGCCCTAAGAACTTTTTTTAGAAAGTATTTTGGTAACTGTATTTCAATATACTTGGTTTCCTTTATAATTCTATACATTTATTTACAATTAAAACACAGTATTCTGTGAAGCGGTCCAGTGGGCCTCACCAGATTGCTGAAGGGGTCTATGACACAAAAAAGGTTGAGAACGCTGGCTTTAGAGGGAAAAGGTCGCTTCTAGTCCTTAAGAGCCTAGTTCTATTCTCTAAGATTTCTATTTGAGAGAAGCTGTGTCTTATGACCCCTAGTGGACATGTTTGAATTGGCAGCCCTTCCAGGGTAAAGTCTTTTAAAGACTATAGTAGCTGAGACCATTTCTGTAATTCTGCCTTTGAAGGTATTCAATAATAACATCGATCATAATAGCAGTGAGGATTTCGCGAGAGCTTTAGAATTGCAAAGTCCTTTACATATATTACCTCGTTTGATTAAGTTTATCTTTCCCAGGGGGGAAAATACCTGGGTCCTGAGAATCATTTTTGCTTAAATTTTCATCTGCCATGACTTATTTCTTAAACTAACAACAGAAGAATAATGAAAGCTCCATGTGATACGGCATCACTACTACACGACCCTATTAGGTTTCATTCTTTTTTTTTTGCTAAACATTTTAGGCCTGCTTTTTTCTCCCTAGGTAACTCTGGGAATTCTTTGGTGGAGCTGCTGGAGGAAGTGAGTCTAACTCTTTGTATTTGTAATCATATACCTGCCATTGATATAGAGGATGAAAAGAAAACACCAAGACACATTGTTCTCTTTTTAAGCTGGGGCACTCAGTTGTGGGGGAGGGGAAAAGATGCTATTTCTCTCCTTGAAACACAAGAGCCAGTGGTTCTGAGAAGTTCTTTCATGGACCCAGTTTCCAAAGCTCAAAAAGAGATGCCCTCAAACAGCCCACTTCTGGCATTGATGAAGAGGGGTGTGTGTGTGTGTGTGTGTGTGTGTGGTGTGGTGTGTGTGTGTGTCTGCAGGGGGCAGGGGGGTAGGGATAGCAGCTAAGCAGCAGAAATCTCACCTCACATCCTTAAATGCCTGAGCGGGAAGTGACTTAGTTGAAAATCAGCACCATAAATGCAAATAACACTCTCTAGTGATCCTCAGCAACCCAAGAGGCCCACCCAATATGGCCCAAGGCAAAATTGCATGCCATACCTTCTTAGTAGGCATTCTACCAACTATTAACTGAATGAATTGAAACCTTGAATCTTTCCAGGAAAATGCTTTCAGAACTCTCCTTCTGGGTAAAAATGACATCTGCTGATTTCATGAGTATGCAGTAGGGTACAATATTTCCCTGAGTAAAGAGGGCTAGCTACTATCAACAAACTAGGACTATCCAAGTAAGCCAAGGAACCATTATAGAATGTAACACATTAGGCAGAAGACGGAGTCTCTTCGGAGTTTTGATTCTTCTACCCTTCCTAAAAATGACTTCTGGAACAGCTTTTTAAAAAAATAAATGGGATTAAAGATGAGAAGCCAGGCATATAGATAGGTGGTTATATCCTGCCAATTCCACCTCCTTTTAATGTGGTAAATCCATGGTTTAAAAAAAATAGTATCTTTACCTTTTAATATATTTTGATTCCTTGATGCCTCGAAATTGTGCCATCTCTTGCATGGACCTCTTCTATATATTCTTGGTCTAATCGAATTGCTCTCCTGTTTCTTTAGTCCTATTTTACTTCCTCAAAGAGCAAATCAAGCACTGTGTTGTTAGAGTGAACATGTGGTGGTTTCATTGTTCTAAATGATGAAAAGTTTGCAATCAAAATTCTTATGGGCCTTTTTCAGTCAAGTCAATACTTGTTGCCTTGCTCTGCCCAGTGCTATCCTTCCATTTTTATCCTTAAATGCTTTCAGGATGGGTTAGCTTAAATTTGTATCACTTGCCAGACTTTCTGTACACTTGTTCCTCTTTCTCCTCACTGTTGTATGAGCCAATACTTTCATAATCTTCCATCGTATTGCTCTGCGAGATTTTACAAGGAAATTTATACTCTAAACCAGCATTGCCCTTGGCTACCATATCCATCAGTTTGGCAAGCGAATCCAGTGTTTGGCTGTCTGACATAGTTTCTAGGCTTTTTTTTTGGCTTCTTCATTGTGGCAATTGCTCATGTTGGTCAAACTTCCATAGGAAATACGTCTACTTTCTCACCATTACAAAATCTTCATAATCAACTTTGATGAAAACACAGAAAGTAAGGTTTCACAAACCACATTCAACATCAGAAAACCTCTTTAGACACACAATTGACTGAAATGTTCAGAGTACAGCAAATCCCATTGTATTTATTATTTGTCAACTATATGTGTTAGAATAAAATGTAGCTTTAAAAGCTTTCCTCCAATCAAGTGTCTCCCATGAACATATACTATGATAATAAAGATTTGTTCATAGATACAACAGGCAAGGAATAAAAGACAGAGGCATGTGCGACCCTCAGGGATGCCTGTCAAAGGTGTCTGACACGGTCAGAAAAGGATGTCTAGTGCAGAATTCAAATGTAAGAGGGAGTCTCTCTACACAGCAAAGTCCTCTGGCTGTTCTTACTTGGGAATTTGTGCTGATTGCAACAAAATCTGGAGCTTCCCATACTCTCATAAATGAGATGCAAAGTCACCCAAAAGGAAAAACCAAGTGGATGAAAGATATCTATTGTCTGGGCTGATTGCAGCTGGAGGGAAGTCCAAGTGCATTTATCTGGGACAGATGGTAAAGATGGACAAGGAACTGGGGCCAGAATTGAATCAGAGGAAGAGAATAGGTTGGATTACATTTGAGAAATTGAGCAGTGTTTTCACTGATGAAAGTAAATCCTGCCTTTTTAATCCCCACATTACAGCATTTTATTGTTGGAAGGGACCACTTCTACAATATCCTGGTCCAACGGTTATCTAGCCTCTGCTTGAAGATTTCCAAAGAGGGAGAACCTCTGCATCTTTAGGCAGCTCCATCTCACTTTTGGATAGGTTTAATTGTTAGTAGGTTTTTTAAAAAATATCAGGCTGAAATGAAATCTTATTTCCATCTTTTTGCTCCTGGTTTTATCATATCCTTAGTAAGTTCCTTCCTCTCCAGGCTCAATATTCACAATTCCATCAACAGATCCTCATAGGGCTTTATCTCAGGCCATTCCCCTCACCTTTCTGCTCTATCTAGTTATGCTCTAATCTAGCTGGCCCCCTTCCTTCTGGCACTTAACCTGAAATTGGAGAGTGCATACCTGACCAATAAGATGAGCCATACCTGCACAACATCCCTCTCTCTATCTCACTTCCAAGAAGTGGTCATCCAGTTTTTACCTGAAGAACTGCAACAATGGGGAAACCACGACTTTTTGAGAAAGTGCATTATACTCTTGAATCACTCTGATTCTTCAGTTTTTCCTTAAGTGGAGTGGAAATCTATCTTTCTGTAACTTCTGCACTGCTCAGTTATTAAATGCTCACGAATATGTGCAATGACCAAAATAACAAGTTAGTCACAACAAAATGCATAAGTCTGACTGGCCCAGTTGCTGCCCATTCTCCAAGAGTCTACATGTTCCTTTGTATCTCAAGATAGAGGAAATGAATAGGTATCCTACATCTACTGGGGGGTGGGAAAGTAATACTCTTTTCACTTCACAGTCCTTCAAATCCTGGAAGGAAGCTGTCCACGTCTGCCTAATCCTTCTCTTCTCTGTCTCCTAGTTAGATTTTTTTTGAAAAAGACACAACTTTTGCAAAAGTACCTTAGCTTACATAACAGTTGTATTTGTATGAAAATGGATTTTTAAAAAAATCAAATGATGTCCTAAAGGCATTAAAGGAATTTGCCATTTAAAGGAATGCTATGGGGAATCCTTTTAATTTATCTGTTTTGTAAATCCCAGTTTATTTGTCATGTTTACTTAGAATGAGCTACCCTTGGGTTTTTGATCTTGACTTGATACTCCCACATGGATTTTGAAGAAATTTGGGCAAATGCAATTCTGAAGAAGTTGAAAGGGCTTTTACCAGATTTTATTTACCAATAAACAATAATAGTGACAAGTCTTAGGGAGAATTGGGGCAGGGCGGGAGGTGGGAAGCGGAAATCAGTTCAATGAATATGTAAGAAATTTTGAAGCACTGATCTCTTTTTTTTTGGGAATATATTGCTCATCACACATAAATAAGAACCATTAGGAGTTGTTGTTGTTGTTGTTTTTTTTTTGTAGTAAACCTAGAAAATGAGACTTTTATTCATTTACTCTGTTTGAGATATAGAGAACATGTAGTCTTTTGGAGAATGGGCCACAACTGGGCCAATCAGACTCATGTATTTTGTTGTGATTACTTGTTATTTGATAATTGCATATATCCATGAGCATTAAAAAAACTGAGCAGTGCAATTAGAATTATTCATGATGTTCACTATAAATGCGTATGTTTGGAGTTTCTTTTGAATGGTCTTCTGTCTTCATCTTTTTTCTCTCTTATTTGTCCCAGTGACCCTTGAACCACAGGTCACTAATGCAGTTAAAGCCATGAAGGATCAAAGACCTACAGTTTTCCCTCCATTTTTTTCACATTGCACATGGTTAAAAAGAAAATAGAAGGAAGTTCTATTTCTGCCCATGGACTAATTGCACTCAGGGCCTTCTCATGCCTCAGTTCAGTTCTTTTTGAGGTCTGCCATAATAATTCTGTGGGGTTGGAATTTTTGAATTTAAAGTTTGGCAATTTCTACACTTGGATGGTTGGTTTAAGTGGTGAAATGCCCTAAGAAAAGGAGAAGGTACTCTCTGAGCACATTGGTACTGATGAAGAAAATATATCCAAGCCTAGAAATACATTGTTATATTACAATGTCATCTTTTGAACAAACCAGATTGGATTCTCTCATTGTTCAGAGTAGGGGGACTATCGACTGCATCCTAAAATACCAGAACGTGACATAGACCTGAAAGAAGACTTAGAGCCATCAAGTACAACTGCCTCATTTTACAGATGAGGAAACTGAGGCACAGAGATGTAAAGTGACTTGTCTAAGGTCACTGTGGTAGAAAGTAGTCTAGGCAGGATTTGAACCAAAATCAGTGCTCTCCCCATGGTTCCAAGTAGGCTCAAAAATGGATGGATATTTAGTATGTATGCCCATCCTGCAATTTATGAAAACTATGAGTATGTACAAAATAGGTTATTATGTGAAAATCACTGATTGCAATCCTAAATACCATTAATTCTTATGTTATGTCTTATCACTGGTATAATATGGCAAAAATATCCTGCTATTTCATAAAACTATCAAGACTACTTAATAGTCTAAGTTTTTAATGCAAAGGTGACATGGTAAATCCAAACAAAAAAGATATGTTAACAACTGAAAACTTCAAAATAAAGGGTTTAAATGAATTGTAAGCTAACGTCCAAAGCTGGTGATTAGTTGGACATTATTCTACGGAGAATAACATGGGGGAAAGTGGAAGTTTATCAAGGAAGATAAGATGCCAACTCCTACTACATTCGTCCTAAGCACATTCAAGTGTGGTACGAGGCAAGGAAATTCTAGACATCCATGAAAGGTGAATTCATCACCAATGAAGGGTTTTTTTTGCACTATTGTGACAGTTTTCTTCCAAAGTCGAAATTAAAGATGTTAAAATGTTTGTGTAGAGCAATGCATGATTGGACTTTGTTACCTGGAAGGTGGGGTATGTGGTCAATTTGAAACTTCAAACAATGGCAAGGGTGTTAGAATTTGAATTTTCTCTTAACTCTATTCCCCTCTCCCTTCCAAAAACAAAGGAAAATACACCTAACACATATTGGCTATGTGACCTTAGGCAAGTCAATGAACCTCTGAGTGCGCCAGGGAATTCTCTGGTTACAAGTTGCAGAACAGATTTATGTTGGCAGAATTTCCTTAGCTGAAGTTATCAACATCAATGGAGTCACAGGATTATAGATTTACAGATGGAAGGGATAGATGAAGAAACTATAGTAATATGCTAAGGTCAAAGAGGTGGTAAGAAGCAGATCCAGGATTTAAATCCAGGTCCTGTGATTTCTACACCCAGTGCTTTTTCCAAATGCTTCCCTTTCCTCCCTTACATCAAAGGTCCTGAAAATAACAAAATAAAACTAGAATAGCATTGGCAATCAGTCCAATTTATTGGACTGGCTTATTTTTTTTGTCAACCAACAACATTTATTTATTAAAAATATTTATCTATTTATTTATATAACAATTTATTAAAATTCACATGAAAGTTACGCATTTTAGGGCTAAAACAGCAGGAGTACCAAAATAAAATCAATCAATTTTACTTTGTTCCATTTCATCTCACTTTTTTCCTCTATTAGCAAAGAAAGGTCCTGAATGCCTAATTTCCAAACCAGTTACATTTTATTAAAATTAGTTTTTGCTCGGTTATTACTCTGACAAGCATCCAGACCAAAGGTAGGACTATAGACTTGGGGATCTGCTATGATCCTTTCAAACCTTATGACATTATAATCATTAACAAAAAACTAATGATATTTTTTCTTTTATCAAACCTAACCAATATATGTGGAATATCACTGCATCTAGTCTTCAGAAAAAATGTCGTTACCGTGAATTTTCGGTACACTCAGCAGGCAAAGGAACCTTTATAAAAGTCTTCAAAGTTACCACTTGGGACTGGGAGAAGGGTCCACATCTGTGCAATGTGAGCATCTCTGATGCTATGGAAAATTACAAAAGCTGAATGAGAAAATGGAGGCTCAGAAATATGCCCAGCAAGCCCACAGGGAAATGTCCATCCTCATATTTCACCTCCTTTAAAAAAATTGGAAATACACCACACAAATGAAATTACCCTGATTGGTTTGTTGACAGAAGAAATTGTACTTCTCTTTCAAAATGTACAGTATAAAAGAGACAAAAGAGGACTTCCTCTCTAAAAGTGATTTCAGTTGTAAAAATAAGATGAAGTGGGTGACTTGAATATGAATATGTTTGTGAATGAAATGGCCATTCAGCGTCTTCTTTGTCCATAATCTGCTTTCTTCTAGTGTTGACAAAAGTTTCTTTTCTCTGGAGACTCCTTTATACAATCTCAGATGTGTGTGTTTTTGTATATATGTGTGTGTGTGTGTGTGTACATGGGCACTTGCAGGGGGGACATGGAGTGAAAACAGCAGGAAGAAAACTGCCAAAATAAAATCATCAATTTTGCCTTATTACATTTCATCTAATTTTTCTGTGTGTAGCAAAGAATGGTCCTGAATGCCAAGGAAAATATTGGCTAAGATACAATATCTATTTTCTACTTCTACTTAACAAATGGTATGCTTAAAATCCAAATCCGTCTTGACTAAACACCACAAAGTCAGAAATTTATTTGAAACGGATGGAAAACGCTTGCTTTGCTCCGGAGGAACTTTTAACAATTAATTTTGCTTTTTGATCACTAAATAAACAGATTATTTCCTCCCAATACTCTCAATAAGCTGCATGTTGATCAGTAGCTAGTTAAGAAAATAACTAATAGTCATTTGAAAGTGAGCACACACTAGACACAGAGCATTGGATTTCTATAAGGAAAGTGATGAAAATATATACCTTTTATATAAACTATAAAAATATTTTTAAAAAGTTTTTAAACCATCAAAAGTCCCTTAGAAAAATTAAAAACCTAACAAATTTAGCTCTGACAGGTTACCAAACTCTCTTTGTTTCTATGTGGAGAAATAATTGTCTTGGTAGAGTTAAACATTATTGATGACTAGTAAAAATATTAACTTGACATATTTATGCATATGTCTTTTTTGATGTCAGAAGAATTCTACATTTCATGAAAATGAACACAAGTCTTGGCCAGTGTTATAGGACTATGGAAAATAGATGATTTCAACCCACCCCCCCTAAAAAAATAGCAAAAAAAATCCCAAGAAGTCAATTCTGTCTCCTTCTGCCCCACACCCTTTGCAATTAGCAAGGTGTAAGGTTAGTATATCTTTAAGTGTCTGCCTCGCCCCCACCAGCTTCCTTCAAATAACCCTATTTGTCTTCCACTGAAGCATGAATTACTTGTACCCACAAAATTTCTAAGAATCTTTTCCTTAGAAAATGTCCTTTGAGCATTATTTGTGAGCGTTACTGAAAAAATAAAGCTTTCAAAGACTCAAAGATTGCCACTGGAATTTTTTTGAGGACAGAACAGAAATATTATGCAATTAATGTTTTTAGTGTAAATGCCAAAATCCAATTTTCCTCACCCAAGATGGGAAGTGAGTATTAAATCATTACCAACGAAAGTGGACAGAGCCCTCACTGCATGCATTATTAGGGCCCTGCATACTAATCAAAGAAAGGCAAGTTCTGCCCACATAGAGCTTACGGTTTATGCCAACACCTGGCCCAAATCCACAGAAAACAGAAAAGCAAACTGAACCCTCTAGAGGCACACATACCAAATGGTGGTTTGGTCAAACCACTGAAGGCAGATATTACTTAACAATACCTAACATTTAGAGTTCTAAAGAGTCTTGTGTGTTTTGTTCATTTTTGAGGTTAAAAAAAAAATCCCTCAGAGTGGATTCCTATTTCTCCCAAAACAGAAAAAAATAATCTATAACAGAAACTTAAATTGGAGAAGTCAAGTGTTAGTAGTTAAAGGCCAGTCCTTCTTGTAAAGGATGATTAGCCTAATTCCATACCAACCCATAATTGATTCTGTACTTCAAGCTCCATCTTTCCTCTTAACAATGCTATGTTTCAGTTAAGAGAGGATGTGACCTACCCAGGGTTAACTCAGCTAGTAAGCAGGTATTCAAACCTAGGTCTCTGGCCTTTAAATCTGCCCTTGCTCTACAGGGCTCTAGTAAAGCACGTTGCCTCAAGAGCAGAGATTCATACATCCCACTAATTCTGTCTCTGATTGGTGAGGAACGTTGCTTCAGAAAATATGGCTATGCTTCCTAACAGTGGCCCTGTGGTGCTCCTAAGACCCTTTCGGAGTAGACGTCAAAACTATTTTATGATAATATGAAAACTCTTTATTTCTAATATTGTAATTGTACTTATATAAACAAAAGCTATACAACAGATATAAACAAAAGCTCTTTTTAGGGGGTTGGTCCTAAATAGTTTTTCAGAGTATCAAGGAGTCCTGAAATCAAAACGTTTGAGAACTTGTGCTTCATGACATCAGCTTCAAATGGCTGAGGATTAATTCCAAGTGCCTTGTACCCCTTGGTAACTAGAAAATTTATTTTTATATCAGTCATAAAAAATAATTTATAGGACAACAGACTCACAGGCCTGGAGGGTGAAGGTAGGACAAAATATATTGATTCCTCAGGAACTAAATGAATAAATTGATAAGGATGATGTACAATTAGCATCTCTTATTTTCATGGAAATGCATGATTCTAAATACATAAGGATGTGGAAAAGTGTGATTCCTTAAATATTAAAGAAATTTACCCAGGAATATTGTTAATAGTATTGAGCTTCACTGTAAAGTAAATTTGCCCATTGTCTAGCCAGGGCTAACAAGAATTGACTGCACCTAGATAAAGTAACTAGAAATTTTCTGTCTGGTTACATTTCTTTCTTAGCCATAGTTGTGGCTCACACACAAGGATTTATTATATTAAAGTAGGAAACACTTCCATGTGGAGTTACTATTAAATCTAACTAATATCTGTGGGCATTTCGTCATCTCTGATACTCTCCAGAGGAGGGCATACATGAAGAGGAATGCCCTTTTAAACCACCTTGTTTGTCTTATCTTTCTGGGCCTCCATGCCACTTCCTTCAGGCTTCTTGCCATGGCACTGTTCTCAGGCAATCTCCACTCTCCTTGAGACTTGGATCTACCTCTGCTTCACCCCTTCCCCCTAGCGCTGATGGTGAACTTGTTGCCTTATCTTGCTGGGATCCAGGCTCCACACTTCCTGCCATCTTCTCACAATATTGCCTGCTTTCCAGCACCCTATTATGTATTGTCTTCTCCCATTCAAACATAAACTTTTTGAGGGCAGGGACTATCTTCTTTGCTTGTATTTGTAGCCCAAGTGCTTCGCACAATGCCTGGCACATAGTAAATACTTAATAAATGCTATACCTACCTATCTATATTTGACAAATGGTCAAACAGCTTGTATTTGAAGAGTTCCCCACCCCCTCCAGTCAGAGCAATACACTATTTTCTGAGGCAAATCATATTATGTTGGAGCAGCTCTGATTGTTGGGAAATTTTTCTTACATCAAGCTGAAATCTGCCCATGTTAGGTATATTCTATTCCTTTCAGTCAACCTGTCAACAAACATTTATCAAGCTCTTACTCTGTAACAGGGGCCATTCCTAGGTAAGAGGCCACCATTCTTTTATTTCAACCTGTGGTCCAGAATTCTATATTACCTTCTTAGAAATCATCTTCCTATCTACATCTTCACTTCCAAATTTCACTTCTTTTTTTCAGAAGTCTGTCTTTAATCAGGAATGGTGTTGAAACTCTCACAAGGGGTCTTACTCATATGACTTATTACGGCACATGGAGGTGATCTTAAGTTCTCAAAGACTAGATCTAGAGGAAAGTAAGCTGGCAGATTCTACTATGGTAAGTTGTCAAGTATGATCTTAGCAACAGACTTTTTCTTCTTTCTGAGTACCACTTTTGTTAAGTTTGGAGAGGTTCATCACCAGTAGGCTGGCCGCTTGGTGATTAATTCTCTGGCCATAGCAGGTCATGATATTAAGAAAAATACAAAATGATTCTTAATCCTGTATAGCCCCTCATATTTTATTTTTATCATCCTATGTGCCCAAATATTTTTCCATATACATAGCATTTTGTGAGAGTAATTTATACACACCTTATAGCCATCCTTGATCATGGTATTGGGAGGTGACAGATGGGACCTCATAAGTGATATTCTTCAATAGACCACATCTTTATCCTCACATAATTCACTGACAGAAAAAAGTAAGATCGCAGTGTACTTACTGTCTGCTGGCTATTAAAAAACTCTACAACATTTGATTCAGTGGAACAAAATACTGCCTTAAAGGCTTTCCATGACAAGGTGGCTCCTGTGTATTTGTCAAAATTATACAAACTCTTTTGAAAGGTATATCAGGGATAATCTTATTCAACAGTCCTTTAATCATTAATGTAAAATAAGGCATAGAACAGGGAGAAACATGCTTATCAACAAATATTTGCCACTGTCATAGTGGACTTCTAATTCAGAGTCCCAATCAAAGAGGTATTTCCAATAGATGGTGATGTCCTCCAGATAATTCTGTTTGAAGATGACTTTGTATTGAATGCATCAAGCCCCAACCTTTGGAGAGCATCCTAATAGCAATCCATAATTGCTCCAAAGAGTTTAACCTAACTCTCCACACAGGAGAAACTGAGTGAATATGAAGAATTCATATGGTCTAGCCTGAGATGTGCATTTTGAGGACACCATTACTCAGAATTGAACAGGAGGAGGAAAGCAGTTGCAATGCCTTTGGGAATCTATAAAGTTCTTTTAATGACAAAAACCTTCTTCCTGAAACAAAGGCTCATCCTTTTTTTATGACATGTTTTCTGGTGATACTGTGTAGCAGTGAATCATGAAATGCTATAGCCTCTGCAGGACTGATGTTGAGGACCCCACAGAGCACAATGGAGAAACACATATTGGGTATAAGCATGCTGAAACATGTTATAGATCAATGCATTACAAGGAAAAGTTGGGTAAAGGATGTCGTCAAAGAGATGTATGGTCAAAAAAGAAGATAAAGTATTGATGTGACCAGAGCAGTGGACAGCTTGGATGTTCCAGTGGTATCCTCACAATGTCCAAACAAACTTGAGGAAGGCTCCCAAAACCTTGAAGGTGGCCCCTGTGATGAATTTATGGGAAAGATTTTACGGACAAGGCTTACTCTGGTTAAGCAAGCATGAATGGGTTATCTACATCCTTGGGTGGAAAACCCATATCAAGGAGTTCAGCAGACTTTCGAGAACTGGAGAGATAAAACATGCCCCCATGCTCTTTTTACTAGTTTCTTGTTCAAGACTTCACAATCTTTAACTGGTTCCTTCGGGAAGTGTATCATTTGTCTTCACCTGAACCATCAGGAATAGTCAATAGTCTTAGATTAGCCATTAGATATTATATAATATATAATGAGAGTATAATATGCAATATCATGTTATATATTGTATTACTATAATACCACATCTGTCTATCACATCTAGGATACATGCCCTGGGAAAGATATCAGACCTCTTTACCCTTCTTGTTAGGATGACAATGGCTTCCTTGTTACCAGCTAGCAAGGATTCACCAGTTAGCATTATCAGTCTCCTTTTCCCCTCATCATTAGAAGATGACCACTCTCCTGATGCCACTAGTGGGTCGCCAACATCTTTCCCTAAAACATAAGAAGCTGCTTCCTCCTCCACGAGTCTATTTCTACCCTCTTGTTGAGCAGTACTTTCCTCCTCTTCCTTTTCTGTGTATTTTTCCTATTGTCCAACATCCTGACACTTGTTAGAATTTTCCAGTGTCTCTTTAGATTCGTGCACTTCTCTCTTTTTAAGTGTTTCTTTCATCCTATTAAAGAATTCTTTATTCTCTCAACAACCTGGAGAGGTAGAGGCATTTCTCAAGCTCTATCACTTTCCTCCTTTTATAGGTAGGCTGCCTGATATTATATGTATACTTCATTGTAACCTAGAACTTACAGAACCAATGCATTTTGCAGGCTACTGGGAAACTCCTCTTGCCCTGCATACTTGTTGGCAGTGAGATTCCAAAGTCCTCTGCCATTTTTGTTGGTAGCTTTTTTCTTTTTTTTGGTAGCTCTTGATATTCAATTTAATGGTTTGTCTCCGGGCACTGTACTGGGAGATCTTGAGTAAGGCTCCCATAGGACTATGTCACTGGAGGGTCTGGGTATAGCTTCTGTAGGGCTCTGTCACTGGGAGGGTCTGGGTATAGCTTCTGTAGGGGGCTCTGTCACTGGGAGGGTCTGGGTATAGCTTCTATAGGGGCTCTGTCACTGGGAGGGTCTGGATATAGCTTCTATAGGGGCTCTGTCACTGGGAGGGTCTGGATATAGCTTCTATAGGGGCTCTGTCACTGGGAGGGGGGCTTGAGTAAAGCTTCATTTAATTAGAGAGAACACTCCACATTTTCTCATGATATGATACCAGCTTACCTAGTCGCTTTAATCAATACACAGAAGATTCCAACCCCAATGCAGAGAGGAGCCCCCACAGCTGTTGTGAGAGAAGGTCTCAAGGCATAGTCCAATTTTCTGCTATGTCCTTCCTCTCTTGTTCTCTGCTCCATGATAACACTCCAAATTCCTCCTCCTTTATTGTCACTTTCTGCTACAGCAACCTCTGCCATAGGTATGTATACTGTTAACTTGAACATTCTAACATACTAGAATGATAGAGTTAGATGGCGATTTAGACAACTTCTAGTATTGAGTCCAAGATGTTTCCAAAAATAAAGTGACTTCCCAAAGTCATACAGCTGCTGAGTGGCAGAGTTAGAATGAGAACACAGCTCAATTATAACACACACATATATATAGATATATTATATAATTATAATTATGTACAAATATGTAATATATATTATACTATACTAATATATATTATATTACTATATGTAATATATATTTATACCATTATATAATAATACTAATAGTATAATATGTAATATTGTGTTATATATTATATATTGTATTACTATATATTATTATACAATATTATACTATTAGTATATATTATATAACATTGTATTAATATAATATATAATAATAGTATAATATATAATATAATTATAGTTACATAATATATTAATATAATATATTATAATAAATTTCCTGGCCATACCCCTCACCCCCCAGCAACTGTTCCCAGTTAAACATTATTATTTCCAGCATTTCTGTTGTCTGAATGTCCCCTTCTGGAGAAAGTCTGCTTTGCCAGCTTAAAACAACAATCCCTTGCCAAGAAAAAACAAAAAACCCAAACCCAAACGCGTTGCATTGGCTCTCAAAACAATCTTTATTAGGCTTGGAAAGGGGGAAAGATCTCCCAAATTACCAAGGAGATGTCCTTTCCTCCAAGTATTAGATTAAGATAGCCATTATCCATGCTATGTGGAACCCTAATGGATCAGCCTGGTGATTTGGGAGGAGCCTTTGACTAGTAATTAAGCACAAACTATTTCCTGATTTAACTTACTGTATGCAAGGCATTCTACTAGATTCCTGACAAAGGAATGATAGATATGACATAAACCCTACTCCCAAGGAGCTCACAAGCTAATCGTAAGGAAAGACATAGACAACTCTTACAAGGGAGAGCAATCTAAGTATCAAGAGGTGTTCAGATTAAAGTGCTGTCAACATTATTCAGAGGAAGATCACTTTAAATGGATGCTGCTGCTGTTGCTGCCAATAGTGATAACAGAAGGAGAAAGAAGAGAGGTGGCACTGTGGGGACAGCTAGTGATGTAGTGGATAGAGCCCTGGGGCCTGGAGTCAGGAAGACTCATCTTCTTGAGTTCAAATCTAGCCTCAAGATACTTACTAGCTGTGACACGGGCAAGTCACTTAACCCTGTTTGCCTCAGTGTTCCTCATTGTAAGATGAGCTAGAGAAAGGAAATGACAAACCACCCCAGTATCTTTTCCAAGAAAACCCCAATGGGCTAATGAAGAGTCATACATGACTGAAAACAAATGACTGAATAACAAGAAAAACATTTACATAGCATTTTAAGATTTGCATAGAGCTTTATCTTTATTTTCACTTTTATTATGTCCTTTAATCCTCATAATAACTGTATGAAACAGAGCTATGACAATCTGTATTTTTCATATGAGTAACTGAGGGTTTAAAAAGTGAAGTGACTTAGCAGGTTCACATAACTAGTGAATATCTGAATCAAGATTTGAACTCAGGTCTTCCTGATTCCAAATCCCACAGGAAGTAGTTGGGTTTTTGAGGCCACAAGTGACTTGTGGTTTCTCTCTACAGGTACTGGTTTTATAAAGGGAATAAAAATAATTCCCCATGCCTACTGAGGAGCATCAAAACATTCTCTTGATGCTGATAATTGCTTAGGCATGGCATTGGAAACGAGTGCCTGAGTATGTGACCATCATGTAGTGATCACTAGTGTGAATGAGTGAGAGAGGAATAATGTAGCCCTACTCTGAGTGAGGGTGGATTGTATCATGAAGAAGAAAGATTAATACTCAATGGACAGCATGTGGAATGTCTGAGAACATGTTCTCTGGGTGACTATTATCCTCCATCTCAGCAAGACTAAATTTAGGGAGCAATGTGAGAGAGCCTGAGGAAATTCTCTTCTTCTGAAGGGCATATTTCTGACAAGGCTCCCTCTAGAAAACAACCAGAGGATCCAAGAGGACTCAGAGTATGGCATGTGAATGTGTGCAAGTAGGAACATGATGATGCATTGAAAGAAGGAAGAGACTTGAACAACACAAAAGTTTTAAGCACCTTCTTTGTGCAATGCACCATGCAAGTTCTGGTGATATACATCCCTATCCTCAAGGGACCCTCAGTTTTTCTTCTAAGACCAATGGCTGAATAAACTGGGGATGGTTAACTTAGAGAATAGAAGCCTAGAAGTGTGTGTGTTGTATGTGTATGTGTGGTGTGTGTGTGTGTGTGTGTGTGTGTAGAGGTTGAAGACAAGATAACTATCCTTAAGTGTTTAAAGAGCTGTTGTATGGAAAACAGATTGAAATGTTCCACTTGGCCTTAGAGGGAGAACTAGGAGAAATGACAGATGTTGCAAAGAAGCAGATACAGGTTTTATAAGGAGAAAAAAACAAACTTCCTGACAATTAGAGCTATTCAAAAAATGGAGCGGGCTGCCTTAGCAAGTATGGTTCTATCTCACTGGAGGTCTTTTTGGTGGGGGGAAGGGAGGGGAAAGATGGTGGAGGAAGATTAGGTCTTTCTATCACAAGCCAGGCTGGGAAGCACAGTGGAAAACGTCATGGGCCTGGTCAGCTCTTCTGATCAGCTCAGCACTTTGCCTGGCTCCATTTCTGACCTCAATAGTTCTACCTTCTTTAGGCAGCTTGGCAACCCACAATTCTCTGGGGCTCACCATACTGGGGGGACGGGCTTAGTGTGAACCCAAATTGGCTTTAGCCCTATTGAAGCTCAGAATTTCTGAGCTCAAGAGATCCATCAGTAGCAGCTTCCCCAGTAGTGGGGATTACAGATTATGCCACCATGCATGGTCATTGGAGACCTTAAAGCAAGGCTGATAACTTGTCAAATGGGAACCTTGGTCAGATAGCTGGGACTAGGTTTTGAGGTCTCTTTCAACACTCAGAGTGTCACTCTGTGAAATGGTGTTTTGGGTGTCCCCCCAGACATGGGATCCCTATTAATATTAAATCTGCATGTAGCAACAAAAGCTACTGTTAAAAAATAGCAAATAACTCTATTACATAATTTTTTAAATAGCATAAGAAGGAATCTTTCCAACTACCACCTAGGGTACAGATATAGTTTTTGATAACTAAACCAGAGAGAGTTAAAATAGAAAAAAAGAAAGTAGAGAGCAATAGTACCTAATGAATATAGATGCAAAATTTAAATACTAGCAGGCTAAAAATAGCACATCACAGATTATACACTATGATCATGTTGGATTTATCCTTGGGAATGCAGGGTTGGTTTAATATTAGAAAACTTAAACTTAGCTACATTAATAATACAGAAAAAGCTTTTGACAACTGTGAGACCAGTTTCTGTGAAAAAAAAAATCAAAACATTAGAAAATATAGGAATAAATGAAGCTTTCCTTAAAATGACAAATTAATTTTAAGGAAAGTTTCATTTATTCCCATTATATATATATATAATACATGCCTACATAATTTATCTATGTATATGTGTGTATATATGTATTTATATAAATGTATAAAATATTATAAGCATATGTAAATATTTAATATGTAATCCTATGTGTTATATTTATAAGTATATATAAATATTTACATATATAAGTATTCATATACATATAATACTACATATATATGAACAATCAAGAACTTGCATTATATGTAAGTAGATAAACTATCTATTCATTTGGTTCATTGTCACCACATCTATTTGGCATGGCATTAGAGATGCTGGCTATAGCAATAAGACAAGAAAAGAAAATTGAGAGACTCTCCATAGGTAAAAAAGAAACAAAATTATCACTTTTTGCAGATGACATAATAGTATATTTGAAGAACCCTAAAGAGTCAACTATAAATTAATTGAAACAATAACTTTTGCAAACTTGTAGAATATAAAATAAATCCACACAAATCACCAGCATTTCTATAAAATACCAATAAAACATCAGGAAGAGATAGAGAAATTCCACCTAAAATTACTATTGAATATAGTAATATAAAATAATTGGGAGTTTGTCTTCCAATATACACACAAGACATATATTAATACAGCTATCAATGACTGTTTACAGAG
Organism: Trichosurus vulpecula; assembly: GCF_011100635.1. NCBI lineage: Eukaryota > Metazoa > Chordata > Mammalia > Diprotodontia > Phalangeridae > Trichosurus > Trichosurus vulpecula. Next base: position 401,325,936 of record NC_050573.1, on the reverse strand, counting down.
ATAAAGTCTGACTTAAATAATGGGAAAATATAAATTGCTCATGGACAGCATGAGCCATATAATAAAAATGACAATACTACTTAAATTTATTTACTATTTATTATCACATTAAACTATAAGGGATTACTTTCTATAACTATCATAATGAAATTCATATAGAGTGGGGGAGAAGGCAAAAAATCTCAGAAAAAACACTAAAGGTGGCCTATCTGCATGAGATCTCTATATTACAAAGATTAATCATTGCACTATTTGATACTGGTTAAAAAATAGAGAGATCGGTCAGTGGCACAGATTAGATGCCCAACGTACTGAAGCAAATGTATCTTGTACCCCAGTAGGTAATAAACACAAAGACCCTAGCTAGTGGAATAAAGACTCAATTTGGACAGCAGTATGGAAGAACTTAGATCTAGATCAACACCTTATACCTTATACAAAGATAAACCTCAAATGGATGCCTGATCAAGATATAAAAGTCACATCACAAATAACTAGAGACAACGTGATGGATGACTTGATGGCAGAAAAAGGATATATTTAAAAATGAGGATAATTTAAAAATAGAAATATTTTAAAAATTTGAAATGAAATCAGGAAATAGCCAATCAGTAAATAGGACATTTATTAAGCATTTATGATGTGCCCAGGGACTGAAGGCAAAAACCACCACAAATATTGTCCTTCCCTCGAGAATCATAACAGTCTAGGGGAGACCACATATCAAAAATTAGGTACATTCAGTGTATATTCAGAGTAGATGTAGCTTAGTACAGTGATTGGCACACAGTATGTGCCTAATAAATATTGATTCATTGATTGATAGATAATAGAAGTAAATCTGAGAGGAGCATTAGAAGCTGGGGCACTGGGGGGAAGGCCTTTGCAGAAAAGTGGGCTTTGAGCTGAGTCTTAAAAAAAAGCCAGGGAACCAAGAGGGGGATGAGGGAGTAGATTATCTAGGAATGGGGAACAGCAAGTACAAAGGTATGGAGTCATATTTGAAGAAGTGAGAGAGGTGAGTGTAGTCGAACCACTAACTCCTATGGAGAAGGGGCCTTCCGTATGCACCAAGGTGCCAACCAACTGCCACATACAAGGGCAGAGAATCTAGCCTAGCAGAAGTAGCAAAGCACCCTGAGAGACAGGAGGCAGCCTGTACTAGGCAAGCCAAACCATCATGACCCCCTTAAGGGACTCTCAGGTCACTGACAAAGATAGCCCAGGGACCCAGAGCCCAAGAGCCTGAGGAAGAGCAATGTTTTCAGCCCAGTACCCTTAGCCACTGTCATCTTGGAAACAACCCCTATGGAGATCTGCCTGGCATCTGCTCCTGCAGGTGCTGCAGCCTTAGCTACTGAAGACCTGGAAAAAAAGTTCTTGTCACCAAAGTCCTTAGTGGTGTCAGAAATTGAGATGATCTTATCAGTGGACATGACATTAGAAGAAGGCCCTCGGAGTAGTTAGGTGGTACAGTGAGTAGGGCACCAGCCCTGGATCAGGAGGTCCTGAGTTCAAATGTGGTCTCAGACACTTGACACACTTACTAGCTGTGTGACCTTGGGCAAGTCACTTAACCCCAGTTGCCCCTGCCTTCCCCCCTCAAAAAAAAAGAAGAGGCCTCAAAATCTCCTTTGCTGCTGCACCTTAAGGAACCAATGACTTTTCATCTGACTTGCAACTAAAACCTTCCATTTGTGTTGTCTCCTCCATTAGAAGATGAGCTCCCTGAGGGCAGGCACTGTCTTACTTTCTTTGGTTTACCCATGCTTGGCATAGTGCGTTGTACATGTTAATGCTTAATAGCTTAATAAATATTTCATCCTTCATTTATTCATTCACAGAGAATGCGGAGTGCCGTAAAGTATGAGAAGACTGAAGATAAGAAGAGGTCATTTGAAATGCAAAATAGAGCACTTTTGATTTGATCCCTGAAGAAGCACAATGAGGACGGTGGTCAGATCTATACTTCAGAAAAATCATGTTGGCAACTGAGTGGAGGAAGGATTGGGGTGGGGAGAGATTTGAGGCAAGGAGATCATTTTGTAGTCCAGGAGCGAGGGAATGAGGGCCTGAACTAGGATTGCAGCTATATGAACAGAGAGAAAGGGATGAATACAAAAGATATTTTAAAAGTAGAAGTGGCAAGATTTGGCAATCAATAGCATATGTGAGATGACAACGAGGTTGCAAACCTGGGTGACTGGCAAGATGGCAGTGCCCTTCCCAGTAACGGGGAAGTTTGGAAGCCTGGAGAATTTATGGAATAGATAATAGATTCTGTTTTCGACATCATGAGTTTAAAATGCCTAGAGGCACCCAGGGCTAGATATATAGATTTGAGAAGCATCTGCATAGAGTGATGATAGCTGAAGCAATGGAAACAGATATATCACCCAGAGAGCTGGTAGTAGAGAATTAAGGCCTAAAGAGGTCAGAATAGAGTATTGAGGGGATGCTCACGTTATAATTTAGTGGATATGATATGGATAAAAAAGTCAGCAAAGGTGACCAAGAAGGGTCAATGGGGGCAGATTAGGAGAAGCAATAGAAAAACGTATCACAAAAACTTAAAGAGGAGAGAGTATCCAGGCAGAAAGATGATCAACATTGTCAAATACTATAGTCAGGCCCAGAAGAATCAAGCCGAGAAGAGATCCTTGGAATTAGCAGCTAAGGGATTGCTGGTAACTTTGGGGAGGGGAGTTTCAGTTGAATGATAAGGCTGGAGCCAGATTGCAGAGAGTTTAGAAGAGAGTGAGTGGAAATAGAGAGGAGGTGGAGGGACCAAGTCTTGAAGGGGAGGAGAGATATAGAATGATAGGTAGCAGGAAAGGCAAGGGTCAAGTGAGGTTTTTTTTTTTTGGATGGTAAGACACAGGCAAATATGTAGGCATCAAGGAAGGAACCAGTAGTTAGAAATACATTAAAGAGAAAGGTGAGGGGAGGACAGGAGGGCATTTTGCTGGAGAAGGTGAGAGGGTATTCACTCAAGGGTACAAGTTCGGGGTTTAGCCTTGCTCAGTGAAAGCATAGCCTAACTGTTCTTCTTGAAGGACAAATTGGTGGAGATGAATTATACTAACCTATCTTGGTTCCTGACAAGAGTAGATTCCACCATGTTTTTGGTTGCCACAAAAGTGTAATGATGCTTAAAAGATGAAGCTAGGAAGACATCCGCACCTGGAATTTACTACCTGGGTGACTTTGAGATGGAATTGGACTATATGATCTCAGGAGACATTCCACCTCCATGGAGCTGACCTTAATAACATCTTTGCTTATGTCACTCATCTCAACAGCCTTCGGTGCTTACCTTTGCCTAGAGAGTAACTTCAAGTTCTTTAGTCTGACATTCAAGGCTACCTCATTCTTTCAATCAATCTGACAGCAGTGGGTTAAATGGATTGGAAGGGAAGAATGAAGACAGTAAGACTATTTAGGCCATTGAAGTAGTCTGACCAAGAGGTAAAGAGAGAAGGAAAGGAAAGAAGAGACTATGCAAGACAAGGAGTGGGGTAGAATCGAAAGGATTTGGCAGCTGATTGTCTACAAGGAAAAAAATCAATTATAATTCTTTTTTTCTTTTGAGACTGTGTCTCCCTATCTCACCAAGGCTAAAGTATAGCAGCAACTTAATAGGCCTTATCCCTTGCTCAAATGTAATTCTGATGTCTGAAACAAAAGTGACTAAGAATGGTGGTATCATTAAAATTATCAGCACATTAGGAGGAAAAACAGGATTTTAGGGAAAGATGTCCTTGGATGTGTTGAATTTGCCAGTGGGAAATAGATGTGGAGAGGCTTAGGGACAACTGTGAATTTGAGGCTGAATTTCAGGCAAAAGGTAGAATAAAGAAGTATGTTGGGAGTAACTGTAGAGGGGTTTATTAAAACCAAGGCTAGAAATGAGGTTAACAGGAAGCAAGAATGTAAAAGCAAAAGATATCAGCAAATACTGTTACATAAAATACTATTTTTACAGAATATGTAGGGAGGTAAATTAAGCTAGAACTGGGCAGGCAGACTGAGAGAATACAGAGGGATCACAAGATTGGAAGTTTTGATGAGGACAAATATGAAGTTCATTGGAATGGCCAAATAGGATGGAATATTACAATAAGAAAGAAAAATTTCTGAGGCTGAGATCTTAAACGTGGGTGGTTGAAGTGGCGCAGATCATAGACTCACAGCATCACAAAATGTCAGAGCCGGAAGGGACCTTAGAGATCATTATTTCCAGTCCCCTCATTTTTGTAGATAAAGAATCTGAAGCTCAAAGAAGAGAAGTGACTTTCCTGAGGTCACCTCACCAGTTAATGGCAGATATGAAGTGGGGTGCTTGGGAATGGGGGGAAGAAGAAATAAACATTTATGTAGTGCCTGGTATGTGCCAGGCATTGTGATAAATGCTTTCCAAATTTGATATGAAGGTCACTGGAGTACAGAATGTCAAGTAACTTTTGAGGCCAGAAGGTGGGATAGTTCATCATCAAGGATGTCAAAGGTACTGAGGATGATGGCAGGAGATGAGGTAGATGAACTGTGAGCTATGTGCAAGAGAGTGAGCTGAAGATAGTTAGACAGTAGCAATGATGATGGAGTGTAGTCAAGTAGAAGGGACTTCAAAAAAAGATGAAAAGTTGGGGTATGAGCAAATGGGGCCTGAACTAGGGTGGGGTCCATGAACTGAGATAGTAGGAAGGAGCACAGAAGTGATGAATGCAAGAAAACTTCTGAAGGAAGAATCAAATAGAAGTAGGGGACTGATTAAATGTAGAATTGAAGAGCAAGTCAAGAGGAGAAGCTGAAGGTAATTCAAAGGAAAATGCCCAGAGTGGATATGGTGTGATATGTTTATGGATATGGTGGATACTGTGGAAAGAGATCATAGGATCATAGAACATTCTCTAGTCTGGTGGTCCCAACCACGAGCTCTTGATCTCCGGAGGGAGGGGATATTGCACAGGGTCTATAGATTAAGACTATATGAAAATCCATAACTTAGCAAGTATACCTTCTGTAGGCTGAATTAATGTCTTACATGCACAGTTCTCACGCACATGCACATACATACCATATATAAAGAAACTGTTTTTAAAAGTTTGTAGATTCTGTTGTGATATAAATAGTCATTTCAAAGCATTATTAAATTCATCATACTTTTTATCCTTGTGTATTTTTCTAATCAGCAGATGCTGATGGTATTATCATTTGTGGGGGGGTCTACAACTTTCTTTGACATTAAAAAGGGGTGCTTGTGCTAATTAAAACACTATGACATTAACCCAATCCCTTCATTTTAACAGAAGAGGAAAGTGAAGCCTATGGGATAATAATAGGTGCCATTTATATAGTGTTTTAAGGTTTGCAAAGCACTGTGCAAATATTATGTCATATTATTCTCACAACAACCATGGGAGATTGGTGTTATTATTATTCCTATGTCACAGATGTCACAACTGAGGTGGACAGAGGTTAAGCGACTTACTCAGGGTCACACTGCTAGTAAGTACCTGAGGCTAGATTTTAACTCAGGTCTTCTTGACCCCAGGCTTATTATCCAATGTGCTATCTAGCTGTCCATGAAGCAGCTATCCTAAGGTCACACAGTGGTAAATGGTAGACCTAAGATTTGAATCTAGGTTTCCAAACATCAGATCCAATACCTTTTTTTCCATTATGCTAATAATGTTGCATACTTAAAAGAATCACTCCATCCTTCTCTCCCCCTTTTTTTGTTCTTTCTTTTGTTCCCTCTTTCCTTCTTTTGCAAAGATAGAGATGTTTATTAAAGAATATACATTGTCAGATGGAAATCAGAGGCTCATAGTAATCTGACACTAGCCCTGAAGGCGCACCCCATTATTCATCAACCATGGCCCTGAGTTTCTCCTTCCACAATTAATTACTCCATTTTCAACCAAAGGCTGCTGAAAATTATAGGTGAGAATGTTTATCTCTCATGTGCCAAAGTCCTTTCTTAGCTCTGCTTCACACAGTCCATTGAGCACGAAGGAGCTCAACAAATATTATTTAATATTTATGCAAAAGAGTGGCTCCATTTTTTGCCACAAATACCCTTAGAATAAAAATTTCTATCTTGGGAGTTTTAGCTAACCACAAGTTTAACTTGTAGGAGCCAGAAGTATGATGTGGCTGCTAAAAAAGCTAATGAAATCTTAAGCTGCCTAAATAGAAGCAGTGTTTATGTCAAAGGAAGGTAGAACCAGTCAGACTTTATTCAGGATTCTATATGATTTAGAGCTGAAAGGCCCCTTAAAAATCATCTGGTCCAACCCCCTCATTGAACAGATAGGGAACCAAGTCACCTAGATGTGAAGAATTGCCTTAGGTCACCCATGTTACCAAGGCAGGATTCGGACCCTGGTTTCTGAGTTTTGATCCAGGGTTCTTTCTGTAACCACATTACTGAATTGTTCTAGTCCTGTGCAATGTATTTAAGGAGAGTCACTACCCAGCTGCGCAATGTTCAGTATGGTGGAAAATCCAGAAACCAGGTCCTCTAAGAAAGAGCTGGAGGAGTTTGGGACATACAGTATGAAGAGCTAAAATCATGGAGAAACATGACACCAATCTGCAAATATTTGTCAGCTGGCTTAAGGAAGAGGAAATAGACTTGTAAGTTGTCTGTGGAACCCTACAGGTCAGAACTAGAACGTGGGTGGAAATCACTGCAGCTTTCAGCCCAAACATACAAAACTTCCTAACAACTAGTGCTGACTAAAACTAGAGCAAGTAGTCCTGGGAAGGAGTGAACGCTCTATCTCTGGACGAGTGGCTGTGTAATCGTCCATTTTTAAGGATGTTGTAAAGGAGATTGCTGCACTGGGGAGAAAGTTGGACCAGAGCCTCTCTAGGATCTCTTCCAACTCTAATATTCTCTGATTCTAGTGCCCATCTTAGAAAACCTGCTATGATGCCTCCTCCCAAATGGAGAGTCTCCTTAGGGAAACTAACTGGCACCTTCTTTTTATCTCTGATTTTGGCTCCACAGAATTAAGGTTATTTCATCGATGTGACTATTGAGGAATTCCTCACTGAACTTGGCGATTAATGCACTGAACAGGAGCATTAAGAGCCAAGAAAGGGGTGGGAGTTGGGAATTGGAGGATCTGGGCCTAAATCCTGGCTCTGCTACTTGCCATCCATGTGACTCTAGGTCTCAGGTTTTCTCCTCTGTAAAATGAGAGTTAGAGTTTGGGGGCTGGACAAGACTTCTAAAGATCCTTCTAGCTCTAAATCTGTGGTGGTAAATTGTTGTTATTGCTCTTCAGTCATTTCAGACTCTTCTTGACCCTATTTGGGATTTTCTTGGCAGAGATACTAGAGTGGTTTGCTATTTTCTTTTTAGCTCATTTACAGATGAGGAAACTGAGGCAAACAGGTTTAAGTGACTTGCCCAGGGTCACACATAGCTAGTAAGTGTCTGAGGCTGAATCTTCCTGATTCTAAGTATCACCTAGCTGCCCCAGTGCTAAGAAGTTCCACTAATGTCTTACCCTGATGTCTTTTGTTCCATGAAGTTGAATCTTAATCTTTGGAGGCTATATCAACATAATGCAAGCTCTTGTAGATCCTTCTAAGCTGGAAAGACTTCACATATAGGCCAAGGACCAGCCTAGCAACATGGGCAGAGAGGCTTACCCTTCAAACTCCCAGGTGGTGGTTTTTGGGGTGCCACAGACCGTAATTAGACTATTAAGGCACTATGATGGGCCTCTGTAGAAGGAGCACCCTTACCAGTGAAATCATGGCTCTCTGAAGCATTGAAAGAGGAAAGAATAGGAATCAGCCATGAAGGAAACATAACCCGGAGCAAGCAAAACCCTTCTTATCTTTTGGCTAATAAGGCTTGGGGCCGAAATGACCAGGTAACATTAATGAGGCAAGGGACCCAGTGTGACAGAATTTCAAGTCATGAAGTATGCTATCATAAAACAGAAAGTTTTCTTACAAAAGAATCTAGAGCAATGCTGTCAAACTCAGATAGAAATAGATCCCTGCTGTGTTTGACACCTCCAGTCTAGAGAGCACAAATCAGCAACCAGCTAAAAAATGGTGCATTTTGTGGACCACTTGTTTCATTTATCTATAGGATACAAGACAGTCAGCTTGATATTACATGGGCCCCTTTGACCCGACCATGCTCTGATGTGCAGCTATAAGCCCCATCTGTACATGACCAAGCCATTCCCCATTTCTCTCCCGACCAAGATTTAAAAAATATATTTCTACAGATTGTACCAAATATCTTAGTGGACTTTTAAGTTATAATAGCTTAAAAGCTACCATATATAGTTCCCATAGCTTAAAACTCTACTAAGATGTTTGGAACATTCTATTGAGCAATCAATCGATATAGACAGATATTGATATCTTTTGTTTTATATCCCCTCCATTTCAATATATTCCTCCTACCATACTCAATTTTTATGAGATACTTTGAAGGAAAATAAAGAGGACCCAGACTGTTGGTTTCAGATTGCCATTCTAGAGGCTCTGGTTCTCCTGTAAGGCTGGTTGGCACCCTCTGTAAAACAGCCTCGAGGACTGAAACTGAACCTCCACTTGCCTGATGTCTTAGTTAACTGGAACCTCTCTGTACTTTTTCACACAGTGTGTAATCAGCTTGTGGAATTTGCTGCCCCAAGGAATACGGAATGCCACATACTGGGGATGGATTTTTCAGGAAAGAGAAATCAACTAGATAGTTGTACAACCAATGATAATATTTATAGTTATGCAGCTGAGATAAGGATAATCAAATCTCATGGTACAGGGGAGAAGCCAACCCCTCCCTTCAGAGGTTGAAGGAATTTTTTCCACAAGCTCCAGCAATGTTTAATTGGATAGGTTTAAGATATCCTCCCTCCCTCCCTGCCCCCCCCCCTGTCTTCTATAGGAAATTGGTCTCTGAGCAGCATGTTGAACTAGTGAGCCCCACTGGATCTGGAATGGTAAATCCTAAATATATTTCCACAACCCCAGGTTCTGTTTTCTTGTGAACGAACTCTATTTTGCCCAGTATGAGCTGCCACAAGAAAGCTACAACAGTCAGTGTCTTTCACAGAGATTTTGTCTGGCATTTGCCCTAAACTCATAACCACTATGAGAAATTTAGACTCTTAGATCCTAGCTGTTCTCCATTCCATTGCTCCAACCCATTCTATTAGGAAGCAGTAAAGGAGAGACATCAAAGACAGGCCTGAGGATTTGGAAGTATTCTCCACTGCATTTATACTTCTAGGGTATCCTCACACTGCTCCATGGAAACTTCTTCTGTTGAATCAGAGGAGAGAAGTTGTTCTATTGTCTGTCCAGTTACCATTTCTACATCCCTTGTCATTGGCTGATTGAGCTGTCAATCAGCATTAAGCTACACACACATCATGTAACAACCTGTTAAAGCCACTGTTGGCTAGCTAGACACTGACTGACAGCTTAGTCAACCAATTGATGGAAAGTGGGAGAGGTCATGTGTCCTTCCTTCCTTCCTTCCTTCCTTCCTTCCTTCCTTCCTTCCTTCCTTCCTTCCTTCCTCTTCAAAGGCTTCTTAGTGACTACAGAATATTTTTTTTTTAACTAAGAGGAAAACCAACAAAAATTCTGCCATTCCTTTGCTTTTAAATTATTTTTAGATTCTTTTGAAGGGGAGAAAAATCTATCGATGCCTTAAATATCCAAATAGGGTTATAGGAAAGAAATAGCATAATTGAAAAGTAGCTTGCTGGATTGAGCCTCTTTCCCAGAGGGCAACAAGCACACACCAAAGGTATTATGGGTGGACCATTGAAAGTTTTTCTTAAATTTTTTTTTAAGCCTCAGTTCAAGTAAGAGACAATGGCAGAGTGGAGAGAGAGTGATCCTAGAAACTATTAAACCTGAATTCAAGTCTTAAGTTCTGACACATACTGGATGTGTGACTCCTAGGTCACTTAACTTCTCTAACCATCTAGCTCTCTGAGGCTAAAAGTGGCAGAGAAGGTGCAGACCTGTATTGGTGAAGGGAATTTCCCTACTTGGAATTTCCCTAAGCCAGCCTTTCTCAAAATGGAGACTCTTTCAGGGACCTTGCAAGGGCAAAACTTTTTATAATAATATTTAGATGTTTTAATTGCTGATATGGTAAATATTGATAGATATAACCCACATAAACAAAAACTCTTTGTTGTTAAGAATGTAAAGGGAGCCTGAGAACAAAAACTGCTGTCTTAAATCACTGAAATCACAGATCCAGGCCCCATCTCCTTGTTTATGCAAACAATCAACCTTTTTAGTGCCCAAGCACTGAGAATTACAGTATGTCTAAATAAGTAATATGAAGCCATAATAACTTTGGGTTAAATTTCTCCCTTTGTTTGCTCCATGTATCTTGCACTTACAAAATGAACATCTCTACATGTGCAAACTGACCATTTTTTCCAGATGCAGAAGACCCTGGTCTGTAACTGTGAGATCCCTTGTACACAAGCTTCCTGACTTCAATGGCAAGTTGTTTAATAAAGTTACTTGAGAAAATAGGTGGAGGGATACTATTAAAATACTATGTAACATGTGTTATGATATTACCTCAGAGATCCAACCCCAAGCTTACAGATCTGCACATAGTGGGTATTTAAAATTAAAAAGACCAGAAGAATGATATAGCTTTACAACTCTACCTCTAAGTTTATATCCTTAAAGTCAATCAAACTCTCTCTTCCTCATGGCAAGTAGTGAAACTACTTTTTCTTTCTGTAGGTAGGGTCAGTCTTAACTAGAGATGGAATGATGTTTGCCTATGTTGTTGTCATTTGAGATACAATCAGGAAGGCCTCCTGCCTAAATGCTTCTTTCCTTCCTGTCTGAATTTATATGCCTGAAATTATACCATGTGATTTCAGAAAGACGACTGGGGTGGGGACTTGCTGAAAGCAATTTTTTTTCCTGCTTCACGATTTTACCAAGGGACGTAAATATTGAACATGTAAAACTTTTGGCTACCTATCTCAAAGCCAGCTATGTGTCACCTACCTTACTCACTTTCTACTATGGAACTGTGACCAAAAGAATGTCTTTTATGCAGATTTTGGTGTCAAAGATGTGGAGTGTGATCCAAAATAAATGCATTTTTAGGGACTCTGAAGTGATGAGGATGGGGTAAGAGGAAAAGAGGAAGAAGTGGAGGAAGAACAAATCTGAATGGGAAAGCTAGCTCTCATTTGTTGCAGAGATTCCAAAAGTCAACAGGGGGCCATGTGTCATGTGTCATGAAGATTTAATCATTTTCCTGTTAACTTCTTCAGAGAGCCAACATGTGTAATATCTTTGGCCTGAAAAAACCTAGCTTGGATAGAACCAATGATGAAATTCATCACATGTTGCCAGATATCTATTTATTCTATATTGAAATAGACTTACTCTTCTCTTAAGGAAATGAAGTATTTGGCTAAAAAGCTTTCACTCCAATTCTTTCCCTTAGTTTCTCAAATTCTAATATGCCCTCCATGTACTCCAGATGTTCAGTAGGTATGGGGATTCGAATTTCCGGAAAACATATACAGCATTGCTTAGAGGAATAAGAATGATCAAATATGAATATTCCACTTGGAAGATCATAAATGGGACTTCACAGGGGAAATTCCAAGGTAAGATTGGCAGAATTAAAGTTAAGGTACATTTTCCCTAATTCCTTAAAATGAAATGCCTTGGCCAAGTAAAACAACGAGAAGTAATGGGTGTGGGTTTGGTGGTACTTAGGCTCTATCCTACTCAAAAGCAGAGAGTGCTGAACTCAGAATATTCACTTTCAATAGATTTCCCATTGGGAAAAGCATTTCACTGGGACACGACCTCTGAGTTCTTAAGCTGGCATTCATGGCGTGCAGAGAAAAGACTAGCAGCGATTAAATAACCTGAGTTACACCAAGAAGATGTTTTCTGATGGCTGTTTGTTCAGCAGGCAAGAAGTGGTGTGTTGAGTAGCGGAGTCCCTGCTTCGGGTTAAGCTTTGGCCCAGAGCTCTTGGCCTGTAGCAAAAGCTTCACATTTGAGGCTCAGTCATAACCCAGTGAGTATCTAAGTCTGATGATGCTTCACTTCAGAAAGACAGGCTCCCTCTTCATGAAATTACCTACCTTAGAAGGGCTATAGAAGGCTCCTTGGTCACTGTATACTCCAACCCATTAGAAACAGTCAAACCAATATGTAGCTTTGAATCACTCCTTTGGTACAAAAGCCTGAAGCCTCTTTGGCAGGTTGAACGATAACTTTGAGACGGTCTCTTTCACGCAGGTGAGTTCTCTGAAACTAAATAACTACTTAGGATTTCTTTGTACCCGACAACTATTTTTCAAGACCAAGATTAATGAACTTTCTCTTTCTCATGTAAATGAAGCATAAGTCTAGTACAGGCTCAGTCCACGGAACCAACAATCCCCAAACCGCATTCTGTCCAAGAGTTTCAACCTTCTCTGCTGTCAAGCCTTTCATAAGAGAGGCAAAATAAAAGAGCAAAATCAACTTGGCCTTTGTCTTTACTTGCAATTGAGAAGTAAATTGAGTCTATGTAACACAGGAGGAGAAAGGGAGAAGGAAAGGACTAAATCAGCCACCTGTTGCATAGCCAGTTCCTGCATCTAGCAATTCAAGCTTCTCTCATGTCTGGATTTTACATAGCCCTACAAGCATGTCACAACACTTCTGCTAACTAAAAAGGTGCCTACATCATCTCTATGTGCTTTTTTGCTCATCTCTTAGTAAGCAGGTATACAACCATCTCCAAGGATGCTGAAAAAATAAAGGAAGGCAACAAAGTGGAGGGCCCAAGAAACTGCTAAAATCACAAAGACCGACTGGGGGAGTCAAGAGGAGAAACTGGGTCATAAGGCCTTCACTCAGGTGGTATGGTTAAAAGAGAAGTAAGGTGGGGGGTGGGAAGAGAGTCCAGAGGGTTTGGCTCCCTGCTGTGGTCCCATTTGCAGTGCTGCCCCAACCACTTTTCCCTTTTTGAACTCAGCAGGTACCCATAAAATGGGCAGCAACAACTTGGCTGCAGTTCTATTTCCCTTTGTTTTTTAAACTTTAGGTTTCTACCTTAGAGGTTTCCAGTCACAAAAGCCTTCCAAAAAGAGTTGCCAAAAGCCGTCTTTTGGGGTCTTGTCCTTCCAGTCAGTACCTCCCACTCCCTCCAGGAAGGTCTCTTTCAAATTAACAATGCCAAGTTTACAGCTGTCATTTGGGATGTCCAAGGAATCGAAGAAACGTTTTCTATAATCAAATAACACACAACAGGATCTCTGGCTGACCTCCTTCAACCAGTGATTAGTGACCATTAGCAATGGGGTCTCAGCAGAGCTGCCAGGAGCAAAAGATTTGGGCCTTTGTCCAAAATCTCTGAGCAGCAATAGCCCCACCTTGCAAGAGAGAAAAGCAAACTAAAAGGAATAAAGGACCCTAATGGGGTGTGATCCAAACTGGAGCCCCAACTCAGGAAAAGTGAGAGAGATGGTCCTATCAGGTGATGCTGAAGGGCTGTCAGAGGGACAGGAAGCAGGAACAGTGGTGAGGAACTCATTGTTCCAACAAAACCCACTAAAAAGCGTGTTTTTCTGTTCTGGACTATTTGTACACAACTTGCTTCCCAGAAAAACTGCAGCACAGGAGTAAGAAATGTGGAAGTATCCTTGTGCAATAGCCTATATCAGGCTATTGTTAAAAGCCAGTTTTGCAAACAAGTACTAAAAATGTGCCAGACAGAAATATATTTTTTTGATGGGGTGCAGTGGGGTGTGGGGGAGTAGGTGTCAGACTTTCACTCTTACTGAGATACATGCATATGCAGTGAATATGATGCTGGGTGAGTGGAGACAAGTAATACTAATAATGGCTTACATTTATACGGTGCTCTAAGCTTTACAAAGCACTTAACAGTCACTCATAAATCTCTAAAGCAGATCATGACAGACATCATGATAAAGTGAGTCAAGCACTGACTTTGGAATTCGAGGGAGCTGTGGTCAGGTCCCAGCTCTGCTACTAGCTAGATGCTGGACTGTGGCTAAGTCGCTTCTTCTCTTCGGACATCCCTCAGTTTCTTCATCTGTAAAATGTCGGAATGGGATGAAAAGATCTCCAGGGTCCTTTCTAGTTCTACAATTTTATTCTTTTGAGATATGCCCCCCTCCCCCACCAGATGTGTGAGAGGTAGCTGGACGGGTCAGGTGCTGGATCATAAAGAGCTGGAGAGATCTGTCCACCTTACACAGGGAACCCGGAGGGAGGGGGCGCGGGAGGTGGGCGTTGCTGCCGGATTCCCCTGACGTCTGAACTACCCGGTCTGATTCTAGAGGCTAAACTTCATAGCTCCGGTGCCTTCCAGAATTCTGCCTACACAAAGTGGATGTGCTGAAGTCGGGGGAATGAGAGAGTGGGTGGGGTGGAATGCTCAAGAATGGACATTGCTCTCGAGCCTCTCAGTTCCATGGGTGTGCACCAATCAGGAGCGAGCATGCAAATAGGCTTTCAACAGCAACCAGGTCAGGAGTTACATGTGGCCTCTCTCCCAGGCGCACACACACTATCTCTTTTCTCTTCTCTCTCCTTCTCTCTCAGAAGGACATAATTCTATCGTGCTAGTTTCTACTCTGGAATTCCACAGTTCAGGAGGTGAAATTAACCTTGACATTTTATAGGGTTCCACACGGGCAAAGTCTCCCCACCCCCTCCCCGTTCACCCCTCTGTTGAAAAGGTTTGGGGGGGGGAGGTGAGGAGTATAACTGGAGAAGGAAACGAAATCATGCAGGGAGGTCAGAAAGATACATTGCTGGTGGCAGCAGAGTCTTGTGGGTGTGTCGTGGGCATTACCTCGTGGTGAGGCTTCCACGGAGGCCGCAGTTCAAGTCTCGGCGGTTCTTAGAACAAGCATTCTTGCATCAATAGCTAATAGGCTGTCCAACCAGATGTTATCTGGGTGGGATAAGAGGGTGAGAAAACAGACCTGTTGTACTCGGTAGAGAACGTGTTTTCAGAAGGGTACCTCTTTCATACTGAAGACAAAGAAGATTAATTGGCTATTTAAAATCCGTTTCTCTTTGTGATTGGTCAAATGGGAGAAGCGTGATCACTCATGCATTACTAAAAAAAACAAAACAAAAAACCTCCCTGCCACCATTTTGAAGGGAACTTTTCATTCTAGACTGGAACATGCATCCAGTCAAAACCGAGGGGCTTTTTTTCACTTTTACAATTTATCGTGATAAACGCTCCGAAGAAGCAAAGCAAAATTGACTTTGGTACCTGTGACTAAGCTGGAGACGATGAGCGGTAACACCAACATCTGTAACATCCTCATTAATAGTTCTCCTGGGAAGGAGAAGTACTTAACCTCCCGGTAGCTCATTTTGTACGGCCGGAGAGTAAATCCAAGGATTGTACCTGAGGAAAAGGAGGGGTAAAAAAAGAAGAAAAAAACTGAGTCTTTTCTGAAACAAAATCAAGACTGTTCGAAAAGGAGCAAATGTTAGGCTGGTGTTTGCCATATGTCTGACACAAGAAAATTTATTTAGGAGGCAAATATTTGCGCTGCTCTGGGAGCAAGGGGGTATGCACATCTTTGACGTCACTGTTTTGAAAAGACTTGCTTATCCTTTCGAGTTTCACGTTCTCTGCTTTATTAAATTCAAATAACTTTAGCTTAATTTTTATACTGTGGGACAGCATTCCGACATGGTTCAACATTTCTCAGATGTGGATATGCCCCAGGTCAAATTATATCAATATAAACATAACTGTATGGGGCGGGGGACCTGCTGTCACACAGCTACTGTATAGCATGTACAGTTGTTAATCCTGTCTTCTAATACCAATTATAAAAGCAAATTTTAATTTGTGCTCACTTCATATTTTGTAAATCTCATTTGACACCACTTCAGCAACTTTGTGGCATAAGTTTGTTTCTCATAAAGACCTGAGGGTCTAGGGGCAGAGGATGGAAGAAAAACAATAACAGGAAAAAACTAGTTTTCTCTGAATTTTTGTTTCTTTTTTTTCCCTTTCCATCCTTCACAACTCTAAATGTAACAGACAAGATAATTTTATGAGTAAATCAAGTCATGCATAATACATTTGTGTATTCCTAAACTAATAAGTTGACTTCACTTTGGTAAATGGTACTAAATAATTATTTAGATTTTTGCATTTCTCCCCATATTTTTCACTTCAAGATAAAAATGATTTCCCATGACAGCTTCAAAATTTTCAAAACTTTTATGCCTCTATTTATTGGACACAGCTGATTTCAATTCAGGCTATCTGTATTGTCCCCCACCCCCACCCCACCCCCTTTCTCTATAGGTAATCTGTGGGAGAGGCAGTTTGGCCACTTCAGTGAATGTCATTAGAATATATCCTGCAATGTGGTAGTTCCAAGAAGCTGGCAGCTTCTCCAGCTTTGGTAAGGCACTTTGACAATTCCTATAACTAGGAGTCAGGTAGAAATGGATTCCTCTCCCTATGGAAGGAACTAGGCATTATATTTCCAAAGCATTCTTCAGAGCCAATCACTACACTATTCTGTAATGATGCCTGTATCTCTAATGATCCTAAACTTTGTGTTCTTTATCTATATCTATATCTGTATATCTTTATCTGTGTCTGCATCTATCTGTGTCTATGTCTATGTATCGTATACTAATCTCTTGGCTGTTTACTGTAACATTCACTATGTGATTACATTATGTAGAGGCATACTGGGGCATAGTCTGAGCCCGCATCATTAGAGAACCAGCCTTCTAAATCACAAGATAAATCAGTCAGATGCAAACAGTGGGCTTGCAATGGATGTCTAGGTCTGTATTGCCTACCTATGGCAAATTGCATAGATCAACATTTTTCTAACAATATATATATATATATATATATATATATATATATATATATATATATATATATATATATATATATATATACATATATGTCTTTTAAATTTTGACCTTGGACAAGTCACTTAGTTGATCTGTGGTTTGCAAACTTTACAATGCTATATAAATGTCTGGTGTCATTTGTCCTGACCTGTGATCTCAAGCACATAGAAAGCTCCTGGTGAAGAAACTTCCCCTGCTAAAGGCAGACCAGCAACTGTTCTGAAAATTATGATCTTAGAGAGCTGTCTAGGGCACTGAAAGGTTTAGGTGACTTGCCCAGGGTCAAAAAGCTAGTATGTACTTTGAGATTTCAACCTTGACCTTTTGGCCTTTGAAGCTGTGTTTCCAGTATGCCATGCAGCCTTTCTCAGATATTATTATTATGTTATAGTTATTAATGATAATAATGTTTATTACTTATTTTTTTAAAAATATACTTAAACACTTAGTATTTTGAAAATCAATTGCAATTGAAATGTTCACTAAGCATATTCAACAAAATAGCTGTGTCATTTGGGGCTGGGATCTTTTAGAATACCAGGAAGCCTAAGCAGTAAACAAATAAATAGTGATTTAAGAACTCAGGCAGACCTGCAGATTACTGATAGGATGTATTCCAAAAGCTTACCTTGTAAATTGCTTGTTTGGAACTCAGAACACATTCCCCCATAAGAACAATGTTCTAAAAGGTCATTAAATTCCCAGGCCAACCCGAAAAAGCCTATTTAACCCATAATATAGTAGAACTATAGTCCCATTAGTACTAGCCTGAGTTCTGGGTCCTGTGAGCAGGAGGGAAGAGGAGGAGGAAGAATTTCGTCCCCCTTTCCAGGATGCAGGGCTGGCCCTAGGCAAAATTTTGAAATAAGTGAAGTTTGTCCTTGACATTTTCCCACCTCCTTATCTGCACCCTCCCCCACCTTCTGGTGCCCCTCCTTATCAGGCCCCCAGGTCCCCATAACCCTCATGCTGACCCAAGCCTCCCACCCCAGCATCCCCCAAGCCTGCCCTAGCCCCAGGTGCCCATGCTTCAAACTTACCTACATGTACTCCCTTTGGCCTCCCCACCCCCAATCAAAATCCCTTTTTTCCCTTGGTCTAGATGCTCTTAGGCAAAAGTTAGAATAAAGTTGTCTGACTTAATTGTTTGTGAATGACAACTCCTTAACCTTCCAAGAGTATTTGTATTTCTAAAGGGACTATTCTGTAACCCAACTTAACCTCTAATTGTTGGATTATCAGGTGGAAGAAGGTGAAACCACACAAAGTCCTGCTGTTTACTCTTTCTTGAGGAATAAGGTGAAATGAAAAAAATTCAGGTAACACATTTTGTGAGAGGAGGAAAGTCATCGAGGTAAGCAGAGCAGCCACACCTGGAAGTCTGTTCCTTATCAGTTTCTCATAAAACTAGAAGGAGTGGGGGAAAGGGGAGGAAAGAGGGGAAGAGAAGGGAATAAAAAATTTATATAGTGCCTATTATGTGCCAGGCACTTTATAAATATTATCTCATTTGATCCACACAATAACCTTTCAAAGTAGGGGCTGTTATTAGCCTGATTTTAGAGTTGAGGAAGTTGAGACAAATAGGTTAGGCGGCTTGCCCAGAGTCACAAAGCTAGTAAGTGTTCAGAGACATGATCTGAACTCAGGTCTTACTGACTCCACACCCACTGCACTACCTATCTAGGGAAATATTATATAGAAGAAGATTTAGGTTTGATGGAAGGAATATCTACCTAACAATGAGAATTGTCCAGAAGATGTACAGGCTGCCTCAGGACATTAGGAGTTCTGTCACTGAACAAACTGATGTGAAGGATGGATGAGTATTACTTGTTGGATGTTGGAGTAGGAATTCTTATTCAGGTATGGCCTCTGAGGTAATGAGCCTGAAGCTGTGTGTTCTTGAGTCAGAGGGAATAGAAGGTGAGTGAAACCATATAAAATTCTGCTTCTTGAGCTCCTGCAAGACAAGGCAGATAAAACCCCTGGAGCTCTGTTCTGGCCCTTCTCCACTTGCCCTCCTGTGGTTTCCTCATGGGTAAAGTAGGGAGAATCATGCTTGCACCACCAAACTCACTGGTTTTTGATCCAGTGACACTGGCCCCTGGATATTCCATGAACATGACATTATCTCTGGGCTCTGGGCATTTTTTTCTGGCTGTCTGGAATGCTCTCCCTCCTCAATTCTGCCAACTGACTTTGTTGGCTTCCTTTAAGTCCCAACTAAAATCCCAAGTTTTCCTGGAGACTTCCTCAACCCCTCTTAATTCTAGTGTCCTCCCTCTACTAGTTATTTTCAGTTTATCCTGTATATAGCTTGCTTTGTATATATTTGTTTGCATGTTTATTGACTGATTGGTTATGAAGAAAACACTGTGTAAACATAACCTGCTATTCAAATGTGAGCTATAATAAAATTATTTTATTTTTCTGATTAGATCCAGGCACCAGGAGAAGCAGAATCCCTGGCTTTCCAATATCTGCTGCAACTCTAAGTGTCTGCTTGGTTGCTAGAGGTGTATATGCTGGAGGTGTCTGAGAATCGGCACAACAGAAGATTAAGAATGACTTTTAATTTGTTTTTATGTGTAATTGGGGAAAAAATAAAAATACTAAATTTAAAAAAATTCTATTAAAAAAAAAGAATGACTTTTAGGCCTTGGTTGACCACCTGAAACTTCAGCTATTAGAACCAGGGCACTGTTTAGAACTGTTATAGTTTTTAGTGTTACTTGATTTGTGTGTGTCTACACAGACACATATATACATGATACTCCCTTTGATTTCATTGATATAGGAAATGCCCAGTGAATAAACTCCTACCACAAATGTGGATTAGCACCTGCCTTACAACTTCAAGGCTAAGAGAGTGGCCTGGGGCCTAAGAGATTAAATGATTTGCTTAGGGTCACACTCTGTCACATAGCCAACAGGTATCAGAGGTCAAAAGATTTGAACTCAGGTCTTCCTGACTCCAAGGCTGGCTCTCTATACATCATGCCATGCTTTGTATAATAATATAGTATTAAGAATTCAAATTTCTATAGAATATATGGTTTATAAATTGTTTGTCCTAGAATAACCTTATGAGCCATGTGGGAAATATATTATGATGCCCCTTTTAGAGATAAGGAAACAGAGGTTCAGGGAAGTTAAGGGATTTGCTTAGGATTATACGGTAGTGAGTATCAAGATTTGGGTCTGAAATCCAAGTGTCCTGAAAATTGGATTACTCTAACCACTGAATCAATTAATTTCCACATATGCCTGTATGTTATATATGGAAGGATCTATTTGTCTATCTGTCTGTTTCCTCTCCCCCCAACTTGAAATACACACACACACACACATTTATGTATTTATCTGTGTATATTCCTACAGTAAAGTACTCTTTTGATGCTACATTGTGGCAGGGAGGGGAGCCTGGGGTCTTAAAGGCTATATTAGCTGAGTGTAATCTCTGATCTCTGATAGCGTCCGAGCTGGAAAGACCATGAGACCGGCTAACTATGTGTCTATATCCTAAAACAAGTGTGGGAAATCTGCACCTTTGAGGCCACATGTTCCCCTCTAGGTCCTCAAGTACAGCCCTTTGATTGAATCCAAACTTCACAGAACACGTACAGCCCTTTGACCGAATCCGAAAACTTCACAGAACAAACAAATCCCTTTGTTCCGTGAAGTTTGGATTCGGTCAAAGGGCCTCATTTGAGGACCTAGAGGGCCACAGATTCCCCACCCCTGTCCTAAATCTTCATAGCTAAGTACAGGTAGGGTTATCACCAGAAGATTATCTGTTATTTGATTTGAGTTGGGTTTTTTTTTTAAATCGGGACATTAAATTATCTTTTAAGGCATGAAAGTGTTATAACTCCTTCAGAAGAGGGAATGCCCAGAGCAATGAAATCAAGGCTCTTTGGAAGTTATGATGAAAAGTTATGATGAATACACATTTAAATGTAAATATTCTGTATTGTAGGTTTATTGATAGTACTTAAATGACTATTCTTCAGTGTCCAGGAATGCTCAGGCACAGGGTATTATGATACAATTATTGAAAATGGGCCTATAAATATCCTGTTTCTCTTGCTTACAAATTTCTAATTTATTATGGAATATCCCCCCCCCCCCACTCTTGGACCCAGTTGAGACTAGTCAAACTAAATATAAAACTTAGGGGAAGATTTAATTGGCTTTTGCTCAAAATAAAGTGCATATCTATCTAGCTTTCAAATTTACCCTTCTCACTCTCACTTCCCTACAAGAGGGGTGTGGTGTTCTTTAAACCCAGCCCTCTGCTCTAACAGAATTAATTCTGCTCTGCAGAATTAAAAGGTGAGACAACTTTCAAGGTCAGTGATCAGAAACTAATCTAGAGGAAATGTTCTGAATACAGAGACGGATTGCTTTTTTGGTGAGTGGTTCAGGTTTCTGATTGCATTCTAACCCAGTAATGAAAAAAGCTTCCCCTGAAACATGTTCCCACAGTCTAAACACCCCCTCCTCACTGGCATGACAGGGCACAGAGGGGTTCCTAGGTGCCTTGCTTTACAACAGGGTCTGGCCAATTCCTTGTCTGCAAGACAGAATTACTGTTTATGGGAACTGATTTCGCTCAGGGTAAAGTTAACATGAATAACGTGACACAGAGCTAATGAATAGAGTTTCATTGTCCCTGGACAGATCGTCTGCTGATTTACACTACGAACAAAAGAAAATTATAATTACAAAAAGAATGACTTCTAATGAGGTTTGATATCCCTGCCTCTGTGCAGACATTACATTTGGGACTAAAGGAAAAGAGATGAGTATTGCCAACGTGAGACTGTATGAGCAAAGTTGCACTTGATTTGAGTAATTTCTCCTTCATTTGCATTGAAAGTTCAAAAAGGGAGCCTTTGAACAGTGCGCCCCAGAACTCCCTAGCGAGTTCAAACAACAAACATGTCATTGGAAGATTAAATATCATCTCAATTTCTAAGCTAAAATCAAGCGGACACAGCAGGTCAACAGAAAGGGCAGCTCAAGAATGGTCATTGTAAGGACAAGTGTATTTCTATAAAAGGTTAAAACTGAAAGGACATTGCTGTACTTTGGTCCATTTTGCAAAACTGGCTTTCTCCCATTTAATCAACTAGGAGGCATTGTAGTAGAGTGGAAAACATGCTTGATTTGGAGTTGGAGGGCCTGGGTTTAAATACCTGCTCTGCCACTTATTATCCCGTCATCTTAGTCAAATCACCTGACCTCTCGAGGCTTTAGTTTCTTCATATGTACAATGACAGGATGCATTGCGCATCCCTGCAGCCAGGGGTGCACTACTCCCTTCTAGCTCAAAACTTATGTTCCTATTAAAATTTTTAGTTGGATAGAAAAAAAAAAAGGATACATCATTTTGAAATAGAATTTGGACTCGGGTATTTTGTCAGTTCTGGAGTTTGGAAATAAATGTTGAATGAGTGAATGGATGGATGAATGAACTAATGAATGGAAGAATGAATTATTAATGTCTCTCTTACAACATCTTCTACTATACCACCTCTATCATCAACAAATTAGAGCATGAAGCATGAATCTTCAAAAGGCAGCCTTCTCCAAGAAGGAGTGGGGGGCAGACAGGAACCCAGATGCCAAAAGGGAATCTAAAAATAATAATCATCTTGACCTCAGTAGACAGGCCTTACCCTTTCGACAATAACATCCTGGTCCACAAGAAAGCTACCAGATGGTTTAGCCCACCCAAGATGAGACACACAATCTCTTCCACATAGGACCAACATCCCAAATTGACCAGAAGACAATTAAGTCCCTAACCAGCAAAAGCTAGAGTTGCTGATTTGATCAAATTGAGGATGGAACATTGTTTGAGGATGAAAAACAGAAAGAAGGAAAAAAAATATTTCTCTGGGTGGTTTACTCAACCATTCCCACAGGTTCTGTAGAACCTGGCGCTCACATTTACAAGAACTGTGCTCAGCAAAAAATTTTGTAATTCTTAAGAATGCCAAACTTATTACCATTTTTACTACTTCCAATAAGGAAGAAAAATGAATCTGGTTCCTTTTTTTTAATAAAGCCTCTTGTTCTAAAATAGCATGTCAAGAACTGTATTACATTTATTTTTCTGTTTATTCTGCTATTAACCTTTACTAGTATGATTATAGGTCTTAAGCTAGAAGGGACCTCAAAAGCTGCCATATAGCACAATCTTTTCTAGAGTGGAGGCATAAATTTTGCTTTTTCTTTACATCACGTCAAACTACACGGCTCCTCAAGACTTTACTCAAAAATGGCTGATATAACATGGTAACATTCTTTCATAGTAAGTGAAAGAGAAGATGGTGGAATTTGGAAAAAGGAAGTGAAACTTTGCTTTTGATCCCAGATTTGAACTTGTCTCCTTCCTGTCACCTTGACAGAAATGTTGCTGGAAAGTCTTAATGGTACAGTAAGGCCCAGTCCTTGAATGTCAAAGGAATGGAAGCCATTGTCAAGGAAATATTTCAAGTTCTCTACCGGTTTCCTCACGTATTTTGCCGTCTCTGAACAAAGAAGCAAACAAAATGGCCTTCCTGGATATGGAGATCTGGTGTCCTGTTCTAGGTTTCTCATTCTCCATGGATCCCCATTCTCTTTTGTTTTTTTTTGGAGGGGGTACGGCAGGGCAATTGGGGTTAAGTGACTTGCCCAAGGTCACACAGCTAGTAAGAATCAAGTGTCTGAGGCTGGATTTGAACTCAGGTCCTCCCGACTCCAGGGCTGGTGCTCTACTCACTGCACTGCCTAGCTGCTCCTTGGATTCCCGTTCTCTAGCTATGGATCCAACCATCTCATGCCTTGCCTATTACTGCTTCCTGGTTCTGGCCCTAGAGTTCTTTAGTGATTTTCAGTAAGTAGTATTTCTAACACAGCCCCTGGAACCTGAAATTCAGGCCTGGGTAACTCTGAGGCAAACTTTCTAGAAAAAGGTGATGCATCCGTCTTGGATCTTAATCCTATATGAGGTATATGGAATGGTATGCTTAGCACCAAATGTTTGTAATTCTGACAAATGCCTCACCCATTACCACTTTTATGCTTTCAACAAAGAAGGAGGAGAAGAAGAAAGAGAAGGAGAAGGAGGAGGAGAAGAAAATGAGAGTTAAACTCATTCTTTTTGTGATAAAATATCTTATTCTAAGAGTATGAAGTAGAAAACTCCAGACCTTTTTTTTAGTGACCCTTAATACTAGGATCATGTATCTGAAACTGGAAGGGGACTCAAATGTTATATAGTCCAACTTCCTCATTTTATAGAGGAGGAAACTGAGACCCAGAAAGGTCGGATGACTTGCCCAAGGTCACAAAGATACCAAGTGTTAGAGGTAGGATTTGGATCCTTTGACATTTAACCTTTGACAACAGAACTAGTGCTCCTTCTACTGCACCATGCTGCCTCCCCCATTTGTGACCTTTGTGTCTGCTCTGCAAGCTAATTTATATGTGAAAGAGTATACCCTAAGTAAAAGGGGGGAAATGTTATTGTTTTTTTTATTATCATGCCATTTCAATAAATGCTTTTGACTTGAGCTAATTGTATCATCTGGCTGACTACTGAAAGGTGAACACATTGGTGGGAGCTCATGAACTATATAGCTTTAGGATTGTGGACCAACAGAGTGCCTTTAACTTAGAGTAATTTTTGTCCAGGGAAATGACCTATAGTTTGGGGTCAGTATGCTTCTGTGTACTACCTTAGTGTGGACTTGGAGTCAGGAAGATCTGAGATCAAAGCCAGTCTCAGATACTTATTAGTTGTGTGGTCCTGGGAAAGTTACATAATCTCTGTCTCAGTTTCCTTAAGTGTAAAGTGGGGATAATAATAGCATTTACCTCTCAGCGTTGTTGTGAGGATCAAATGAGATAATATTTGTAAAAGCACTTAGCACAGTGTCTGGTGCATAGTAGGTGCTATATAAATTCTTATCGCCCTCCCCCCACCCAACATACACATTGTGGGGAATAAAATATAAAGTCCTGTATAATCCGCTTGTGTCTCACCTTTTGCCGGTGATCTTTAATAGTAGTAGCAGTCATAGTAACAATAATGACTATAAAATAAAAATATTTGTCACGCTTGTCTCGGTTATTTTTTTAGGGAGAACAAACTGAGACAATATGGAAGAAAATTATTTGAAAAGTCAGAGATTATGTGAAGTACTTTTAAAATGTTAAAGCATTATATAGATGTGTTTTTGGTTATTATATTTAAAAATATACAGAAATTCCTTATTAGTGTTATTTTAGCCTCTCATTTAAAACACATCCTTAATTTTGAAGTAAGAAGAGAGTAGAACTTTCATAATGTAATTCTTTTCTAAAATCCTTGTTCATCAGTCTATTTTTCTTTCTTTCTTTCTATTCTGGAACTTCAAGTCAGCCCATTCTAATATTCTTCTACGGATCTAGTCAATTTCACTGGACTCAGCAGAATTACACTTTTTTTCCCCCAAAGGCCACAGTCTTTCCTCTTGCCTATTTATATCCATTGATTCCTACATCTTCTCCGCTAAATGCATGTCCCTTCCTAGGATATCAGCCTATGCTGATGGATTCTCCATTAGCGTTGCAAAAATTGACTTCATGAAACCAGCAGCTTGGCATGTGGCAAGCAGAATCAGCCTTGGTGAGAAATGCACCCCTTTTAAGCTGAAAAATCCTTTTGACTCTTTCTGGGGAAGGGAGACAGAATGTGAAAAATATAAACTCTTCTATACTTTGATTCCCTCTTTGTTTTAATCAAACACCGGTAGCGCTTGTGTATTGATTTTGAAAAAGATCATGTTTATATATCTCTTGATAAATTTATTTAAAGCCTCTAAAAACTACTTTAATATAGCAATCAATGCTCAGCTATGTGGCTAAAGTTGTACTCTTACTCTTTGTTTAGCTAGACTGAATCTCACCCTCTGCTTTCCATTATGTGGAAACTGTTTTTTCTTTTACCTAAAAAAAATCAATTCTGTAAACAAAGAAAGACTGATTATAAGCAGTCTTCACTTTTCATCACTCCCTAACTCCCCACCCTGTTCTTTGTACACTATATAATAAAGGTCAATGCTTCACTTTCCATCTTTGCCCACACATGAACTGGTTTCCACTAAGGTCTGTATAGAGGAAGGTAAAAGCTCATGTGTCACAATTTTAACCTCAAGACAGAATTCTAGGAACATAACTCATCTAAAAATGAGGACTGTCCATATATAGTTGGAGAAAGATAGCTACATCCCTATAGGTACTCAGGTTAGACCCAAATAGCCATTACTCTTGGCCTGGCACTAATAAATTGCTCTCTACTCTCCACGGTGCAGAAGCATACTTTTAGCCAGGTCTAAGCAGGTTGGCAAGAAGAGGTTTCTTCTGAACATCTGAAGTTTAGGTTTAGGCCCTGTCATTAAATTCAAAACTCTTTAGCTTTCTTTCAAAAACTAAGTTAATTTTCAAATGTCTATCATGAATCTGGAAACAAAACAAAGGCATAACCTTTAAATTTATTTCCTTCCTTCCTTCCATCCTTTTTTCCTTTTTTTCACTAGGGCCTAAATCTAGGACTTACGTAAGCTTCTTAAGCTGGGGCCCAGCTTCCTTACCTAAGCCTTCCCTCCTCTCTAATATTTTAAGTCTTAAAATGGGTATATCCTCCTAGAGTTGTAATATCCACGGGGATGGAGACTTAACCTTCAACAATAAAGCTGGGGCAAGGTCTGTAGCTTGACAGAGAATTCCTAAATTCTGATTAAATGTGAGCACAACGTTTATACATGCGTACAGCCTTATGTATACCACGTCTCCTTCCTCTCCTGCCATATAATGATATTGATAGAGTTCACCGAGCTGTCATATTGACTAAAATAAATGAGCCCACTCTAGCATTTGATATGTGCCAAATACTGTAGTCCCCTGGAATGTATCCCTTGGAGAAGAGGGTTTTCAGCTCCTAATTCTCACTCCATTTAACACACATTAGGCATTTGTATCCTCCTTCATCTCATGGTGCACATAGGAAATTTTAATTTATATCTACTGTCTTAGGTGGAACATCAAATAGATTGCCTAGCCTGGAGCTGAGAAGACTCTTCTTCCTAAGTTCAAATCTGGCATCACTTACTAGCTGTGTGATGCTGGGCAAGTCACTTAACCCTGTTTGCCTCAGTTTCCTCATCTGTCAAATGAGCTGGAGAAGGAAATGACAAACCACTCCAGTATCTTTGCCAAGAAAACCCCAAAAAGGGTCACTGAGAGTTAGATGTCACTGAAAAAAAACCCAGCTGAAATAATCCCAGTTTCATTCCTAAAGATAAGAAATTATGGAGAGGTGGGGGTAGAAATAAGGAGGAATATGAATTTATGCTAACAGAGAGAGTGGCTGGATTGGCCTGAATAATAGCAATAAGAATAAAAGCTGATGGTCCTAGAGCACTTTAAAGTTTGCAAAGCGTTTTATGATTATCTCATTTCACAAGAACCCTGTTAAATAGGCATCTCAGGTATTATTATCCTCATGTTACACATGATGCAACTAAGCCTCAGAGAGGCTAGGTAACTTGTACAAAGTCACAAACCAATAAGCATCCATGGCAGGGTTTGAATCTAAGCTTTTCTTACTCAAATCATGAATAAAGCAAAAAAGGAATAAAATAACTCAGTAATAGCAGGGATCTAGTTGTCATAGGGTATAGGGTTTAGGTGAGAGAGGGAAGGGGCTCAGCTTAGATGGTAAACTCCAAACTGGGCTCTGATTTGGGAGAGACTTAGAGTCAATGGGAACTATGAGGTGGGGAGGGGCAGAAGGAGGAGAAATGACCAACTTGTCAAGATACAGTCAGGTGTTCCCCACCCCCCCACCAAATGCACTTATGTATTGTGATGTTTTACTTCCACAGAGACAATAATGGGCTAGAACCACACTCAGGAGGTCAATATGAGAAGCAGTGAGGTGGAGATCGAATGTAAAGCACGCTAGGCCTAGAGCCAGTAGCCTTGGCTGAGAATTCTTTGGACACTGCCTATATCACAACGGGCAATTCACTTTCTCCTTCTGAGCCTCAATTTCTTCATCGGCGAAATGGCAATAATAACCATAATTGTGATGCCTACCTCACCAGATTGTTGTGGAGGAAAGTACTTGGTAAACTTTAGAAAGTTCCACAGTTACTGTCTACCTTCCTATTTTCAGACAGAATCCTATTCAGCGCTTATGCTTATGTTGGGTGTTTGCATTTTTGAGCATCTTTCATCTCTTCATTTCCCTCTTATTCATTTTGCTCTGGAAGATGGAGGTGGTGAGGAGAGAATGGAGGATGAATGGTGGTGGTAGTGGTGGTGGTGGTGTGTGTGTATGTGTGTATGTGTGTATGTGTGTTATAGTTGGGGAGGCAGGGGTAGATAAATGGCTAGCCTTGGCAAGTTCACAGGTGTCCTATGAGATGAAAGAGACAGCTAACAGTTATATACCCTAATGACCTGCAGGCATGCTACTAGGGGACAAACGTTGCTTAGGCTGGTGGAATGTTAGAGGTGGAAGAGACCTTAAAGATTGTTCATTCCAATCCCTCCATTTAATAGATTAAAAAACAAAACAGGGAAACCTAGAGATCATAAAATCATAAGAGACCTTCTTTGGAGGTCATCTAGTCCAACCCCATTGTTTTATGAGGAGAGGATACTGAAGTTCAGAGAGGTTAAGTGATATGCCCATGGTCACACAGGTCATTGGTGGCAAAGTTGGGGCCAGACCCAGAATCTTGGATTTTTTGCCTAGTGCTGTTTCCACTATGGGTAAGATAAGACTGGGAGAAATCAGGCTGTACATCTCCGACCTCCTTTAGCCCTGTCTCACATTCATGGAGTGGTAGTGCTGAAGCCTCATTGCTTTTCTTCTAGTAGACTTATTTGTACCTCTGATAGTGGCTCTTGATAGAAGAGGTGGGCATTATGTTGAATGCACACTTACAACCATGGAGAGCTCCAAAGCAGTGAGCCCAGATTGTTGTGCTGGAGAGCACCAGGGCTTCTCACACACAGAATGTCAGATATTAAAAGGGAATTTAGAGATCATTTAAATTAATTCTTTCATTTGGCAGCTGAAGAAACAGAAGTATAAAGAGATAAAATGACCTGCCCAAGCTCATGTAGCTACTAAATGGTAGACATATGACTAGAACCCAGCTCCCTTGACTCCAAGCCCTAGACTCCTTCCACCGCCCCCCTTGCTTTACCATGTTCTCACACCCTCTACCTCCAGTTTTGGGATGTCCAGGCACCATCCCCAAATTGCTAGTTCTAAAAATAAACACAATCTATTTCTTCCTTAATCTTTAGGCTAAACATCTAATGCTGTGGTGAGCCAAGGTTATCCCATGCTGCTGCGGCCCTGTCAATCAATCCATCAACCAATAAATACTTAATAATTACCTACTACATACTATGCATCATGCTAAGTCTTCCAGGTCTCTATAGTATATAGTTTTTTTTTAATATGGTAGGATAGTATCACTCATTAAACTGTGTGTTCTTTGTCTTTTGCCACAGCCTCATATAGGAAACAGCACTAGGTGTGGTGGCTCATACTTGTGATCCTTGTTAACAGGAGGTTGAAACTGGTGGGCTGCTTGAGCTTGGGAGTTCTGAGTTCCCCTAGGGGAAAGGGAATGCATTTATACATACATATATATGTACACACATACACACATATGCGTGTGTATATATTATATATATGTATGTGTATGTATGTATGTATATATACATATATATATATATATATATATATTTATTATGTGCCAGGCACTGTGCTAAACACTTCTTACAAATATTATCTACAATCTTACAAATATTATCTACAATGCTAAAGATTTTTTTACAAATATTATCTAAGCTGATTTAGTGTCTGCACTATGTCTGGGGCCAACATGACAAACCCCCAGGACCAGGAGGCCACCATAGAGGAATGAATCAGTCTAGGTAGAAATGGAGTAGGGTCAAAGTTCCCCTGCCAATCAGCAGTAGGATCAGGCCTGTAAGTGGCTTCTTCAGCCTCCTAAGATAGTCATTTTTTTAAAGAGACAATTGAACTGAGTTTTCAAGGAAATGAGATTCTAAGAGGTGGAGGTGAAGAGGAAGTGAATTCCAGGCATGATAAACAACCAGTGAAAAGGCATGGAGTCACTTCCCATTAAGATCACCCTCCAGTTACACTGTATATATCTTGAATGTACATAGTTATTTTTGTGTCATTTGCCTCATTTGAATGTGAGCTCCTTGAGAGCAGGGACTGGGTTTTTGCCTTTCTGTGTATCTTTGGGGGCTTAACATAGTTTTAGAACATTGTTGTTTACCAACAGAGACAGGCTGTAAAGAAAAAGACAAAAAAAAGGGCCAAATTGTCTGGATTATAGAGTGTGTGAAAGGAAGTAATATGTAATAACCTGAAAAAGTAGGTTGGAGCCAGTTGGGAAGTCAACAAGTCAACCTCATCGCTTGACAAGTCAACAAGTCTTCTATCAAGGGCCACTATCAGGAGTATAAATAAGCCTACTAGTAGAAAAGGAGCAAGGTTTCAGCACTACTACTCCATGAGTGTGAGGCAGGGCTAAAGGAGGTCAGAGATGTACAGCCTAATTTCTCCCCGTCTTATCTTACCCATAGTGGAAAGTGCACTAGACAAAAAATTAACAGACACTAAAATATTGTGAGGAAAGAGTTTGAGAAATTATCTTCCTGGTTCTAAAATCATCTATCACTCCTTGGCAGCAAGTTGACTCCTTAAGTTAGTCCTGTAAACAGCTAACCTGGTTATCCTAGTGGATAAGGTACTCCATGGTTATAAGTTGGGTTCCTCAGGGAACTACATTGCTTTATATTCATTTGCATATACTTATAAATGTATATATCTACTTTAGTAGAATTGAAGCTCCTGGATAGTAAGAACCATTTAATTTTTGTCTTTTGTTTTCACAGTGCCTTGAGTAGTACATTTAATAGGCACTTAATAAAATGCTTGTTGATTGAATTATTACCATGACCCCAGGCAAGTTGCTAAATCTCCCTGTGCCTCAGTTTGCCCATCTGTGATGGGATGGAGTTGGACTAGATGGCTTTTAAAGCCCCTTCAGACTCTAAATCTGTGATCCAAAAATTTTGTCAAGACACTTATTCTTCCCAAGAACCCATCAATTCTTCTTTATGACTTTTTTAACTTGTCCATTCTCCTAAAGTGTCTCTGTGGAAACTTGCTGAAGGTCTTAGCATTTGTTCTACATTGGTGAAGTACCTGAGCAGGGCTGATAATTTAAGCAGTGCTTGAGCCAAGGTTACCCCATGCTCCATACGAACTCCAAGGGGGTTGCATCTTCAGTCTTCCTTGTCTATATCTTGCCATTGGACCCAGATGACTCAGGAGGAGGTAGTAAGGCTGATGACTTTGCACAGCCCTGCCCAACTTAAATCCAATTCACTTGCAAGTTATAGCATCATGGTCCTCTTCGACAACGAAGGATAAACAATAACACACTCCATAACTCCAGCCAATCTCATGAAAGATTTACCTAGGGTTTGAGAATTCTCTATATTCACAAAAGACATCTTTAGTAAGACAAAGGATTTATCTCCTCCTTAAGTTAATTTGCCTTATTCCTAGGACCATCTCTACAAGACTCAAATCCCTCTGAAACAAGGAAAGTCTTCCTGGAGGAATGGAAGTCAATGATGCCCTTGTATTGATTGTTTGGGGGCACACAAATGACTTAATAGCTCCTGAAGCCCCACTGTTCTGACAACAGATCTCACCAAAGCTATTTAGTGCTTAGCCTGGTCCTTAGTTTCTTTATCTGCTGCTGCCATGTTTCATAATGTGTAGAATAGGTTTCTTTTTTATTCTCTTTCTTTTTTGGTCTGGTCCTGTTTTCATCCATGGCATAGGTGCTACCTCCTACTGAGAAAAACACTTCCCAGAAATTCTGATTGGTAATTGGTCCATAAGGTAGTCAGCCTTAGAATATTGCCTGCGGCAGAAAGAGATTACCTGACTTGCCCGCTGTCACACACAAAGTTCCTTCCTGAGGCAGGATTTGAACCCAGGTCTTTTTACTTCCAAGGTCAGTCTACTATCCATTACAAATTGCTTCATCTCCTAGACTATGGAAGATTTAGGAGACAGTGTAGATGACTTTCTTTCCATAAAAGATTTTGTCAAATTGGCAGGCCAAAATCTGGCTTGGGTTAATGGAGGAAAAAGCACTGAAACAGTCATAGTTCTGAACTGTTTTTTTTTTTAGCAACTGTGCTCCTCACTGCACAAATTAAAGTTATATACACCCCCTACCCCCAGCTTCATAGATGGAATGTACATTTTGAGTGTGTATTTACAGCACAGGATTTGGAGTCTAAGCACCTGGGTCCAGATCCCAGCCCTTTCACTAAGTATGTGTGTAACCATGGCAAAATCACTTCAGCTGTATGGACCTTGGTTTCTTCATCTGCAAAATGAGAGAATTAGATAATGATTTCTAAGGTATTTCTCTACTTTAAATTCCATAATCCTTCTACCAAAAAAACCAACAAGAAGACATTCCGTCCTCAGTAATTTTTACTAAAAGTATCCTGAATGTTTAAAAATTACAAATATTAACTGGAACTTGCCTCCTCAGTTGGGGATAATAACTCTTCTTTGGCTTCATTCTTTTCTGGCACCTGTCTCATTGTCTTTATGTCTTCCCATGTGATAGAAATCAAGTAAAAAAAAACACAATGTCCCAGCTTGTTCTTTCCCCCTTTCTTGGGGTGGTGGGGGTGCTGGTAAATGTAAGTATGCATCCCAGTGACAAGATAGGGGTAGGTTTTGTCCATACAAGTGCCTTGGTGGAAAGCACACCTAATGAGAAGGCTCTTCCTTTTGCCCTGGTGACTTATTGACGTGTCCATTTGACTATATACATCCTTGATGCAGAGTCCAAATGGTCTCCCTGACTGTCAGTAAGGTCTTTTATTTTCCTTCTTTGTTAATGTCTTCTTGTTGTTACCCCCACCATTGGATGTCTGTCAGCAAAGGCAATGAAACAGGCTTCAAGCCAAGTTATCTTTCTCAGCTCAGTTCCCACAGCTCTTAGGAAAGGCACCCCTGGCAACGTCAGTTGCACTATGAGAGGATCAGAGCGCCAATATGGTAACTGGGCCTTTAAATACTGGCATCCTCTTCCTTTCATTAGTGATCTTAGTTCTTTTCACTGACTTCTTGGGAGCTTTCTACAGTATTCTGCTTTCTCTTTGGACTCCTCATCACTTTGCTTCATTCAGGCTTTCCCACAAACAAGTCAATTCTACAAACAATACCCCTCTGAAGGCTCCATTTTTAATGGGCTTCTCCACTTCTTCCCTAAGAGAAAATGGCCAACAAGAAATACTAGTGATCTTGAATTATTATACAATATACATAAAGGACACTTTAGTGACTTTACTCCTAGAGAGGTCACAGAGTCTCTGCTTAGAAAAATAATAGTTATTTACTGAGCCACTGTACAAGTTTTAGATGTGGTGGGTACTATATAAATGTATCCAGCATTGACAATGGGACTCTATTAAGAAGCCTAGAAAAGTCTTTCTCGTTTCGTCTCGTCTCGTCTCTTCTCTTCTCTTCTCTTCTCTTCTCTTCTCTTCTCTTCTCTTCTCTTCTCTTCTCTTCTCTTCTCTTCTCTTTCTCTAACATCTCTAAGATCTCAAGTATTGTTTAGACTGTCTAAGATTGGGGTTTGTAGCAAAAAGTAAGCTGAGCATATCCTATTTCATATAATCCATTAGATATCTATGAAATAGGAAAAACTTTCAGACTTTTCTTCCTTTCAATGTAGTAAGCTACCAAGGAAAGTCTTATGATCCAATTATCAATTCCCTGGCCCAGTACTATTTCTCTTCTTTGACTAGCTCCAAACTCATGAAAATATGTCATAATTGATAGAACCGTGGACTTGGACCTGGCTTCAAGACCTGAATTTGAATAGAACTTCAGACATTGATTTAGTTGTCCCTTAACAACTCCGGATTGCAATTTCCTCATCTGTAAAATGAAAGGGTTGGACATGATATCTTCTAAGGACCCTTCTAGCTCTAAATCTATAATCCTATGATCAACCAACCAAAGGATTAAACAATTAAGAATTATCACCACAGCCAGTACTATCAAAGTCTATTTGCTCAAATCTTTGTGGTGGCTAATGACTTTCACCTACATTTCGTTTTATAACTAGAGCAACTTTTTTGGTGTATATTTTTATTTGTGTTCATGATCTGTTGGATTTCCCCAATTTATAGATGACCAGTTACCAATTATCTATAGGCCTAAAACCATGGCAAATGCTAAGCCTGTGTTCACAACTGTGATGAAATTCTTCATAGTGACATTTTAGCAAAAATTCATTTATTATTATTTAGTGGGAAGTTATTGAAAATTGAGACATTCCTTTTCTTAAACAGCAGCTAATTTAAAGGTTATATTCTGGTCTAGTAAAAATGCTAAATATGAAAATATGATAGTGACTTTTTTGAATAGGATCTTAATGCCTCTTAGAAGTTACAAAAGAAAACTTTGTAAAACTTCAGTCAAGCAAAATGATAACATTTCATTAATACAAATTAGTATCCACATGCTTCCAACAGTGCAGAATTGATAATAGCTTGAAAAGTTTCCGTAAGTTTAGAAATACAGAAAAGCTTCTAGAAAGTTTTGCAAAGATGCGAATGAAAGAGCCCTGTGTGCAAGGGAAAGCATTCAACAAAATAAAAGCATTTTTTTCCATTCAGCTTTTGCAGCCCTTTGGGTGCTCCGCTTTGATATTTGGCTTTTCCTCAGCAACCAATGACCCTATAATTAACACCGGAGACCTGTATCTTTCCTTTTTGACAGGCTAATTGCACATGTTCTTTAAGTGGAAGTGACATTGTATGGTAGTTGCATTTTGGCAGAATCCAGTTTGCTTTTTTAAAAAATTGCTCCTGTCTAATAGTTGTAGTTTCATTCTGAATAATCATAATGATGATAACAATTCTGTGCATTAGCATAGCTTTTTATAGTTTACATAGCACTTTGCCATACATAACTCACTTGCTTCTGAAATATTTTCTTTTCTCCATATGAACTATGGCTTTGCAAAGCATCTGATGATGTGTCCACCAGATTCCCACATGTGTACCATATTATCACCCCAAACAGGCCAACAAACTGTCCTGTTATAAATGTCTGCAAATCCAGAAGAAAACTGAAGATAGCCTTCTAATCACTCACAAATAGCCCATCTGATAACTTCCCTGGGCTGCCAGATGCCCTAGAGAAACAAGATACACTTCTGGGATCCAATGACTTACCCACAATGACAGCGGTGACAGTGAGAAGAACAAAGGCATTCCGAAATAGATAACTTTTAACATCTTCCTTTGTGATGCTCTGCACTTTCTTCTTAGCCAAGAGTGTCCGTTTTCGGACTCCTTGCTGGAACCGCTCCATCCTACCCCCCAGCCGGGGCTCTTCTCCGTTACTTTTAGTCATTGAGCTTCAGGGAGTGCTGTCTTCTATGAACGTTTATCGGAACTGCCAAATCTCCTCTCCAGAGAAACCCAAGGTGCTTCTCTTCCTTAGTACCAGACAGGGCAGCTGGAATACAAGAGGCACAGAACTCCGTCAGACACTCCAGGAATGATCAATCAGAGCTACTACTGGCCCGTCTGTAAATAATATTGCACAACATTGTCTGGAGTGGGAGAGAGTCTAGTGCTAAGAAGCAGCAGTACTTCTCCCGTTCCAGGCTTCAAGAATAGACTGTGCATACTTTGCTCGAGTGCATGTGTGAAAATCTAGATGATGCTAGCAGGGACTGTTTTCTATTTCTTTCTCATCCTGCCATGATATACAAGAGGTGCTTGATAAATGTTTGAAGACTTATTTTGTAAACGTGCTACAAATGTATGTTGTTCAACATAAAATGCCACAAGATTTAAATATGCAGAAGTCATGGTCTTTCTGCTACATAGATTAAATATATCGACTTACTTTTTTTGTAATTAAGAAAAAGTCAGAATTTTTATTTCAACTAATAAATGAGAGAGAGAGAGAGATATGTCACTTTATTGAATACATGTTATACTAGAGAAATAGATTTGGCAGTTTTATATGGGTAACTATTTTTTTCCATTAAAAAAAAACGTGTAAAGTACTCTGAGCACATCTGTGAAGTATCAGAGGCTAGAATTCATTTTCACTTATTATAACAAGCAGCTAGAGAGTAGCATTTCTCTCTGATTGCATAAAAATACAGCAATGTGGAAATTTTATCATTGATTTGTTTAGTTTTGGGGCTTTCCAAATGCCTTTCTTTGTTGTTTGGACTTTATGAGGAGGTTAATCTAATTTTCATTCCAAACATTATCATTGTTTCTAGGTCCATTCATGTACTGATCATTCAAAAAAAATTAAGCAAAAACCTCTTTCCTAGGTGGAAGTCAGTTATTCTGGTAGCCCAGGGCTCCATGTCACTGCCCTATGATATTTCCTATTCATAGCAGATTCTTGCCAGGATGAATCAAAATCAGAATTGGAAGCATCTGTGGATGTCTGAGGATGATACTGCATATAGCCAAGGGGATGTAAATTGGGGGATTCTTCAGAAGGGAAAAATGAGTATGGAAAAGACAGCTATCCAGCAATTTGGATTTTTAAATAAGATTGCAGGTGTGAGTATATTCGGGGACCGAGGAAGGATGACTTTGCCGGACCATGTCTAAAAGTACCAGATAAATGCGTCGCTTGGGGGTGGGGTGAGGGGGAGAAGAAAGCGAAGAGATTTTTTTTTAACTTAGCAAGAATCTTATTCTCAATAACTTTACAATTGATCAACTCATCTTGGTCCCCTTACCACATCTTTGGCCACAACCTGCCACCAGCCTGGTCTGAATGATAAATCCAGACTGGGAGAGGCGATTGGAACGCACTGAATAAGCGATTGGAAGGACGTTCAAATACTAAGCATGCACTTTATCTACCAAAATGGCTAGCTAGCTCACTCTCCCAACTCCTTTGCCCCGGAAAACAAAACACTTTGGCACAGCCAGAAGATGAAAAACGAAACCGGGCAAGAGTTATAGGTATTAAGCTTACCTTTTCAGATTCCGCAGTGGGTTGGAGCCCCAGCAGGCAAGGGACGAAGTAAAATCCCCCAGCAGGTACAGCGGCTGCTAACAAAATGCAGGGAGAGAGGGGCAGGCTAGCGCTGACACTCTGCATGTGCTCTGCTCTGAAACAGCAACTTACTATCAGGGCAACTTAAGAAAAGGGGAGGAGATTGGGATCCGGGCTAGGGTAGCGGAGGTGGCGGGGGGAGAGAATGAAAACACCGAAGAAGAGGAGGGGAGACTACGGCGGCGGGGGGGGCACCCCAGGGTTTCTGGAATATTGATTAGCCTTGGCACTCTAAGGGTAGGCTTGCTGCTTTGTTTTTTCTCTTTAGACCATTTCCACGCTTTGTCAATTCACTTTCATTGGAAATGCAAAATCAGGAGCAGGAAGAATTGAACACACACACACACACACACACACACACACACACACACACACGGAGAACACTGCAAGTCTTCATGATTAGACGCTCCATAGCGGACTTTTAGAACACGAAATTTAATTACATAACATCATCTCAGTTTCTCTCTTAAAGAAGTACGAGAGCGTACGATCTTTTGCCAGGCGGAACAACCGTGTTGAGCAAGACTCTCTTTTTCCAGGCTGGGGAACGGAACCTGACATTACTCCGGAAAGACCTGGAATATGACCAAGTATGGAGAAGGGGAAAAGCCTTGCGCCGATTCTCAACTTTGCCTAAAGTTACTCAAAAACAAGATGAGACTTGCCTATAGGTAAAAGCCCATTATAACAGACCTAATCTAGCCCACGTTGGCTGCCCTCACTCCACATGCTGCCGGCAGGGGAGGGAAATACAAGCCCTCAGTCTCTTCTAATGCAGGAAAAAAAAAAAAAAGTAAGTCTTTACCGAAGGGCAGTGCATGCAAATGCAAAGGCCAGCTTTTCCTGGGAGGAAGTTTTGGGTTTCAAAAGGCAATTTGGGGCTTAAGTGGCTCAAGTGAGAAAAGATGCTAAACTATTTTCAGTAATTCAACAAACCTCATTACATGGAGAATGTAACTTTCAGTTCTAATTCACTTTTATCAAAAGGAAAATGGAGGAGCGCTGGGAATCAAATCATTTTTTAAAGAATGAATCGCCCCCAAAGCTTATGACCTGTTGGGCCGAGAAAACGGTTAAATAAGAATGGAAGTATGGGCGCCAAATCACAGTAATCATCTTTTGTTGTTCAAAAAATTTCAGTGTCACCTTGTGAAAGAAATCTGGCCCATTTTTGCCTGGTGACTCAAAAGTGTGTCAATTCTTTTTTCTACAGGCAAATTAGGAGAAATGGCAGAGGAGAAAGGCCTCACCCATTACCAAGTCATTCTTAACAAGAAATTAGAGATTGGCAAATGATTGTAAACATCGAGATTTTGAAGGGAAGAAAGGGTTCCAAGGTGTGATTTCATTAATAGAGACATCTCTCAGAGAGGCAACTGCTTTTATCTCTACCAATCAATGGTTGCTCTTCAACTTAACAAGTCACCTGGGGCACACAAGATGACTTGCCCAAGGTCAAACGACTGGTCCATGTCACAAGCAGAACTTGAAACAAGCTTCCTGAATCTGAGGCCTGTTTCCTAGTCTACCCTTTTATAAATACTATAAAGTAAAATATTGGCTACAGTTCAATAAAACTTCTGAATTATGCTAAGAAAGTGATTAAAAACTCAATATCCTCTGATCTAAAAAATCCCACTGCTAGACAGATACCACAAGGAGGTAGCACATATGTGAAAATATTTATAGTAGCACTTTTCCTAGTGGTGTAAAAGTAAATCAAATCAAGTTGACCCACTCCACTTAAAGTAAGCGATAAGATACCCATCTGATAATTCAATCTCAATCATAGGCTATAGAATAAGTTTGAAAAGTCTTTAAAGCCATTGAATGAAATGAAATGATTGTGAGTCTCTTCTACTTGGTTAGTGGATTTTCCTATGCCCTCTGGGTCCTATATAAAAGCATCAAGAGAGATGGAATGAGAGAGCTCTAGCAAATGACTTGTGGTCCAGTAAAAAATAATTTCTGTGGAGGAAAGGAGAAACCTTGGCCCTGTCTTGGCCTTGGTCTCCTTCCCTTTGGTTGGAAGATGAACTTGTGAGCTTCAAGAAGTCCAGAGGATGTTGGACTTTCCCTGTTCTCATTGTGCCCTTGTGTCATTCCTGGGTCAGTTGATTTAGTTCCTGCTTTGGGAGCCAAGAATAGATTGGGCTTAAACTGAGACCTGGTAAAAAAAAAAAAAAGTTAAAAAGGCCAAAGTCTTGCCACTAGACTCTCATGACCCTGGAGGAGAGAGTGAGACTGATGGCCTTGTGTAGCTCTGCCTCACTTAAATCCAATTCAGGGGCAAAGATGTTACCCTTGTAATTTCATTGCTACTTTTCAAGAAGGACCAATAGGTTGTATAAGGATCCCAGGAAAGAAACCATACTGTGCCTAAGGGGACCTCTTGAGCACTTTATGAATGGCAGAAAAAAGACTTCCAGCAGCCAGGAACTGTGGCATATACCTTTGCCATATGGGTTCTCCAAGCTTGAGCCTACTTTTTTGCGCTATGTACTTGTGGAAGAGTGGGTCACAGGCTTTTGGAGAGGAGGTTTCTACCGACTGTTCCTCCTCTTTCTCCTTAGTAAATACTCCTTTCTACAATCTATAAGGCTAGTTGGCTAAAATGGTTCTCAATTAATCATTTTGGAGGGAAGCCCTCCCTATCCCTTTAGTATACCCCTCGAATTCTGAGAGGGAGATGTAATATTCTCTGGTACCAGGAGTATTATGGGGCTCAAATGAGATAATGAATGTACTTTTCAAATCTCAAAGTGCTGTATGTGTCTATTACTGATATCATTATTATTAGCCTCCAGTCACTAGGCCTCCAGTCTGGTGATGACTTAACTTGATGAGCCTTCTGTTGCTCTCCTGCTATACTCAAAGCAATGTTTATAGACCAATTCAGAGATGTGCTAGTAAATGTTTAACATTCAGGCTCTCAGGGAAAAAATGCAGGCAAATACATTTAAGTTTATTCTGCATTATTAACACTTTGAAAGTCTAGATATCAATAAAACAATAAATCAAACCCCAATTTGTAGTGATTGACAATTTCTGAGGTGTAAATGCTCACACACACACAGAAAAAATTAACAATAAGCTTTGACAAGCCGGTTAGAGCTGGCTCTAGTACAGCCCTGTCTGGCACCCTGTGAGAATGGGAATTGGAATAAGAATCCTCAGGGATACAGTAGCAAAGAACTGGAAATAAAGAAGATGCTTCACAAATCTAGTAGAATATCACTGCACTATAAGAAATGAATACAATGAAAATACAGACCCGCTTGGAGATACTTTTATGAACTGATATAAAATTAAATAAGAATCAGGAAAACACTATTTACACTGACTATAAGAAAACAATAACAATAATAATAATGATAACAATAGTAATCGTTATAGTAGTGCTTATTACATTCTAGGTGCTATACTTTACTCACTACAACCCTGTGAGGTAGGTGCTGTTACTACCTCCATCCTACATGTGAGGATACTGAGGCAAACAGGGGCTAAGTGACTTGCTTAGTGTCGCGCAACTAAGTGTCCAAGTGTCCAAGGCCAGAATTGTACTGCAGTCTTTCCTGACTCCACACCCAGCACCCAGAAACAAAACTATCCAAACTGAATGCTGGTAAATTATGAAAAAAATCCTGGTTAAAAAAAATGGTCCCAGAGAAGAGTTTTAAGAAAAGAAATGGTCCCAGAGAAGAGTTTTAAAAGGATACTTCCCTCTTTTCTTTGTAGTAGTTTCTGTGGAACTCTTCATGCAATGAAGTGGTTGATGTGTAGGTTAGTTTCACTGAATTTACTGAATCTCTCTCTCTCTCTCTCTCTCTCTTTTTCTTTCTCTCTCTCTCTCTCCCTCCCTCCCTCCTTTCCCCCCTCCTCCTTTTTTCTCTCTCCCATTAGTTCTTTGTTATGAGGGATGCTTGGAGGTGGGGTGGGGAATGTAGATGGAATATTGGAAATGTAGATGATTCACTAACAAAGGATATTAATAAAAGTGAGAAAAAAATTTACAGCTTCTTAACTTGTGGCATAATCACTCTTGCCTTTATCTATCAAACTCCTCTGAACTCCGCTAGCTTTTACTTAGCTTTTCCACACAGTGTAGCATTTAATTATAATGACATTGAGCAAGTAAGTAATTTTGACTCTTATAAATATCCAAATTAACTACAAAGGACATGTGAAGAAAGATGCTATCTACATACAGAGAAAAATAGAAGTTTGTATAGAATAATTTTACAACTATATACCTATTTGTGTCTAATTAAAAATAAAATAAATGTGAAAAATAAGAGGCACTGGAAAAAGGATTTAAACTTAGATGGAGAATAAATGATTTAATTTGTTGAAAAAATGAGGGAGTTAAACTAGATAACCTCTAAGTCCCTGCTGTACTCTCCAAGTTTTAATTGAGTGGCATCTCATAATGCTCTCCTTTCCTAGACAGGAATGAGAAGAAGCTGAAGTATCTCCCTTGGATTAACATTGATATGGGGAGTAACTGGTTGCCCCTTTTCTCCCTAAGCACTAATGCCTTTTGAGAAACAATTTCAGTATTTTCTATTGAGGAGGCTTTTTGGGAGCCTGGGGTACTGTTGAGAGGGGAAATAATTCACCACTGAAAGTTTTGTTAGATGCAATAAAATCTAATGAGAAAATGAGATGGAAAGAGACTTAAGTTCAAAGTTCATGCTGGTCACAAGGTTTCAGTCCTGGCAAAAGGAGTTCTGGCAATTCCTTCTTTGGAGCATCATAGGGAAGATATACTAAAAATGTGTCTTGGGCAACCTGCTGATAGAATGTATTTTTCTACCTATTTATTTGACTTCATAAGTGAGACATACCTTTAATATTTACTACATTTTTCTCTCCGCATAGAAATCTGAAGGAATGGAAGATTGGCATACTGAACACTCTTCATAGTCATCATTTCATTTGAAGTGATTAGAGAGGTAGACATAGGAAACTGAAAGTTAGGAAACAGTAAGGCAGAAAAGCAAATGAACACCAATGTGGTTGTTAGTGTTCTGTAAAAGTATGGTGAGGTGTCTTGTTTGGGGATTAAAAATTAAGTCATTACGTGGTTTCTTTGGGGCAGGGAGGGAATGGAGTATCCATCCCAAGAAAGAGTATCCAACTTTTCTTGGCTGAATGGGGTATGCAGACTGCAATCAATTCCATGAGGACAAAGGCAAAATGCAGCACAGATTAAAAACTCGATTTTCTGGAATATTGGAAAATTTAGCTAATTATATTTTAAAAGCTTCAGAGTTGACCTGAAAAACCCTTTTTGTGTTAACCCTAGTTGAAAATCTTTCTAAAATGTATGAACCCATGTGCTTTTCTCTTTTTTAAAAAAGAGAATATTTTAAACAATATCTAATAATTAATTAATTATTAATATTTAATAATATTTTAAAAATATTAACTAGCACAAGCATTTATTATCCTTCCTGGATTGAATATTTTTAAAAGAGAGAAAAAAATTTCATGACAAATATGCATAGTCCAGTAAAATGAATTTCCATATTGGCCATGTCCGGAGATACATATCTCATCCTGCATTTTAAATCTCTCATCTCTGTGGCAGGAGGTAGGTAGCATGTTTCATTTTTGGTTTTCTGGATGTGTTCTGCTTTCTTAGTTTAGGAAATGGAAAATACTGAAAATAATTTCCTCTTTCTTTAGTGCTTCGCTATCTTATTGTGTCTCAGTATCACTGTGCAGAATCAGCAGTAGAATTGCAAGGGGATGTCGTTTTGAATCTGTACAAATTGCAGGAAGAAGGTCTGGAAGTTGCTTTTTTTAAAGACAATAAATCCTCGATATCAGCTTGTGCTCTTTTTTTTTTTAATTGAAAGCAGACCCCTCCCTCTGCCCCCTGCAAACCATCCCTCTGTCCCTTCCCCCAGCTCTGGTCAATTTAAAGTTCTGGTTCATTGGTTTTGGGTTAATATAAACACTTCTGCAATGCAACAAATTCCATTGTAGACAGATTAGTTGTAATTTAGCCACATGTGAAAGCCTTTGTAATAGCACATTCATCACAGGATGGCTGGAAATAATATAAGGGAAGGTATAAATTCTCTCCCTTGGACCGAACTTGGGTTTCTCTCTTTAACACATCTTCTCAATAAGTCTACTAAAAATAAAAAAGGGCTCCCTTGTGAAATGTGGATTTCACAAGTGCAATATGTGAAAATTCTTATTGTAAAAAGTCATTCTTTTTCAGCTTTTGGGCATGGGACAGAACTCAAGAGGATCTGAGTTTTAGTTTGGGGAAAGAATGGAGTTCTCATTAGGGTTGATAATAGTGGATGTTTTTGAAACATTTCCCACTGTTTTTCTTTCTCCTTCTCCAAAGACTGGATCCATTTTATAGAAATAACAAAGATGCTAACCCATGAAGCTTAGAAACAAGAAAAGAACCCCTCAGTCTTTGATATGTGATTTCAAAAAATGAGTCACTGGCCTAGCCATCAGCACCCTCCTTGGGTGGTTTAGAGTTGAGACAAATGACATTTTGGTCCTGCCTCTCTATCCCTCCAGTATTTTTATCCAGAAGAAATGAAGTTAAAATGAACTTTGGAATAGGAGGGCAAGCTGGAAGGGAGAAAAAAAAGAAATTTCAGAGGAGGTGTATGTTAAAAGGTTGAGTCCCACACTTTACCTTGGTGTTTGTTGAAGGAGTTGCTGAAAGAGTACATGCATCCATATGCTACTTAACTTTTTTTCATATTATCTCACTGGGGAGCATGATGGAGGATTAATTAAGATAGCATAAAAAAGAGTACTTTGCAACAGTGAGGACCCAATGAACAGGAGATTGCAAGAACTGGTGATTGACCTAGGCAGTATGGCTATGTTCCTTTTTCTAGTAGCATTCTGGAACTCAGAAATAGAGATGGAAAAAGCAGCTGGTGAAGACCACCTAGGGTTGAAGGTTTGTAAGGCTTGAATAACTGAACAAAAACTGTGTAGTTAGTATAGCATAGTAGACAGAGAACCAACTTCAGAGCCAGAAAAACCTGGATTCAAAGTCCACCTCTGATATTCACTCTTTGTTGGACCCTGGCCAAGTAACATACTTTCTAAGATTAAAGTTGCAGAGCTCCTAGTAAAATCTATTGGTAGATAGAATTTCCTTGTAGGGATTCTCTACGCCAATGAAATCATAGGTCCAGATACCCACACCCTCGGCATCCCGCCCCCCTGCCCTCCCCGCCCTGGCCAAATAGCTCACATTTGTGTAGTGCTCAAAATTTGCAAAGTGTTTCACATGCATAATATGATATGTTAAAGAGGGTAAGGTATTGAAAGTTGGAGGACAATGCAAAATTGAAT
Organism: Trichosurus vulpecula; assembly: GCF_011100635.1. NCBI lineage: Eukaryota > Metazoa > Chordata > Mammalia > Diprotodontia > Phalangeridae > Trichosurus > Trichosurus vulpecula. The sequence continues at coordinate 401,281,403 of NC_050573.1, read as the reverse complement.
TAGTTAGATATAGGATTTAGAATGTAAAAGGAGAAAAATGAGTCCAGAGTAGGGATGATGGCATAGGAGAATAGACAAGATATGTGGGTCTGGAGGATGTGAGGACGAAAAGTAAGTTTTGGAGGAGTGAGGCAGGGGACAAGATGGAGAACCCAGGAGACTATGATCCCAGAAGGTAATTTCTGAGATCAAGTTCTGGTAACTGGAAGAATTGGGGGGCGGGGTGGGGGAGGGGAGTAATGATAATGTTCAAGACTTCATTACCCCTGTAGATGGCTGAGGAAAAGTTGAAGTATAAATTATATCAGAATGTTCAAGAGGACGTTACCATGAATACTGACACTCTTAGGTCTGAGGGTTTGGAAAACTAGGAGTCAGATAATGGGCATCTTGAGAAAGTATTGAACCACAGCTCTACACTGCCACCGAAAAGCTGGACATCTCCACCCTGATGTCTGCTTAAGTTTGAAGAGCTGAATCCTGGGGTTGGAGAGGTGATCAATTTCTATCACCCATTTTTAAAGAATTGAGCATTTATGAAGTGCTTATTGCATGCCAAGCACTGTGTTCAGCTCTGGAAATACAGATATAAGCAAAAAGACTGTCCCTGCTCACAAGGAGTTTAATGTGGGAGGACAACACATAAAACAGTAAAAAGAGGGAGGGAGGGAGGAAGGAAGGGAGGGAGGAAGGAAGGAAGGAATGATGGAAAGAAAGGAGGGAGGGAGGGAAGAAGGGAGGAAGGGAGGGAGGGAGGAAGGAAGGAAGGAAGGAAGGGTGGGAGGGAGGGAGGAAGGGAAGAAGGAGGGAAGGGAGGAAGGGAGGAAGGAAGGAAGGAAAAAACAAGCATGTATTAAGTGTTTACTGTATGTCATGTACTGTGCTAAGGAGTGGAGGGAGGTGGAAATGTAGTCTAGAGAGTCAGTTGCTGAGCTAGGTTAGAAGTGAGCTTGATTGGATTAGGTGCTTCCTCAAATGGAAGTTCTGAAGAGTAGCCCATCAGCCAAAGGAAGAGGCTGCAGAAGTGGAGGCAGCAATATCATGAGAAGACCATTGGAACAGAGATGGAGAAGTAGACCAGAGGCAGGAACTGAGCTGGGTTAGAGGAGTATTTAGCTGGGAAATGCTCTCTAAATGGAGAAGTATATAATGAATAGTGCCTCAACTCCATTAAAAGAGGGTAATAAAACTCAATGCACAGCTCATGTGTTATAGTAGGGTTCATTGAAAGATGTGGTACAGCTAACCACATAATGGACTGAGTACAGAGACTGTAACTGCCAAAGTCTGCTTGTTCCCTATTAAGACTCTCATTGAGAGTGCATGGTTAGGTGACACAGTAAATAGAGTACTGGGCCTGGAGTCAGAAAGATCTGAGTTCAAATTCAGTCTCAGACACTTACTAGATCTGTGACCCTGGATGAGTCATTTATCTGGTCCACCTCAGTTTCTCCAACTCTAAAATGGGGATATTAATTGTACCTCCTTCATAGAGTTGTTGAGGATCAAATGAGATAGTATTTGTAAGGTACTTAGCACAGTCTAGAATATAGTAGATGATTAATAAATGCTTTTTTCTTTCTTCCTCACAAAATGTTTGCGTAGATGGGGAAATAGGAATATAGATCCATAGTTGATATTTTTCATCACTATTTAAAAATATTAATGTGGGACTCATTTCCACAAAATAAAATAAATTGAAAAACAAAAACAAACCCCCTCCAAGTTAATGAGATCTGTGATTTTTTTCTCCTTGGTTTTGACATTGTCTTTTCCTACAGATACCTTTATAATTATTTTCTCAAGACCTTCACAATCATGTGGTGCAGCGACGAGCACAAATATCCTTTGAGTATACTTGCTCTAGTCCAGCTGCTTTTCCCATCTTTTTTTTCCAGTGTCCATTTTTTTTCTAGCTGCACATTGGGGGCTATGATGTCAGAATCTAAATGGGGCATCCCTATCTCTGAAAGTGAAAAGAGTTTATTATAAATATCTTTACAGATATGTTTTGTTGTTGTTGCTTGTTGTCTTCTTTCTAGTTTCATACTTTAATACTTTCAAGATGACCTTGCTTAGCTGAGTCTCTACTAAACTTTCTTTAATTTGTTTTTTCCTCCACTGCTACTTGTTTTTATGAGGAACAATGATGATAAGATCATGCCTATCTGTATGATTTAGCAAAGAATTAATATTCTAAACCAGTTTTGCTCTGGTAACTGCTTTACATTTGTTAAATTTCTGTATAGTCTGTGTCTATGTCTCTTCCTCTATCCATATCCCAGTTTTCGTCATCAGTAATTTGTTTAAATAGATCAGGATGATGGCATTTAAATTGGATATTATATCTTATTTTTATTATTTATCTTTATCCCACTTTGGGTCTTTGTTCTAATAAGTTGGTGCTCTTACTATAGACAGCTGATTCAGTAATGTCTTCCACATCAGTAACAAGTCCTTTCTTGTCTGTTAAAATCATTTTCATTTTTTGTAATGTCATTCAGTGCCTTCATGTGTAGAGTCATTTTATTCTTTTCTCAAAGAAAATATTACTTACATATGTGTAAGTCTGCTGTGTAGTCTACAAGTCTCTTTCATTATTAATGATCCATATTTTCTTTTTTTAAATAATATTTCCACCTCCAATTACATGTTAAAAACATTTTTTAAACATTTTTTAAAAAGTTTTGAGTTCCAAATTCTAACCTTCCCTCCTTTTTTCTCTCTCCTCCCCCTTGCCTGAGATGGGAAGTAATTCAATATGCACAATATACATGTGCAGTCATGTAAAGCATTTCCATATTAGTTATTTTGTACAAGAAGACTCAAACAACAATAACAAAAAAGAATGAAACAAAGTGAAAAAATAGTATGCTTCAGTTTGTATTCAGACAACATCAGTTCATTCTCCAGAGGCAGAGAGCATGCTTTATCATGAGTCCTTTTCCAAAGTTTCTCATAATCCTAACTTTTTCCCACATTTGCATTGAAATAAATGACTAAATATTTTATTTAATTTAAATCTCATATAATTCTTCATAGAATTTCTCTGCCTCTAAATTTCTTGCATCAGATTGGTGCACAAGCTATAATTATTTTTATAGTGATCTTTTTTGCAAACATTTATCATAACCAGACACATGGAATGATGTAAAATATAAAAATACAAAATATAAAATAATGTTTCTCATGGCCTTTGGATTCACTATAAAACCAACTCCTCCAACTCCTTTATTTATCTTTCATAGGAGAATCTGTGAACCATTCCTCGATTTAATTACAATTTCTTTATTTTGGTTTTGTTTATAGCAATAATGTCAAGATTGATATGATTCAGTTCCTCCATTAGTATGTATACGCGTTAGTCATTGGACAAAGATCTTGCATTTGGACTGCCAACAGCTCTATGTTTAAGTTTCTAGATATCTGAAAACTATGTGATTCTCAGCATTCTCGGCCCTCTTTTCTATAACTATCTCTGCAAAAGAATAAGGGAGTCAAACAGGATCATGGGCAGTGGTGGGATTCAAATGAATTAACAGCTGGTTCTCCCTGAGAGGAGGCACTGACCTCACTGCTGACATGGCGGGTGCAGGGCCGCCACTGGTTTGCGGAACTCAACCTAAAATTGGGTACTGGTTCTACTGAACCCCTTCGAACGGGCTGAATCCCACCACTGATCATGGACCATTTTATATTTTTCTTTGTTTCATAGGTTGCCATGGCCAAAGAATTCATCACCAGGTGGCCAGCCCAGAGGTATGAGCCTGAGAGAGACAAGTTAGGCTGGTCCTTTGAAATGAGACTCAGTCTTCTGAACTATACTTGAAGCCTTTCTCCAATAGTAGTACTTGCTAGTGCTTGCCCTCTGCTGGGCATAGTTTTTGAGAACTGAGGGTCACCTGCATGTCATAATACAACAACAGAATGGGACTTTGTGGGACTGATCTAGAATAAAATATAAGTTCTCTAGACTGACATCTAATGCCCTCCACAATCTTGCTTCACATTGCTTTCCAGACTTATTTTATACTCCCTTTCTATGTCTCAGTCAAATCTGAACACTCCTTGGTTTCCCAATTTATCTCTTGCTGCCATGCCTGTCTCCATATGAACTGTTCCCCATGCTTGAAATCAACATACCCTTTCATATCCTTTGTTTCCCAAGCAGAATTTCAGGTTCTGGGGTAAAACAGTAATCAGAAATAGACTTATTCAGATCGTTTGCATTAATTTCAGAGCCTTAATTTCCTAATCTCTTAAATGAGGATACTAATACTTGCATTTTGTGACTCACAAGTTGTTGTGAAGATCAAATGAGATAATTTATTTACTTTATATATTCTGTTTTTTAGTTTAAAAATGTTAAAGGCCTTGCTGATGTATTTTATTGTAAAATCAGTCTTTTTTGAATATGGCCTCTCAGGATCCCCATCCTCTGTTATCATTAACAAAGAAAACAATAAAAAGCAATTAAGTGAGACAAAAGACCGGTAGTCTGACCATGTATGCAATGCTGTTCCCACCTCCCCCCCCCCCACCCATATTTTTCAGAATGGTGTTGTCTTCTATTATATATTTTCAGAGAACAAGACTGGTTATTTTAATTACTCAGAGTTGGGCTTCCTTTTAGCATTCTTTTCATTTGCATGCTACATCAGGTCATAGAAATCTTCTCATGTTCCTTGTTTCTTATAGAAAAACAATGGCATACATGAGATAATTGATAAAGTAATTTGCTATCATGCACTGCTTTATTTGATGCCATCAGTGTGGGGAGTTCCCTACTTCTGTGGACTCTAGAAACATTCTGTGTTGATCAATCCCATGGCCTTGCCTGAAGCACCTACTAAGTGTCTTTGCCAGTGTCACACCATTACTAAATGTAGGAAGGAAATGAGCCCAGGGCTTCAGAACTCGAAGGCCAGCACCCCACTACACCAAACTACCCTCTGTGCTTTGTAATAAAAAAAGTCACCAATATATTTATATTCATCATTATTATTCTTTTTCTGGACTTGTGATTTAATTAGTGTAGGAACTCTGTGTGTAGACTTCTTCTATCAGTGTAAATTGACACCTGAGCTACAATTTATAGGTTAAATTGACTTGCTCCCAGGGTTACAAAGCCAACAAGAAAAGCTATCTGAACTCAGTTTTTCATGACCGGAGGCCTGACTTCGATCTACCACATCATGGTACTTCTCTGTGTTCAGGATTACTATTACTTATTGACTGATGAATTGTTCAAAAAGCATCCTGCCAGAGTAGCATCACTGCAGGTTTCCCAATCTGTCCTCATCCTTTCCCTGCCCCCACTCTGCTATATGTTCTTAATATATGGCTTCAGCTATTTCTTATAAATTACACAGACAAGAAACATGAGTAATGGGGATTTGATTCTTTCTCAGTCCAGCTGTTTTGTATTTTCTTTGCCTAGCAAAGTTCCTGGCACATACAAAGTGGTTAATAAATGTTTATTGAATGAGTGATTCTATCTACAAGTAAAAGAATTCTGCAAGTCATAGAAATTTAGATCGGAATGCAGCTACAGGGCATCTACCTTTCCCCCACCCCTGTCTTACCTCCACATTTTACAGAATTAGGAACTGAGGCCCAGAGAAGGCTACATTATTGTTCCTTTTTTGAATTTTATCATTTTTATTTAATATTTTAGTTTTCAACATTGATTTTCATAAGCTTTTGAGTTATAAATTTTCTCCCCATTTCTACCTTTCCTCCCATTCCAAGATGGCATATATTCTGATTGCCTCATTCCCCAGTCAGCCCTCCCTTCTGTCACCACACTCCCGCCCCCATCCCCTTTCCCCTTTCTTTCTTGTAGGGCAGGATAGATTTCTATGCCCCATTCCCTATATATCTTGTTTCCCAGCTGCTTGCAAAAACCAACTCTTTTTTGAGCTTCTGCTTTTAAGACTTTGAGTTCCAAATACTCTCCACTCTTCCCTTCCCACCCACCCTCCCTAGGAAGGCAAGCAATTCAACATAGATCACACCTGTATCATTATGTAAAACACTTCCACAATGCTCATGTTGTGAAAGGCTAAGTATATTTCCTTCTATCCTATCCTGTCCCCTTTTATTCAGTTTTCTCCCTTGACCCTGTCCCTTTTCGAAAGTGTTTGCTTTTGATCACCTCCTCACCCTATCTGCCCTCCCTTCTATCATCCCCCCATTTTTATCCCCTTCCCCTTAATTTCCTGTGGAGTAAGATACACATTTGAGGGTGTATGTTATTCCCTCCTCAGGTGGAATCCAATGAGAGTAAGATTCACTCATTCCCCCTCACCTGCCCCCTCTTCCCTTCCAACAGAACTGCTTTTTCTTGCCACTTTTATGTAAGATAATTTACCCCATTCTCTCTCTCCCTTTCTCCCTCTCTCAATATATTCCTCTCTCACCCCTTAAATTTATTTCATTTTTTTAGATATCATCCCTTCGTATTCAACTCACACTCTGCCCTCTGTCTATATATATATATATATATATATATATATGTATATTCCCTTCAACTACCCTAATACTGAGAAAGGTCTCATGAATTACATACATCATCTTTCCGTGTAGGAATTTAAACAAAACAGTTCAACTTTAGTAAGTCCCTTATGGTTTCTCTTTCTTATTTACCTTTTCATACTTCTCTTGATTCTTGTATTTGAAAGTCAAATTTTCTATTCAGCTCTAGTCTTTTCATTAAGAAAGCTTGAAAGTCCTCTATTTCATTGAAAGTCTGTATTTTGCCTTGGAGCACTATATTCAGTTTTGCTGGGTAGGTTATTCTTGGTTTTAATCCTAGCTCCTTTGACCTCTGGAATATCATATTCCAAGCCCTTTGATCCCTTAATGTAGAAGCTGCTACATCTTGTGTTATTCTGACTGTATTTCCACAATATTCGAATTGTTTCTTTCTAGCTGCTTGCAGTATTTTCTCCTTGACCTGGAAACTGCAATTTGGTGACAATATTTCTAGGAGTTTTTTTAGGATCTTTTTCAAGAGGCATTTTTCTTTCAATTTCTATTTTACCCTCTGGTTCTAGAATATCAGGGCAGTTTTCCTTGATAATTTCTTGAAAAATGATGTCAAGGCTCTTTTTTTGATTATGGCTTTCAGGTAGTCCAATAATTTTTAAATTATCTCTCCTGGATCTATTCTCCAGGTCAGTGGTTTTTCCAATGAGATATTTCACATTGTCTTCCATTTTTCATCCCTTTGGTTCTGTTTTATAATATCTTGATTTCTCATAAAGTCACTAGTTTCCACTTGCTCTATTCTAATTTTTAAGGTGGTATTTTCTACAGTGGTCTTTTGGACCTCCTTTTCCATTTGGGTAATTCTGCCTTTCAAGGTAGTCTTCTCCTCATTGGGTTTTTGGAGCTCTTTTGATATTTGGGTTAGTCTATTCTTTAAGGTGTTATTTTCTTCAGTATTTTTGGGTCTCCTTTAGCAAGTTGTTGACTTGTTTTTCATGGTTTTCTTGTACCACTCTCATTTCTTGTCCCAATTTTTCCTCTACTTCTCTTACTTGATTTTCCAAATCCTTTTTGAGCTCTTCCATGACCTGAGCCCAATTCATATTTTTCGTGGAGGCTTTTGATGTAGGCTCTTTGACTTTGTTGACTTCTTCTGGCTGTATGTTTTGATCTTCTTTATCACTGAAAAAGGAATCTAGTGTTTGAGTTTGAGTCTGAGTTAGTTTTTGCTGCCTGTTCATGTTCCCAGCCAACTACTTGACCCTTGAGCTTTTTGTCAGGGTATGACTGCTTGTAGAGTAGGGAGTACTTTGTCACAAGCTTTAGGGTCCAAGCACTTCTGTTTTCAGAGCTCTTCTGCTCCACTGTCCCCACAGGCTCTGTCACAGCAGTGCTCCTCCTCCCCCAAGAACTGCCAGCCAGGACAGCAATGAAGATCCAAGCAGGGCACAGCAAGAGAACCTGCCTTTCTGCCCACAAAGAGCTCCTTGCACTCCTGCTCTGATCCGCTGCTAGATTCCTCCCACAGTGTGAGCCAGGGACTCAGAAAGCAGCTGACACTGGAGCTCTGGAAGCAGCCTCAGGAGTTTCCTGCTTCTGCCACTGCCACCACTACACCACCCCTGCCACCCGCAGGGCTGGTGGTTGACTGCTCTGAACTGGATTCCGAAGTTTCCCACTAAACTGCTCTTTGGCGTTTGTGGGTTGAGAAGTCAGGTAACTGCCACAGCTCAATGATTCATCACCCTAAGGCCTGTTTCAGCTGGTTGATTCCCAGTCTGTCTTGGCATGGCCAACAATGGGCTGCGCTCCACTCCCAGCACTATGTGATAGACCCTTTCCAGCAACCATCCAGGCTCTCCTGGGCTGGAGACATGTTTCCCTCTGCTATTTCTTGGGTTCTGCAGCTCTAGAATTTGTTCAGAGCCATTTTTACAGGTGTTTGGAGGGATTTGGGGGAGAGCTTAAGCAAGTCCCTGCTTTCCAGCTGCCATCTTGGCTCCGCCCCCCTACATTATTGTTCTTGAATGACAAAGCCAATCTTGCTTATTTTTCCCATCTTGGAGCTCCAAGTTCTTTCAACTATACCATGTGTTTTTTGCAGTGAAATCTATAAAATAAGGGTGTTGGACTAGAGGTCTAATCAGGGATACCCTCCTCTCTGGGAAAAAAAAATCATATACAATACAGATTTTAACATTTAATCTGCATTATTACCATATTCATTTTTTTTCTATCTTTGTACCACTTTTGGCCTTTGATCTAGAAAGTTGGTGTTCTTACCACAGACAGCTGGTTCAAGAATGGCTTCCACATCAGTACAAGTAATTTCCTATTTTTAAAATACAATCAATTCTATTCTTAAGTCTAGTTAATCAGCAAAACAACAAATTAAGACTTGATTTGTAGTGTTTGCCAATTTCTGAGGTATAAATGCTCAGACTGAAAATTTAACAATAAGCTCCCAAGCTGGCTCTAGTACACCCATGGATAAAATTCACCTGTCTCTTATCTCTCCTCCTTGTCTTTAAATCATCCTTCATGTGGCTACTTGACTAATTTTCGTCACACACAGAGCTGATCATCTGATTCTTCTGCACTGAACACTCACATGATTATTACCTACTTCACAAAATCCAAATTTCTTAATGTTCTCCTAAATTTTTAAGAAGAATTTTCTTCAAGTTTCTTGTCTTGGCTTCATTCCTCCTCTCTTTAAATTCTCCTTAATGTCAGTCATTGATTCTTGTGCTCTTGCAACTAGTATTATATAAATGATTCTCATATTTTTTTATCTCTAGTGCTGATTTCTCTTCTCTTCCAATGTGCAGATCTTTGTCTCTAGTTGCTTGTAGGAGAACCTCCTCCTTGATATCCTGTAGGCAACAGACCATAATGCGGTAAAAAATAGTTATTCAGAGAACACACGCAAATGACACAGAACTAAATGGAAAATTAACCATAATACCCTGAATAATGATTGGGCCAAAGGAAAAAAATCATAGCATCAACTAATAACTATGTGAAAAAGAATGATAATGATGGGATAACATGCCAAAAATTCTGCAGTGCAGCTAAAGAAGTCCTTAGAGTAAAATCTTATCTCTGTGAACATACGTTAACAAAATGAGAGGATGAGTGAACTAAACATGCAGTTTAAAAAACTGGAAAATCAACCAATAAACCCAAAATCAGCACAAAAGAGTAAAATTTAATAATTAGTGGAGAAATAGAAAAAAAGACAGAAAGATTAAAGAATTGATAAAACTAAAAGCTTGTTCGAAAAAGCTGGCAAAATCCAGATAACCTAATCAAAATGAGGAGAGGAAAATCAAACTTTCGAAATTAAAAAAAAGAATATATTTTATATAAACAGAATAAATAAAAAAGAATTATGCATTTACTTGAAATTGAGAGACTTTCATATGAACAAAATTAGTGCAACTAGGATAAGAAGGGAAACTTAATCTTTGCATCAAATATCTTTAATAAATTTTTGATATCCCAGTGATGTGGGCAACTAACAAGTACATTTGACCAAGAGCCATTCTCCAATGGATAAATGGTCAGAAAATACAGTTCTCGAAGGAAAAATTACAAACAATTAACATTCATGTGGAATATTGCTCTGAATCACTGCTAATAAGATAAATATAAAACAAAATAATTTTGAGATTTTAGCTCACTGGGAAAACTGACAAAAATGACAAGAGATGGGGGTAGTCAATGTTAGAAGAGTTATCGAAATACAGTAACCCTAATATCCTATTGGTGGAACTGTGAATTGTTCCAATCATCCTGGAAAGCAGTTAGGAATTATGCCAAAAAGGCGCTAGAATGTCTATACTTTCTGATCTAGAGATCTCACTGCTGGGCATATGCCCCTTGGATGCTGACGACAGAGATAAATGGTTTATACATACCCAAATATTCATAGCAGGACTTTTTATGCTAGTAAAAAACTAGAAACAAAGTAGAAGGCCTGTCTTGCTGGGTCTTAGAGTATGGGAAGGGAAAGTAAAGTATAAGATCACTGCAAAGGTAGGAAAGGGCCAAGTTGTGGAGGGCTTTAAAAGTCAAAATAAGGATTTTCTATTTGACCATCATCAAAGTAGTAGGAATTCATTAGAGTTTATTGAGTGTGAGTATGGGGGAGGGGCAAGAAGGGTAACATGATCAGACCTGTGCTTTAGAAAGATCACTTTGGTTGATGCATGGGGTATAAATTGGAGTGGAGAGAGACAAGAAGTAGAGGCACCAACTAAAAGGCTACAGCAGTAGTTGAGGTATGAGTTGATACTGATCTGTACCAGGGTGGTGGTCATGTGAATGGAGAGAAGGGGATATGTAGAAGAGATTCCATGAAGGTATACAAGAGATGTTGTGGAGGTAAAGATGACAAGTCATCTTCAAAGATTTGTTATATGATCTGAGTGTGGGTGAGCAGTTGAGGATGACAACAAGGTTGTGACTTGTGTGACTAAGAAGATGGTGGTGCCCTCCATAGCAACAGGGAAGTTAGGAAGAAGGGAAGATTGAAGGGTGATGATGAGTTTAAGGTGAAGAGACCTATGGGATTTAAAGTTTGAGTTGTCTAATAGGCAATTGGTGATGAGAATCCACAGGTTAGGAAAGAAGTTAGGGCTGGATAGATAGATCTGAGAATCATCTGCATAGAGATGAGAAACCCATGGGAGCTAATGAGATCACCAAATGAGACAGGATAGATTTAGAAAAGAAGAGGGCCCAGGACAGAGCCTTAGGTGATACCTATGATTAGTGGTTGTGACCTAGAAGAAGATGCACCAAGGGACACTAAGAAGGAGCAGTCAGACAGAAGGAGAACCTGTAGAGAGAGAACAATGTCACAAAAACCTAGGGAGAAGAGAGCATCTAGGAGAAGATGGTGATCAACAGTGTCAAAGACTGCAAAAAAGGACAAGAAGGATAGGGTTTGAGAAAAAGCCATTTCATTTGGCAATTAAAAGATCATTGGGAATTTTGGGGACAGTGGCTTCTGTTGAATGATGAGGCTGAAAATAAGCTGAAGATGTAGAGAAAAGTCGAAGTACCAATCAGAGAAAGATTTTTTTTTCAAAGTGGCATGCCATGAAAGAGAGGAGTGATATGGGGTGATAGAGAGTAGGGATGGTTGATTCAAGTGAGGGATTTTTGGTTTTTGGTTTTTTCAAGATAGCAGAAAAGTAAGTATACTTGTATGCAGCTGCTTGGGAAACAGGTCATAGAGAAAGAATAAAGATTAGTGAGAAAGTAGGGAAGCTGGAGGGGGCAATCTGTTGGGAAAGACAGCATGAAATTGGGCCAAAGGTCCATTTAGAGGTGTTTGCCTTAGCAAGAAGGGCTATTTCATTTGAGTCAAGGGGTGGAGTAGGAAACTGTGGGAGAAGGCATCTGAATAATGTGAGATGAGGAGAAGGGGAGATAAGAGGCTTCTTGCCCAAGGGCTTCAGTTTTTTTGGTGGAGTATGGGGCAAGATCCTCAGCTGGGCATGTGAGGCTTCAGGAGCTATGAAAAGGTTTAGAAAATCTGCTATGGTTAGTGGGATGGCAAATTTATTAGGGAGATATGAAAGGCTTGCCTTGCTGTAACGAAGTCTACTTGAGATTATGTAATATAAATTTGTATTAGTCTCAGTCAGCATGGTTTTGTGATTTTCTCCCATTCCACTGAGCAGCATGAGAAGGGTAGCAAAGGCAATGGATGGTGGGAATAATCCACACTTTGGCAAGGCATGACTGATGATAGGATAAGGGGTCAAGAGATGCAGGTGTGTAGCATATTATAGAGTTGAACTAATTTACCAATGGGTAGACAAAAGTAAGGATGGTGAGTACAGACAGTGAAGAGTTAAAGAACTGAGGAACAGGGGACTGGAGGTCATAGTGAGGACGAAGGATGGGGTTAGGCATGTTAAGGCAGAAGGAAAGAGCAAATGATAAAACATTATAATCAGATAAAGAAATTTTGGAGTTCGTGAACCTGGAAGTGCAACATTTGTGAATACTGGCAACATCAAGGGTATGGCCATTTCTGTGTACAGCTGAGGCAGAGGGGAGAAGTGGGTCCTGGGAATTGAGCAAATTGAGGAAATGATGTAGTTGAAATCCTCCAGCATGAAGGCAGGAGTTGGGATGGCAAGAAAAATTATGAGCAGGCAGTACACTTATCGAGGAAAGGCATATGTCCTGAGGGAGAGGGGGAGCTCAGTAGTAAACAACTACCCCACTTTGATTGGGGGATAGATTTGGATGGAATGAACTTCAAAGGAGGAGGGGTTATTGAGCAATGGTGGTAGAAGAGAAGTCTGGAAGTGGCAGTGGGGAGCAAGGAGTATTCTGCCTCTTCCATCACAACCAGTTTACACATATACAAGAAGGGTAGGACTGTTTTCTTTGTTTTTTGTCCTTTCTCCCATTGCCTTGCACATAGCAGGGCTTAATAAAGACTCATTGAATCGAATTGCCCTAGTAGATGCTTAATGAATGGTTGCTCACTAAATCTCCCAGGTCCCTTCCAGCTCTGACATTCCACAACTCTAACTCCCATAGGATTAGCAGTAGGCTGACTGTTGATGTATTTATGTTGATCTGTTTACTTCAATGCCGTAATTTGTATGTACACTAGGTAATTAATGGTTTACCATTAGCTTTCACTGTCACTTGCTTCACAATATAAGTACAAATATAAACACCCATTGAAGGAGGCTTATTTAAGAACACTCCTTTTTGCAGTAATGACATGAATTTTGATAAGACTTACCCAATCATAATTACAGCAATCAAGTTGTGTACATTTTGTTAAAAGAAAAAAAAGATGATTATAATTTGAAAGCCCACAGCTCAAAGTTGCCATCACAATAGCAACTATTATAGCAACTGTTTAGCATTTGGACATTTTTTTGGCAGGCGCTCCTAGCATTGTTTATTGTGAGTTAGGAACGGGCAATGAAAAAATATGCAAATTGTTTTCAAGCGAGAGAGAATGCAGCTTCCCATTTAGGAAACGGGATAAATGGCAGAAACTGTCTGGGCATTTAAAAAAAAAATTTACCCATAGCTGTGGAGATAATTTTGGGTCATTGGTCCTTCTTGTGTTACAGTAATACTGGGACGTGTTCAAGATGGGTCCTTTTTCAGCGATGTTTCCATCGCAACATTCTTGTGTCTGTGTTGTGCTGTCCAGTCAGGTTCTCATAGACTCCCCTATCATAAAGAAATAGATCAAAAAGAAATCTTTGAAGATGGGATCTCTGAAGCCATCTAGCTAAACTCCCACTGAGGAAACAAGACATTTACCCATGGTAACAAGATAGTGAGCATCAGAGTCAAGATTTGAGACCAGGTCCTCCAATCTGAATAAGTGCTGTTTCTAGTGTATCATACTGCCTCCCAAACCCCTCCTTTTGGAGTGACTTGACCCAGGTCACACAGGGAATAGATTTGTCAAGTTAGGATTTGAACCCAGGCATTTTGGATGTCAAATACATGTCTCCTGAAGCAAAAGTTGAAATGCAATCCAAGGGGTCTTTACGACCCTTCCAGGCCCATTTAAAAAAAAATTTCTTCTGAACTTAAGAAATAAAACAAGCATTTCCATGACACAGTAGAATAGAAACAAAAAAGATGATTGTACATGAAAATGCAAAAGGATTGTGTACAACTTGCTATTCCTTTTAAATATATAATAAAGTTATCATGTAACTTTCTTCTTTTTTCCTTTTGTTCTCCTCCCTCCCCCAACCTCACTCTAGAGATGGCTACCATTAGACAGAAATATGCATATATATGTATATACATATATATATATACATATATACATACACACATAAAACCATTCCATGCATACTTCTATTTATCAGTTCTTTCTCTGGATGCAGATAGCATCTTCCTTCATATGTCCTTTGTCATTTATTGGGGTACTTATAATAGTCAAAATGACTTAGTCACTCAAAGTTGTTCTTAAAACAATATTGTTGTCACTATATACAACATTCTCTTGGTTCTGCTCATTTTGTTCTTCATTATTTCGTGCAAGTCTATCCATATTTTTCTAAAATCCTTGAGTTCATTACTTATTATAGCACAGTAGTATTCCATCACAATTATATACCATGACTCATTCAGCCATTCCCCAATGGGCTGCTATTAGTGGACAGAATATGGTACATGGAGTCAAGAAGACCACAGTTGGAATCCTGCCTTAGACACTTACTAGTGATGTGACCTTGGGCAACTCATTGAACAGCTCTGTGCCTCAGTTTCCTCATCTGTAAAATGGGGATAATAATATCTACCCCACAGAAGTGTTTAAGGATCAAATGAATTAACATATGAAAAGTACTCTGTGAGCCTTGAAGCACCGTGTCTATGCTGTCTATTATTGTCCTGTTATTTTCTTAGTTGTGTCTGACTCTTTGTGACCACATTTGGGGTTTTCTTGGCAAAGATGATGGAATGATTTGCCACTGCCTTCTACAACTCATTTTACAGATGAGGAAACTGAGGCCAATAGGGTTAAATGACTTGCCCAGGGTCCCACAGCTAGTAAGTGTCTGAGGCCAGATTTGAACTTGGGAAGGTGAGTTTCTTGACTCTACACCTGGCGCAGCTGTCCCTTCCTTATAAAACACTTCCGGAACAAGGCACAGGCAAAGAAAGTCTAGCTTCCCATCCAAGATCACAACCATAGACATGAAATTAATTTGGGATAGCCATTTTATCAACATTGGTTATCTTCAGCTGCAAGAGATGTATCTATTTTTTCCCATCAGAAACTTTCCAGTTTTGAAGATTCTTAGAAATCTCTTGTTGACAGGTGCAACTATAGAAGGCAGCTCAGTATAGTAGGAAACGTATTGAGCTGGAAGTCAGGAGACTTGGGTTCTCCTCTCAGCTCTGCCATTAACTAGCTGTGTGATCTTGAACAAAGCATTTTACTTCTCTGGGTCTCAATTTTCTCATCTTTCAGACGAGGACATTTGAGCAGTTGATTTCTAAAGTCCTTTGCAGCTTAAAATTCGTGTCCCTATGACCTGCATGTCCTGTACATGTTACTGAGTCATAGAGCTAGAAGGGACCTCTGGCAGCACAGGGTCCAACCACCTTCAACTTTGTAGATGTCGATCAGTAAACATTTATCAAGCACTTACTACCACCTGAGAGGCACTGTGCTAAGCCCTAGGGATACAAAAAAAGGCAAAAGACAGGCCTTGTTCTCAAGGAGCTCACAGTCTAATGGGGGGAGAAAACATGTAGACAATTATGTACAAACATGCTACATACATGCTACATACAAACTGGAGATAACCAATAGAGGGAAAGCACCAGAATTAAGGGCAATCTTTTTCAGAGAAGATGATATTTTAGCTAGGACTTCCAGGAAGTCCTTATAGGGAAACAAGGAAGTAGAGGAGAAGAGGGGCAGTGTGCCAGGCACGAAGAACTGTCAGTGAAAATGTCCAAAGGATGGAGATGGAGTGTCTTGTTTGAGGAACAATATGGAGGCCAGCATCATTGGGTCATAGGAGGGAAGAAGATGAGGAAGTGGAGGCTCAGAGGCTCCAAACGCAGATCTCCTGACTGCCCGTCTTGCACCCTTTCCACTAGAACAGCTTTTTGCATTTACATAATCCTGTGGGATTTTTTAAAAAGAACTTTCATCAACTCACATCATCCTGAGAGTTCAAGTACTATTATCCCCATTTTGAAGATGACGAAACTAAGGCCAAGAGCTAAGTGACTTACTTGCCCACGTTCACACATTTAGTGAGTGTTAAAGCCAGGACTCAAACCAAGCTCTCCTGACTTCAATTCCAGTGCTTTTTCTGCTGTGCTTCTCTGGGTAGCTAGGTGGTACAGTGGGCTAGAGTGCTGGGCCTGAGGTTGGGAAGACTTGTCCATTCTGAGTTCAAATCTGGCCTCAGATACTTACTAGCTGTGTGACCCTGGGTAAGTCACTTAACCCTGTTTGCCTCAGTTTCCTCATCTGTAAAATGAGCTGGAGAAGGAAATGGCAAACCACTCCTGTGTCTTTGCCAAGAAAACCCGAAATGGGCTCACAAAGAGTCATACACAACTGAATAACAACAACAACAAATAAGGCTTCTTTAAACAGACATAGTAAGTTATCTTGCCCTGATGAAAATCTGTGAAAAACAAAATGTTCGAATAAATTTGAACTCTTGTTAAAATTACTTGTTATTCCTGTCATAGCTTGATCAACATCTTCTGGGAGTGAAACTCTTTTCTAACAAATCTGGCCTTTGATGTTTATGTCCTCCATGGCCTAAGGGCTCTTGGTTTCCCACAAAGGGGCTCTTCCTCTGAATCGGCAGCTGGGAGAGTAGGTAGGTAGCGGATCGAGAAAGTATTCATATTAAAGATGTGGCTATTTTTCTCAAGGAAGGAGAGTAGGCAAGACATGTACAGAAATAATTTGATTACATCTTTTATACAACTATCAAGTAAAAACAAAGGAGGAATTGCTTCATGTACATTTAACAATTTTAGAAACTTTATAGGGCAAAGGGATAGTATCCACAGTTTAATTAGTAAAGGAGAGGAAGACTCAGAAAGGAAAGTTTTTGTATGCTCTGGATTCCTGCCCTATAGAGGATACCCTTCCCCCCAAATGCATTTGACATATTTCTAATAAGGAACCCCTATTTTCGTCTATCTAGTCAGACTGAGTGGTGGGGGTTGTCCAGTGTCAGTGGCCCATAAATTAGTTTATTAAAGTGAGGTATTGGGTTTTCCAACCCCCCAAGGGATTAAGCAAAGACCTAATGAAGTCTTTTTCCAGTTACAAAAGAGTTTTGTACTATTTTGTTTCTCAATTTGTTAAGTATGCCTTATCAGTTAAAGGATTGTTCATTTAGTCTAGAAAAAAGAAGTTAGGGAAAAATTCTGTGTGTATGTGTTTGTGTTCTATGTCCACCTGGACCAGAGTCCACCAAGACACACACACACACACACACATACACACACACACACACACACACACACACACACGGAGAAGAGGAGAGGAAGGATAGAGAGAAGATTGTAATTTCAATTTTTCTTTGGGTTTCTGCTGAGTTCCCCCTCTTTCCTCCTGAGAATCTAATATGATTTCTTGACTAGTGAATTCTTAGTCTTAGCCATAAAGACAACCATTCTGTCCCATTTAAGCCACTTTGTCTTCCATTTAGACAACCTGTGATCCACTGACCTCTTGTGGATCCACAGATCCATATTGAACTTGGATAGGGAAAAATTATATCTTCATTTTCACTAATCTCTAACCAAAATTTAGCATTTCCTTCAATTATTTAGAAATAACCTATTCCACAGACTTCACCAGACTGCTAGAAATCTATGACATAAAAAATAATTTATGCCCTCAATTTACAGATGCAGATTTTACAGAAAAACAAACAAACCCAGAAATGTGGTATCTTGCTTATGGTCACTCAGAGAGTAAATATCAGAACTAGGAAGTCATCCTGGTGAACATCTGGCCACTGGACCCAGATGGCTCTGGAGGAGAAAGTGAGGCTGGTGACCTTGCACAGCCCTCCCTCACTCAAATCAAAGTCAACTGCAAGTCATGACATCATTTCCCTGATGTCATGGTCCTCTTTGAGACCAAAGGACAAACATAAGAACATCAGGAATTGAACTCAGATTCTCTGATTCTAAATCTATTTCTCATTTTTCACAGACCTCCAGTAAATGCTTCCCAGCGCATGACATTCTATAGCTGACCTCTAAACATTTGCACAAGTGGTTCTTCATATCTGCAATGAGTATACTGCCTTCTCATTTCCCTCTCACAGAATCCCTAGCTTCCTTTAAAGTATATCTCAAGTACCATCTCCTACAAGAGGCCTTTCCTCATCTTCCCCCCACCATTTCCTCCCCTCCTCTCTCTCATGAAATTACTTCGTAAAAAAGGACACTTTTCTCTCTTCTTTCTCATACCTATTTGGCTGCTCAGTCTCTTGCGATGGATCATCATTTTTGCCCCAAGGCCTGTGAGTGTTGCTTCCCCACCTCCTCTCTTAATCCCTCCCCACACTGTTCTGGGTCTTCTTTTCTTTTTACACTCTCTAAGTCATCTCATCAGCCTCCAAAAGCTTAATGATAATTTCCATGCACATGTCTTGTACATCTATGTTTTCAGCCCACATCTTTCTCCTGAATTTTAGTCTTGCATCACAAGCCTTCTATTGGGCATTTCCAGCTAGACATCCTGGAAACACCGAAACAAAACCCCTTAACTCTTCTCCCTCCAACGTCAAATTCTCCATTTCTGTCAAAGGCACCAGGAAGCCACTGAACAAGCATTTGTTAAATGCTTACTATGTTCAGTCAGTTGTGCTTCAATTGGACATATACAGGGTGTTCCTAAAGTCTGGATGCATAGGCAAAAATGCACATTTTGAAGAAATGAAATGAATGAAATTTTCAACAGCATTTTATTTAATTGGAATATTAACAACATCTTCAATATGATTTCCATCATTTGCGATGCAAAGGTTGATGGGCTTTGCAAGATTAATGTGAACTCGATGCAATCACTCCACATTTCCTATGTGTCCAGACTTTAGGAACACCCTGTACTTCACCCAAAACACCAAGCTACTCAGATGTGCAATAAAAACCACAGAGTTTAATGGGGTGAAATGGGGTTAATGACACAAAGCCCAAAAATTTCATCAGTGACACATTAAAAAAGATAGGAGCTTAATTTTTAAAAAGCTTCATAGTTTTATACATATTAAATGGTTAAGAAATACACAGTCCTCTCTCATAAATTTGCATTACGCAAATTCAACTTTACCAAAGAATTCTGAAAGAAATCCACATTCCAAAAATAATAGCTATGCTAACTTTACTGTATGGTATTGAGCTGTCTCTTCATTCCTGCCCTTTAGTGCTCCATGGCCTTCAACCTCCCCCTGCCCCCCGCAAAAAAAGAGAAAACCTAAAAAAAACCCCTCCAAGTAAAAGCAGAAGAAAGGATGAAAGCAGAGACACCAGCTGCCACAGCTGCCTGATGAGAGGCTTGGCTTCAGAGGGGAGACCTTTGCCATGTCCAGCTCCCTCATATCTGTCTTCCGTTTGCCCCCACTGTGATCCATTCATGCTTGGGTACTGCGTGTCTGTCCCTGCCCTGTGTTGCTCCTCCTGCTCTTGCTTCTTTGTCCCCAGCCCCCATATGTCCCTGAATCTTGTGCTTGCCCCCTCCCTACATGGAGGTGGGCCCTCTTCTACTTTTCTCTCTGCGGACAAATTCACATTACTTAAGAATTGCCATTTGTAGAAATCTGTGGAATGATCCACTAACACGAAGTGAGTACATAAATACTAAAATAAAAAATGTCTAGCTGAGTATAGGCTGCATGAATACCTGGGCAAGTCACAACTCTTAGCTCTCATGGGAGGCCATGGAGAAGTGGGGGAGTCAGGGAGGGAGTGTGTTTGGGGAAATCAGTCTTTTTCCACTGGCAACTCTTAATGCATCAGAACACATACAATACACACCTCATTTTACTTGGACAAAGACCTAAAATTTGCTTGTGGAAGTGGGCTCTGAAGGGTTGCAGCTTGTGAATTATTGTAAAGTAGTACAATTTTCCAAGCTCTCTCATTGTTTCTCATGGAAGAAATCAAGAAGAAGCAAGCTTGAAATTCAAATTATGCTAAAAATTTTCCCTACTGTATCAATCGTTTTGGGAAAAAATAGTATTTTTGAAACATATCTATGGCAAAATTGTACTACTGCATTAAGTGCTTGAAAAAAAAAATATATATATATATGTGAAATTAAAGGCAAAAACACAGTTTCTGCCCTCAAAGAGATGACATTTTAAGGGGAGGGAAAACACGCCATGCAAATAACTCTGTATGTACATATCTATATCTACATCTGTATCTGTATCTATATCTATATCTATCTATATCTATCTATCTATCTATGTATATATATATATGAAAAGTATGCAGAATTCATAGAAGGTAATTTCAGAGGGAAGACTCTAGCAACCAAGGGGAGTGGGAGAGCCCTCCTGTAGAAGATGGCATTTGAGTTAAGCTGGAAGGAATCTAGCGAAGCCAGGAGATAACAGTGAGGAGGGAGAACATTTAAGGCATGGGGGAAAAGGTGCAAATGAATGGAATCAGGAGATAGAGTGGTGGGTACGAGGAATAGCAAGTAAGTCTAGTAACTGGGTCATAACATCCATGTACTAGAGAAACGTGCACTAAAATTGGAAAGGTAATGGAAGTAGCGTAAACCAGAAAGACAGTGCATGTGCCTCCACATAGACTGCAGGACACAGACTGCATTCATTCACACCTTTGTCATTCGCTCAAAGGGGGACCTGGAGTCAGGAAAACCCAGGTTCAAATCTAGCCTCAGATGCTTGCTAGCTGTGTGATCCACTTAACCTCTATCTGCCTTAGTTTCCTCAACTAAAAAATGAGGCTGATAATAATAAAACCTACCTCACAGGGTGGTTGTGAAAATCAAAATAGATCATATTTGTTAAACTAGTTGGCACAAAGTAGGCACTTAATACATGTTTGTTTCCTTTCTTCCTTCATCTACATATGATTCCCAAAGAAGTATGGGAGGTGAAAATGACAGAATTGAAACTAGTCACCCTAAGCCTCATCACTTCTCAGCTGGACCAAAACATCCTTCCCTCTCCTTGACAGGGGTGTCAAGAAATTCCCCTTGAGGCATGGCTAGTTTCCGTCTTTGTTTTGGTTTGTGTTTGTTCTGGGCTCATTGTGGAGCTGTGAATCTCTAGCCAAAAAGCTGTGGAAATAGACCTAGGATGAGGTTGAATCTAAGTCCTCTCCTTCTCCTAGGCTGCTGCTCCACAGGAGATTTCCTGGAACGATACACTCATTATAACCCCTCAAATGACTGTGGATCTAAACTGGCTTGATAACTTGTATGACTCCTTGAGTTTACCCATGTTTCCTCAACTTATCTGAATGTGATTCCTGTATACTCCTACTCTAGGGACTTTTCATACCTACACTAAAGAATGATATTGATTGATTGGACATCTTACCACTTACTTTAAGAGGAGCAAGATGAGTAGTTAAATAAGTATCAATCAACTCCATCCTTACACTTTCTTTGTTGTTCAGTCATTTCAGTAATTTGACTTCATGACCCCCTTTGGGGTTTTCTTGGCAGAGACACTGGAGTGGTTTGCCATTTCCTTCTCCAGCTCATTTTACAGATGAGGAAACTGAGGCAACCAGGGTTTAGTGTCTTGCCCAGGGTCACCCAGGTAGTGGTTATCTGAGGCCAGATTTGAACTCAGATCTTCTTAACTCCAGGTCCAGTACTCTACCCACTGTACCACTTTCCTTCCCATAAAATTTGAGCTCCTTGAGGGTAGGGACAGTTTCGTTTTTTGTCTTTGAATCCCCAGTTCCTATTACAGCATCTGACATAATAGACTTTTAATCAATGCTTATTGATTAATTGATTACTTATTTCAAAGTGAAACTGGGTATCATTAAAAATACTAGAAAATTTCCCAAATATAATTTGGTTCCCTGTCTTTCTCTTATTTAATTCTGGGTCCTGTTTCTTGTCTATTTTCAATATCTCTCAGTGGTATATCTTAAGGCCTTTCTCTAGTCTGGTTGCCCTCCTTTGGAAGCTCTCCAGTTTATTAATATCCTCCCTAAACTGTGGTACCAATAGAACAGACTACTTCAGATTTGTTCACAGTACTTCAGATGTATTCAAGGGCAGATTAAAATGAGAACTTTATACTATTATAAGCTTTGCCTCATTTAAGGCAGCCCAAGACAACATTTTCTCATTTTTGGCCACACCATTTTATCTTTGAGCTTGTAGATCAATAAAATCCTCAGATCGTTTTAGACAAATTGCTCTCTAGCCATGCCTCCCCCGTTGTATCCTTGTGAAATCCATTGTTTGAATCTGAATATAAGACTTTATATTTATCCCAACTGAATTTCCTTTCAATAGATTTAG
Organism: Trichosurus vulpecula; assembly: GCF_011100635.1. NCBI lineage: Eukaryota > Metazoa > Chordata > Mammalia > Diprotodontia > Phalangeridae > Trichosurus > Trichosurus vulpecula. The sequence continues at coordinate 401,258,878 of NC_050573.1, read as the reverse complement.
CCCAATGCTCTAGCCTATCAAAATCTATTTGGACTCTGATTATACTATCCAGTGTGCTGATTATTCCTCCCAGTTTGTGTCACTTGCAAATTTGACAAACATACCATCCATGTCATTGATAAAAATGTTAATACAGGGCCAAGCACAGATCCCTGGGGCTCTCCACTGGAGACTTCCTGCCAATTTGACAATTAATCATGAATGAATGCATTTTAAATATGGCTATTCAACCAGTTCTGAATCCATTGAACTTTGTTAATTATCTAGCCTACAATGCTCTATATGTTCCATAAAAAAGATATTTTTATCAAATGCTTTGCTAAAATCTAGGTGCAGTATATCTATAGCACTCCCTTGAGCTACTGTATTAATAATCCTGTCAAAAAAGAAAATAAAGGTAGATTGAAATGGTTTACTTCTTATGAAACCATGATGATTCTTTGTTATTACTGCTTCCTTTTCTGGTTTTCATGAACTATCTTTTTAGTGATTTCTTTTAGATAGTTCTCCAGGAATTTAAATTAAGTTCACTGTCCTAAAATTTGCAAGTTCTCTTCCCTTTTGTGAAAATTGGGACATTTGCCCCGTTTCTAATGCTACAGTTCCTTTTCTATTCTCCATGATGTGCCAAGTATCACTGACAGTGGCTTAATAATCATATCCCCCAGTTCTTTCAGTAGCTGAGGATGAAGTTTCTCTATCCGGTCCAGGTCACTTGAATTAATCCGGGGCGGCTAGATGTTGTCTTACTATCTCCCTTTTTCCATTGCCTATCGACTCCCAATAAGCCCCTGCAAAGATCATTCTCCTGGGCAGAGAAAACAGAAGCAAAATAAAAATTTAATAACTCTGGTTTCTCTCTGTTATCAGATATTATTGTCTCGTCCATCCAAGCTGTGGGTCCCATCTTTTCTTTCATTCTTCTCCCCTCAATACAGCTAATAAACCTCTTTTTGCTTTGTTGTTGTGCTGAATTTTCCTTACTAGTTTCAACTTGTTCTGAGCTTTAGCATTCCTGATAGTAATTTCAAAGGACTCATATATTCACCTTCTGTTATCTACACTTGCTTCCAACTTCTGTATATATCTTTAAAAGATCTAACTTGATTCTTTATGCATCCTCATTATTGGTATCTTCAAATGATTCCCATTTTTCCTTCTAATTGGAAATGTTTCCTTTTACATGTTTGGAATTTCATTCTTTTTTCTTTTCTTTTTAATTTATGGGATAAAATAAGCATTTCCATAACATAGTACAATAAAAGATTATTGTATATGAAACTGAAAATCTGCTTTGCATATCTTGTTATTCGTTTCAAATATATCACAAAATTATCATGCAAATTTTTTTCTGTTTTTTTCTTCCCTCTTCCATCCCTCTCTTCTGCTAAGAGTGGGGATAAAAAAAGGCAAAGATATTCCCTACCTACAAGGAGTTTATATTCTAATGGAATAGGAACCTTAGTCCATGGGAACCTACATAGCCTCCTCAATCATTTGAAAGCTGTTTTCCCAAAATTTAGAACATGTGAGAATATGCCCAGCTTTTCTCTCCTCTATCATGAATGCTATCCCTTCATTTCTGCCTCACTATCCCCCTTCTCATTCAGCGAGAAGAATAGAATTCCCCATGTTGGTTTATCCACCTTTAAAGATGAAATTATCATTAAAGAAAGTTGAGGAATTATTAGTTACTCAGTTTTGGGGGAGAGAGAGACAGAGAGAAACAGAGATAGATAGATAGAGAGAGGGGGGGGGCATGCTTGTATCAGGTTTGGGATTTGTTTCCAGACTCCTCCTCTGTTTCCTATTTCTTTCCAGGTTGTATACTGTGATGAAAAAAAGAAGTTTTTGTTTCTCCCTTCATTGATCTTTTCTCCACCATGCCTCCCCACTGCTCTATTTCTTTTAATGGATATATCTTAATACATAATGCTACTAAAAGACATAACAAAGAGGATACCATCAGGTCAGGCAATGTTGGTACTACCACATTAAATTTAATATGGATTTTTAAAGAAGTCTATATATAGTAGATAACTGGTTTCATATACAATCCTCCTTTTCTAGCCTTCTTTATATATGGAAATATTCACATGTGCTGATGATTTTTCTAATTAATAAAAAAAGAAAGATGGACAGTGCTATTCCATTGTACTCCTTTACCTAGCCTGGTTCTTTTTAATAAGATTCACCTACACAGAGCAATATTCCAGTCATGGATTTGATTCCACCAAGTCTCGGTGGTACATAAAAGGTCAAATTTGTCACCCTGAATTAGCACCATTAGTTCCTTTTGCTTATTAGTTAAACTTTGGATAAGGCACTGCACTTGGAATCAGGAAGATCTGGGTTCTAAACTTGCTCAGACTAGCTATGTTACCTTGGCCAAGCCACTTAATCTCTGTGCCTCAGTTCCGTCATTGATATAATAAAAGGATTGGAATCAATGGATTCCAATCGAAGATCCCTTCCAGCTCTAAATCTATGGTGCTATAACATTTGAGGCCATGGGTTTTGCTCCTTTTTTGGATTTTTGTCTCCTGTGAATTTTTGTAGGTCTCACCAACTCATTCTTCACTGTGGCTACTTTATAGTATCTCTAGCTTGGTGGATACACACGCTTTTCTTCCCCTTCCATCATTTTCTATTTTAAAGTTCTTTTGATTAAATTTGCAAGATACCAAGCAACTACATTCTTTTTTAGATATCTGTTTTTTAGGTGCCTTCTATCCCTGACCAAAGTCTGCTACCCTTATATTTTAAACTATCATCTAAAAATCCCCATCTTTCTCAAAAACCACCTGAGGAAGTTCATTTCCTAAAGCAATTTTTCTTTCTGCATCCCTTGTCTTTAATTAGGCAGTTCTGAGAAAATCACGACCCAAATCTCAGTGGTCTTCAGTTTCTTAATCAAGTCTTTGTAAGCTTTGACAATACTGTCGGGGGCAGGGGGTGGGAGGCTCCTTCTGGCAGTCTCATTTGTGCCCATATGAGTCGCCAGCATGTCAGTGGTGTGCTGGTAAATCTTTAACAAAAAGTTTTCTGAAGGAAAAAAATGTGCACATGACACATTTTAAGTTTAATCTGCATTAATTAACATTTTTTTCCATCACCTTCTTAAGGCTAGACAATCAATGAAACAAAAAAAATCATGCCCTGATTTGTAGTATTTGCTGATTTCAGAGACATGAATGCCCACGCTGAAAACTTAACAATTGTCTCTCACTTCAATTTGAAAAAGCCTGAGAATTAATAGTGTAATCTAAGTAGTGTTATAGAAATTATATGAAAATTAAGTTGAGTGCGCATGTACCCTTCCAAAAAAAATCCTTGGTGGCATCGCTGGGTGGTAGAAAGGACATCAGTGCTGTATCAGGAGTCAGGGGATCTGGGTTTGAGTCAGTTTGGCTTTTTCCTACTTATGTTTTATAAACTTTCTGGGCCTGAGTTTCTTGCTGTAAAAAAACAAGGGTATTGGGATGGAAAACCTTTGAGGTCCCATCTGGCATGAAATCTATGACCTCTGACATGGCGGAATTAGAATCTCCTACTCCCAGATGTTGAACTGGATAGTGGGTCTTTTCCTATGCACAGGGAGAGGAAGGAAAGGAAATAAACATTTATATAGCACCTACTATGTGCTAGTGCTAAGTACTTTACAAATATTATCTCGTTTCATCTTCGTTACAACCCTGGGAAGTAGGTGTTGTTAATATCCTCATGTTACAGTTAAGGCAACTGAGGCAGGCAGAGGTTAAGTGCCTTGCCCAGGGTAGTAAGTGTCTCAGGCTCGATTTGAACTCAGGTTTTCCTGACTTTCGATCTAGTGCTCTGCCTATTGGCTGCCACAAGGCAAGGCAAGGAGCTCAGGAAGGCTCTGATGACGTCATCAACTCATTTGTTCTCAAAAGTTGGGTCAGCGGTAGACAAATAGAGGTAGACAAATTTTTTCAAACAAGAAAACTGATTCTTAAGAGCCCTGGTGTCCTGACTCCCCAGCTACTCTCTCTACAAAGCCTCATTTGTCTTCCACAAATCCCTCCAAATGTAGTCTTTTGGCTTATGCTATCAGCCCACACCAGGAGAAACATAGTATGGATAAGTGGGATTGATTTTGCTTTATTTTTGTTTTGGGGTGTGTGTGTGTGTGTGTGTGTGTCTGTGCTTGCATGGGCTCACTATGCATGTGTTTTAAATCTCCACAAATATGTTCCATAGGCCCACAGAGACTCGAATTTACAATAGTTTTTCTTTTCTGCTTCCAGGTGGAATTCGGATGCTAAGTTTAGCTGTCTGAGCATGAGTTTGATCATCCATCCAGTTCAGCATCTATCCATCAGGCTTCTTGGTCCTTCCTATAGACAATTCATTTTTGTACTCCAGTGCCAAGCCTCGAGACGGGAAAGAACAAGGTTTTCTTAGGAGGGTTGAGTTATTCTGCAGTATACTTATTGCCTGGTGTGTGTGTGTGTGTGTGTGTGTGTGTGTGTATGTCCCTAGACCAAAATGTCCCCATGTATTGATTCTGTCTTCCCAGAACCCTATAAACTATTTTTCAGGGACAGCTGGCCATTCTCCCTCCACTTTACCGCAGTGACAGAATTTTCCTGCAGTAAAGCTGCTTTTCTATATTTAATGGTTCAAATGTGTCTTGTCAACAGCTATGTTTTATAGCTTTATCCATCAGCAGATTTCTATTCACTCAATCCACAAGCATTTAGTAAGCACCCTTTCTTTGCACCTAGGTGACATAGGGGCAACAGTGGATAGAGAGCAGGGCCTGGAGTCAGGAAGACCTGAGTTCAAATGCAGCCTCAGATATTTACTAGCTGCATGACCCTGGGCAAGTCACTTAACCTCTGTCTGCCTCAGTTTCCTCGTCTATAAAATGACAATAATGATGATACTTCCCCGGGTCGTTATGAAGCTCATGCAAGATTGAAAAGTGCTTAATGCAGTGACTAGCCATAGTAGGCACTTAATGAACGATCACCCCCTACCTTCTGATTGGGTTTCAGAGGGTAGTTCCTTTTTTGCCCATTCAAATTCAGGCTCTGCCATTTCCTACCTGTGTGATTTGGGGCAGATCACTTAACCTCTCTGGGCCTCAGTTTCCTTATCCATAAAACAAGGGGGTTGGGCTGAAGGACTTCTAAGGTCTCTTCCAGTTCAATGCTCAATTTATGAACCTACAATCCCTTCTTCTGCTCCCTCACCTTCATCAATTATTAAATAAGTTACCAACAGTCATTTTTTTATTCCATGAAATGGTCATAGTAGACATAGCTTGTTCTATATATATAGAGAGAGTATGCCTAGTGGCTATGGTGCTGGACCTGGAGTTGGAAAAACCTGGATTCCAATCCTGCCTCTGACATTTGCTGACTGTGTGACCCTGGGCAGCTCTCTGACCTTCAATTTCCTCACTTACAAAATAGAGGCTATAATATCTATTCCACAGATGTTTGTTTTTAAAAATGAGGATCACATGAGATGATATATGTAAAATGTAATTAAACTTCCAAATCACTGTATAAATGCTGGTTTTTATTCCCAAACTCTGAACCTGAAGCCTGAGGAAGTTTCATATCTTGGCTTGACCACTGATGGCTGTGTTGCCCTGGGGAAGGCTCTTGGAGCCTCAGTTTCCCGATCTGTAAATGGAAATTGTAAGACCTACCTCACAGACTTTTTGTGAGTTTCTTGTGAGATGATATACGTACAGCACACAATATAAATGACAATTATTCCTAAACACATTCCTGTCCCATCTACCTACCCACCTCTCAATCAATAAATCAATGAGGAGAGAGGAGAAAGAGTAATACTGTATCTGCGCTCTGCTATCCAGTCTAGCAAAGGAAAACCAGCTAGTGCCCAGCATCGTGAATGTGCTGCCTTGGAAGGGAGGAATTCATGGGGTTGCATAACTTCCCTGAAAATGAATTCAAATAATGGTTGCAGAAAGCTGTTATGGGTTATTAAAAAAGGAGGGAAAAAATTCCTTTTCTGAGCCATACTACTGACTTCCAGAACTCTATGAAAAAGCTAGTTGAGTTCCTAATTGCACCCCTATTGTGCTTTTTAGAGGTCTGCAGACCTTAAATATTTAACTAGAAAGAGAAAAAGAAAGTTGATTTCAAACCTTCTCGTCTTTCTTAAAATAAGAAAGCCTGGTTGTCTGAAGACCCTTTTTGAAAAAATACATTTTTAGCTTCCTCTTGGTTTGTGTTTATTGCTAAATGATTCCCAGAGGAGGGTTACCGTGATGATCTTCCAGGCACTGGGAGAACAATTCTGTGCTCTATTTCCTTTCTATCAGGACGCTATAGATAAGAGCCTTGAAGAAGAGAACACATTCAGTTCCCTCTCAGGAGGGTATCAGTGCCTTCAAATAACCTCTCCCACAGTCCTGAGATCACAGCATGCTTCCCTTTGTATGTATTGAGTCTTTTACCATAGTATAAAAAAATGAACTTAAAAAATCTCTAGGTTCTTCACTGTAGCTAAGAGCTCGGCTTGCGGAATGTTGCACTGCGGGCATCAAAAAGTGGCCATCCCTGCCCCCTCTCAATTCTCTTCCAGGCTCTGATTTCTGGGCTGCACACTACAGCTCTAACTCGGGGAAAAACCAGCTGTGTAAATAAATACAAGTGACTGGAGCAGGCCACACGGATTTCTAAATCTACTTGCATACATTCATGAGATTTTCTATTGAATGCACCACTGTCTACAGTGAACATATAACACAGATGAGAACAGACACATTGGGAGACACGAAGAAAACATTATATAAACATCTCCAAAAGTCTTCCACCCTACCCTGCAGTGTAGTGGCATGTCAGGGGTGGGGGGGGGGGGAGTTATAATTTTTTTTCAATTCAATATGAATTTATTAAGTGCCTACTTTTTTTCCTTTAAATTAATTTCTTTAATTTTAGTTTCCAACATTCACTTCCATAAGCTTTTGAGTTTTAAATTTTCTCTGCCTCCCTCCCCGACCTTTCCCCAAGACAGCATGCAATCTGAAAAAGGCTCTGCATACTACATTCTCATTAAACATATTTTCACATTAGCCATGTTGTAAAGAAGAGTTAGAATGAATGGGAGAAACCATGAGAAAGAAAAGACAAAACAAAAAAAAAGGGAGAGAGCAAATAGTATGCTTCGATCTACGTTCAGACTCCATACTTCTTTCTCTGGATGTCAATAGCATTTTCCATCGTGAGTCTTTTGGAATTGTCTCAGATCCTTGCATTGCTGAAAAAGGGAGTGGAAAAATGAGTTGCCTCCTACCCTTCCAGTGATAGCTAACTGGCAAGGCTCAGCTCCAATATAGCCATACCACCTCCTTTACCCATTGTACCTTAATATTGCCCCACTCTTCCCTCTCCTGAAGTTGCCCCCCTCCCCAGACTGTGCCAGCTTTCAACCTCTCTTATTCACCAGGGTTTCCGGTAAGGGCACCACTGTCCTTACAGTTATTCAGATTCCCAGTCTTGGTGTCCTTCCTGTTTCTTCACTCGCCCTCACACTACATATCCAACCAGTTGCCAAATCTTACTGAGTCTATCTCCATAACATTTCTCATATCTGTCCTTTCTCTTCACACAAACAACCACCATCCAGTTCAAGTCCTTATCGCCTCTCACTCAGACTATCACAGTTGCCTCCAGTTAGGCTTCCTGTCTCAAGTCTCTCCGCACTCCAATGTACCCATAGCTATCACAATGATTTTCCTATAGCTCGGGTCTGGCCATATCACTGCCCTTCTCAAAAATTCCATTGGCTTTCTATCGACTCTAGGATCAAATACAGCTAGGTGGACTAGTGAAGAACATTGGGCCTGGGGTCAGGAGGACCTGAGTTCCAATCCAGTCTCAGACACTTACTAGTTGTGTGATCTTGGGTAAATCACTTAACTTTGGCTTTTTTTTTCAACTGTAGAATGGGGATAATAATAGCCCTTATCTCACAGGGAAATTTTGAGTATCAAATGAGATAATATTATAAAGCACTTAACACATAGTAAGCATTTTATAAATGTTAGCAATTATCGTGTTTGTATCATTGTTTTCTGATTTCTATTTTTGTGTGAGTTAGAACATGTAAAAGGTTAAGGAATGGAACTATATGTAAGTTCATCATTTTAGGAAACCCCTGGGTAAAGAAACTTTATCAATGCAAGTCATCACCTTTTCTACAAATTGTAAAGTTAAAATTATTCATGATAATAATAGCTTGCATTTATGTAGCTTTATCTATGTTAATCATCTCAATGATCTTCATAACAACCCTATGAGGTATATCTCATTTTATAGATGAGGCTAAGTGGCTTGTCTAGGATCACACAGTAAATTAATTCTTTTGAGGCAATGGGGGTTAAGTGACTTGTCCAGGGTCACACAGCTAGTAAATGTCAAGTGTCTGAGGCTGGATTTGAGCTCAGGTCCTCCCAACTTCAGGGCTGGTACTCTATCCATTGTTCTACCTAGTTGACCCTTCAGTTAATAAAAGTCAGAGATAGGACTTGAACCCAGGTTCTGATTCCAGGTTCTCCAGATTCCAGGCTCAGTGTCCTGGATTCCTAAATCAGCAACCTCTGTACTGTCATTTAGTTGCCTAGAGGAAAGCTAGAAAGAATGAGAGTTGCCTAAAGCACTGAGGCATTAAGTTACATAGCCAATACATATATTAGTGCAGAGAGAGGGTAAGTGACTTGTCCAGGGTCACACATCTACAGGGTGTCCCTAAAGTCTGGACGCATAGGCAAAAATGCATATTTTGAAATGTTTGGAATATTAATAGACCTTAGCCCCCTTGACTTCTTTTTCTGGGGTTTGCTAAAAGAAAAGGTGTACTCAATGAAAATCACAGATGCAACATACTTGATTGAATGCATGAAGAGTGAATGTGCTAAAATTGATGGCAATGTGGAGTTACTGCATTGAGTTCACGTGAATCTTGCAAAAAGCATCAACCTTTGCATCACAAATGATGGAAATCATATTGAAGATGTTATTTGTTAATATTCCAATTAAATAAAGTATTGTTGAAAATTTCATTAATTTCATTTCTTGAAAATACACATTTTTGTCCGTGTCCAGACTTTAGGAATACCCTGTTATGGTTCTGAGGCAGGATTTGAACTTGGATCTTCCTGACTCCAAGTCCAGCAATCTCTTCACTGTGTCATATAGCTGCCTAGACAACAATTAGAGAGACTTAGAGAGTTGCCTAGAGCACCCAGAGGTGCTTGATACATAGCCGTCATGTATTATGGATCCACAATTGAAGTTTTGAGAACATTGATAGAGACCATGGAAGATAGTGCTGAACAAGCATTCATCAAGCATCTCTTCTGTACCTGGTGCTGTGTCAGGCACTGGGATACAAAGCAAACAAGGGAAACAGGACTTGCCCTCATCAAGCTTATCTTCTATCAGGGGAAACAACATGTGCGCATATAAATAGATATAAAATAATTAATATACAAAATAAAGTCAAGGTAATCTCGGTGTGTAGGGAAGGTGTGAGTCATTAGCAAGTGGAGGCAGCTGAGAGTACCTAAAAGTTTTCGAGCTAGCCTAGAGGTTTTTGTTTCGTTGTGTCCAACTCATCATGACCCTATTTCGGGTTTTCTTGGGAGAGATACAAGAGTGGTTTGTCATTTCCTTCTCCAGCTCATTTTACAGATGAGGAAACTGAGGCAAACAGGGATAGGTGACTTGCCTAGGGTCACACAGCTAGTGAGTGTCTGAGGCTGGATTTGAATGCAGGTCTTCGTGACACCAGACCTGGTGCTCCATTGAGCCACCTAACTGCCCAGAGGTAGGATATGATAAAAGCAATGTTTTAGGAATCTCAAACTGATAGCAGTGAAAAGATGAATTAGAGACAGGTTTGAGAGAAGGAAGACGTAAATTTAAGGACTGAATTCCTATCTTTTCCCTAGACTGAATCTAATTCTAAATTCAGTGTCATATTAGCCACATGACCCTGGGCAAGTCACTTAATTTTGTTTGCCTCAGTTTTCTCATCTGTAAAATGAACTGGAGAAGGAAATGGCAACTCACTCCAGTATCTCTGCCAAGAAAACCCTAAATAGGGTCACAAAGAGTCAGACATGACCAAAACGCCTAAACCACAACAAAAAATGGGAAGCAGCAGAGCTTAGTGGAATGATGCTTGGAGTCAAGTATCATCTGAGATGTCTAACCATGGGCAAATCTCAGGGTAAGTTTTTAAAAAATAATTCTAAATTTAACAAAGACCAAATAAAATGGGCATTTCCATATACATATAGCATCACAGAGAAAGAGGATTGTACATGAAGCTGAGTATCTCTATTTGTACTGATCGATTTTCTTTGAAATATATAATAAATTCAACACCTAACTTTCAAAGCTGTCCTACTTGTCCCCGATTCTTTCTGTCCTCCCTTCTCTTCTCTTCTGTGTAGGAAAAAAGAGACAATTCAGTGGTCCTCTTCTGTTTCTTTTTTTGCTTTTTCTCTTTATGCTATCCTATCTCTTTCCTACCCCCAAGCAACTTTCTCTCCCTAGTGGAAAAAGGGAAAAACAAAGCCCTTGAAACAAGTATCCCTAGGCAAGTTCTAACACTGTAAGTTGCTGATAAGTTGTCCATAGGCATGAGCAAAGTTACTGCAGAAATACATGGAAAAGTTGCATATGTTTGTACATGTTCTAAAAAGATATTTCTTTTTTCTTACTTAATATTTTATTTTTTCCCAATTACATGTAAAAACAATTTTAATGTTCTTTTTTTCAAATTTTGAGTTCTAAATTTTCTCCCTCTCTCCTCTTCCCTCCTTGTTGAGAAGGCAAGCAATCTGATATAGGTTATGCATGTATAGTCATGCAAAACACATTTCCATGTAAGTCATTCTGTGAAAGAAAACACAGACCAAAAAAAAAACCCAAGGAAAATAAAGAAAAAGTATCTTTGATCTGCCTTCAAGCTCTACCAGTTCTTTTTCTGGAGGTGGACAACATTTTTCATCATAAGTCCTACAGAACTGTCTTGGATCTTTGTATTGCTGAGAATAGCTAAGTTATTCATAGGTGATCATTGTACAATTTTGCTGTTTCTCTGTACAATGTTCTGGTTCTGCTCATTTCACTTTTCATCAGTTCATGTAAGTCTTTCCATGTTTTTCTGAGAGCATCCTGTTCATCATTTCTTTTTTTAAAATTAATTAATTTTTAGTTTACCACATTCAGTACCACAAGCTTTTGAGTTCCAAATCTTCTCCCCCTTCTACCTCCCCTCCTCAAGATGGCATGCAATCCAATATAGCCTCTACATATACATTCATATTAAACATATTTTCACATTAGTCATGTTGCAAAGAAGAATTACAACCAATGGAAAGAACCATGAGAAAGAAGAAACGAAACAGAAAGAGCTGCTCATCATTTCATAAATCACAATAGTATTTCACCACAATCATGTCCTACAACTTGTTCAGCATTTTCTCAATTGATGGACATCCCCTCAATTTCCAATTCTTTGCCACAACTAAAAAGAGCTGCTATAAATATTTTTTGTACACACAGGTCCTTTTCCTAAAAGCATATCTCTTAAGAGGGCACTATCTAGACCAAGGGGTGGCAGCAAGTTGAGAGATTTCCCACAGAAGCACATGGAAGAGGCAGATGTATGCATGCATATTTAGCCTTTGAGGGGAGTCCAAGTCATGGGGGTTACTTTGTGGCTAACCTCAAGTTCAAGAGTTACTAAGTGCCATAGTTCTGGCCCCAGACTATTAGGGAGAAGTTTTCCTCAACAGCATACTGCTTGGAGAAAGAAGAGCATTCTCAATGTAACCCCAAAGATGAAGGAGTAAAGTCTTGTCATGGGAAGAAGATAAAAAATCCCCTTAATAAAAGGATTTGTTCTGTAAAACTTGGACTCAGTCAAAAGGCTGCACCCAAGGACCTAGAAGGCCACATGTGGACTTGAGGCTGCAGATTCCCCACCCCTGGTTATTCATATGCAGTCATGCAAAACATGTTTCCTGATACTGTTCTCAGCACCACCACTCCACTTGGTAGTGCTCTCCCCCTATGTTGAAATTACTTTGTGTGAATATTGTCTGTATATGAATATTGAATGTAAGTTCCTTGAGGGCAGGAACTATTATGTTTTTGTTTTTGTGTCACTTAGCACAATGCCTATTTACTTGTATTGAAAAATTTCTCACACTGATGAAATCTAAAGTCTGGACCAAAAAAAAAAACAAAACAAAGAAGTGCTACCAAACAAAACCACTAACAACTAATGACCTAATCTCAAGGAATTTTATCATTTTTGGATATTTAGAAATAGTACAGAACTTCTTCTTTTTCATGGCCACATGTAGAGAGGCATTATGAGCAGGAGGCTGTTATTTTGCAAATAAAAGTGTCAACAAACTGAGATGCAAAAATCCTTCTCTGGAATCATGTTAGAACAGCCTACATTAATCAAGAAATTTTTTTAATAAATTGCTCTTTATTATCTGACCACTTGTACTTACGAGCTCCCTGCCTTACCAACTATCAACATGGGATAAGATAGAAGTCTTGGGTCTGCTTGCCCTGAGCATTCCTAGGAATCATGCTGAGTTTATACAACATCAAGTTTACGTTAACATAGAGTGTACATATCAGTGATCACACAGAATCAAGGATAGAGCACATGTAGACACCAAGAGTATGCTGGAAGGGAACAAGTTCAGGCATCCTGCTGACTTCAAAGAGATTTAGAATGACTTGGGAGGTCAGTGGTCTCTGGTTGTTTTTGCTGTTCCCATTTTCCCATGACCTTAAGAGCTGTCCCTTTAGGGTGGTAATAACAACCAATTTTTGTGTTGGTTGTTATTATTTCAGTTGGGAGTTTGGATGCGATTTTATTTCTTTTGTTGTTGATAAACCATAGTTTTGTGTCCAGGGACTCAGACACTTGTATGAAAGCATAGCATACCTTACACTACAAAATACTGCAATGAAACCAATTAGGTTGTGCTGAATCTGAAAGAAGCTCTGAGAATACATTTGCTCTCACTGAACAAAGTGAAGGATATGACTGCCTCAGCTAGGAAGGGGTACAAGCTAAATGTGAAGACTGAGGCTCAGCTACAGGGATAGACACAAGGTGGTCATGGCCTAATTCTGAGGCTTTATTTGGGAACCTATAAGAATTTGCCTGGTCAGTGCTGGGTCCAAATCGTGAAGATGATTGGCTAAATGTCAAGGAGTTCCACATCACTTTATGTTTGGGTTATTTTCATGCATATGTACTCCCATTAAAAAAGACTGGTTCTTTGAAAGTAGGGGTTTTGTCTTTAATTAAGTTACAATTTATTTAATTAAAAATCATTTTTAACATGAAAATTTTTATACATTTTAAGTCACATATAAAAACAACTTAAAACATTAAAAAAACTTTTGAGTTCCAAATTCACTCCCTCCTACCCATCTTCCCTCATTGAGAAGGCAAGCAAACTGATATAGGTTATACATCATGCAAAATATATTTCCATATTAGCCATGTTGTAAAGGAAAACACCAGTTTAAAAAAAACAAGAAAAAGTAAAAATGTATGCTTCAATCTACACCTAGATTTCAGTTCTTTTTCTGCAGAGGGATATCATTTTTTTTTATCATTAGTCCTTTTGGAATTGTCTTGGATCATTGTCTTGATGAGAATAGCTAAATTACTCACTGTTGATTATCATAAAATATTGCTGTTATTGTGTAAAATTTTCTCTTTGTTCTCACTTCACTTTGTATCAGTTCATGTAAGTCTTTTCAAGTTTTTCTGAAAGCATCCTGGTTCTCATTTCTTTAATATTACATATATATATATGTATATATATATATATATGTATATATATTTAGTTTTCAACATTGATTTCTGAGAGATTTTGAGCTAAAATTTTCTCCCCATTTCTACCCTCCCCCACCCCAAGATGGCATATATTCTGATTGCCCCTTTCCCCAGTCTGCCCTCCCTTCTGTCACCTCACTCCCCTCCCCATCTCCTGTCCCCTTACTTTCTTGTAGGGCATGATAGAATTCTATACCCCATTGACTGTATATCTTATTTACTACTTGCATGTAAAAACAACTCTTTTTGAGCATTTGTTTTTAGAACTTTGAGTTCCAAATTCTCTCCCTTCTTCTCTCCCCACCCACCCTCCTTGAGAAGGCAAGCAATTCAAAAGAGGCCACACATGTATCCTTATGCAAAATACTTCCATGACAGTCGTGTTGTGAAGGACTATCTATATTTCCCTCCATCCTATTCTTGTCCCCCTTTATTCAAGTTTATCCCTTGACCCTGTCCCTTTTCAAAGGTGTTTGCTTTTGATTACCTCCTCCCCCATCTGCCCTCCCTTCTATCATCCCCCCTCTCTTATCCTCTTTCACCCTACTTTCCTATATGGTAAGATACCCAATTGAGTGCGCATGTTATTCCCTCCTTAGGTCAAATCTGATGAGAGCAAGATTCACTCATTCCCCTTCACCTGCCCCCTCTTCCCTTCCAGCAGAACTGCTTTTTCTTGCCATTTTTATGTGAGATAATTTACCCCATTCTATCTCTCCCTTTCTCCTTATCCCAATATATTCCTCTCTCACCTCTTTTATTTTATTTTTTTTAGATATCATTCCTTTATATTCAACTCATCCTGTGCCCTCTGTCTATATATATGTATATTCTCTTCAACTACCCTAATACTGAGAAAAGTTTCATCTTTCCATGTAGGAATGTAAACAAAACAGTTCAACTTTAGTAAGTTCCTTATGATTTCGCTTTCCCGTTTACCTTTTCATGCTTCTCTTGATTCTGGTATTTGAAAGTCAAATTTTCTATTCAGCTCTGGTCTTTTCATTGGGAAAACTTGAAAGTCCTCTATTTTATTGAAAATCCATATTTTGCATTGGAGCATGATACTCAGTTTTGCTGGGTAGGTGATTCTTGGTTTTAATCCTAGCTCCTTTGACTTCCAGAATATCATATTCCAAGCCCTTCGATCCCTTAATGTAGAAGCTCCTAGATCTTGTATTACCCTGATTGTGTTTCCACAATACTTAAATTGTTTCTTTCTGACTGCTTTCAATTTTTTCTCCTTGACCTAGAAACTCTGGAATTTGGTGACAATATTTCTAGGAGTTTTTTTAGGATCTTTTTCAAGAGGCATTTTTCTTTCAATTTCTATTTTACCCTCTGGTTCTAGAATATCAGGGCAGTTTTCCTTGATAATTTCTTGAAAAATGATGTCAAGGCTCTTTTTTTGATTATGGCTTTCAGGTAGTCCAATAATTTTTAAATTATCTCTCCTGGATCTATTCTCCAGGTCAGTGGTTTTTCCAATGAGATATTTCACATTGTCTTCCATTTTTCATCCCTTTGGTTCTGTTTTATAATATCTTGATTTCTCATAAAGTCACTAGTTTCCACTTGCTCTATTCTAATTTTTAAGGTGGTATTTTCTACAGTGGTCTTTTGGACCTCCTTTTCCATTTGGGTAATTCTGCCTTTCAAGGTAGTCTTCTCCTCATTGGGTTTTTGGAGCTCTTTTGATATTTGGGTTAGTCTATTCTTTAAGGTGTTATTTTCTTCAGTATTTTTGGGTCTCCTTTAGCAAGTTGTTGACTTGTTTTTCATGATTTTCTTGCATCACTCTCATTTCTCTTCCACATTTTTCCTCTACTTCTCTTACTTGATTTTCCAAATCCTTTTTGAGCTCTTCCATGGCCTGAGCCCAATTCGTATTTTTCTTGGAGGCTTTTGATGTAGGTTCCTTGTTGACTTCTTCTGGCTGTATATTTTCATCTTCCTTGTCACCAAAAAAAAGATTCTATAGTCTGAGTCTGAGTCCTTTTATGCTGCATGCTGCTCATGTTCCCAACCAACTACTTGTCCCTTGAACTTTTGGTCAGGTTATGACTGCTGTCAGAATAGAGAGTGCTTTGTTCCAAGCTTCAGAGGGCCTTGCATTGCTGTTTTCAGAGCTACTTCTAAGCCACCGCAAGCTCTGCCACACCAGTGCTTACCTCACCCCAAGAACCGCCAACCAGGACCATAACTCAGATCCAAGCAGGACAAAGCAAGAGAACCCTGCCTCTGTACCAGCAAAGTGCTCCCTGCACTCCACTCCCTTTCTGATATGCCACTTGATTCCTCCCACCTGGTGGGCCAGGGACCCTGGAAGCAGCTGACACTGGCGCTAAGGAAGCAGTCGCCAGAGCTTCCTGCTACTGCTGCTGCTGCACCACCTCCACTGCCCCAGGGCTGGGCTGGACCACTCACTTCTCACCCAGATATGGCAGTTTTCCCACTGACTTGCTCCATGGTCTTTGGTGTTTGTGGGTTGAGCAGTCTGGTAACTGCTACAGCTCAGTGATTCCTGGCTGTGAGGCCTGCTTGCCAATCTCCTCTGCCCTGGTCTGTCCTGGTGCAGCCCATGCTTGACTGCGCTCCATTCCCAGCACAGTGCAATAGACCCTTCCCAGTGACCATCCAGGCTATCTTGGGCTGGAGACCTGCTTCCCTCTGTTATTTCATCGGTTTTGTAGCTCTAGGATTTGTTCAGAGACACTTTTATAGGAGTTTGGAGGGATTTGGGGGAGGGCTTAAGGGAGTCCCTGTTTTCCAGCCACCATCTTGGCTCTGCCCTCTGCTTGTCATTTCTTATAACATGATAGTATTCCAAAACAATTATATATCACAACTTGTTCAGTGATTCTCCAATGGATGGACATCCCCTCAATTTCTAATTCTTTGCCACTATAAAAAAAGAGTTGCTATAAATATTGTTGTGTATACAGGTAATTTTGCTTGTATTTCTTTTATATCTTTGGAATACAGCCCTAGTAATGTTATTGCTGGGTCATAGGGTACGCAGACTTTGGTTGCCCTTTAGGTATAGTTCCAAATTGCTCTCCAAAATGGCTGGATCAATTCACATTAGTGGCCCAGTTTTCCCACATCCTCTTCAACATTTATATTTCCTTTTTTATCATATTAGCCAATCTGATAGGTATGAGGTGGTGCCTCAGAGTTGCTTTAATTTTCATTTCTCTAATCAATATAGATAGCTCTGATTTCTTTTCCTGAAAACTGCATGTTCACATCCTTTGACAATTTATCAATTATGGAATGACTCATATTCTTTTTCAAAAATAATATTTTATTTTTCCCCCAATTACCTGTTAAAACAATTTTTAACATTTTTTTAAAAAAGTTTTGAGTTCCAAATTCTATACCTCCCTCCCTTTCTCCCTTCACCCTTCCCTGAGATGGTAAGCATTCTCACTCAGGTTATGCATGTGTAATCATGTAAAACATTTCCATGTTAGTCATTTTGTACAAGAAGACTTGAGTAAAAAAAAAGAGAGAAAGGAAGAAAGGAAGGAAGGAAGGAAAGATGGAAGGAAGGAAGGAAGGAAAAGAAAACCAATATGCTTCAGTCTATATTCAGACAATATTAATTCTTTCTCTGGAGGTAGATAACATGTTTCATCATGAGTCCTTTGGAATTGCCTTGGCTTTTTGTATTGCTGAGAATAGCTAAGGAAAGACTCATATTCTTATAAATTTGACTCAGTTTTCTATATATTTGAGAAATGAAACCTTTGTCAGAGAAACTTGCTATGAGTTTTTTCCCCAAGTTTTTTGCCTTTCTTCTAATCTTGGTGCATTGGTTTTGTTTGTGCAAAAACTTTTGAATTTAATGTAGTAAAAATTATCTATTTTGCATACTGTAATGCTTTCTGTCTCTTGGTTAGTCATTAATTCATCCTTTATCCATAGATCTGACAGGTAAACTATTTCGAGTTCCCCTAATTTGCTTACATATCACCCCTTATGTCTAAATTGTGTACCTATTTTGACCTTATTTGTGTGATATGTGTGACATGTTGATCTGTACCTCATTTTGCCAAACTGCTTTCTAGTTTTCCCAAGCAATTTTTGTCAGATAATGAGTTCTTGTCCCTAAAGCTTGAGCCTTGGTGTTTATCAAACACTAGATTACTATGGCTATTTGCTACTTTGTATTTTGTACTTAATCTATTCCTCTGATCCGCCATTCTATTTCTTAGTCAGTACCAGATTGGTTTGATGATTACTGCTTTGTAATACAGTTTGAGATCTTGTACTGGTAGGTTATCTTCCTTCACATTTTAAAAAATTGATTCCCTTGATATTCTTGATCTTTTGTTATTTCAGATGAATTCTGATGAATTCAGATGAATTTTCTAGCTCTATAAAGTAATTTTTGGGCAGTTCAATTGGTATGGCACTGAATAAGTAATTTAAGTAGAATTGTCATTTTTATTATATTACCTCAACCTACCCACGAGCAATTAATATTTTTTCCAATTGTTTAGGTCTGGCTTCATTTGTGTGAAGAATTTTTTGTAATTGTATTCAAATAATTCCTGGGTTTTCTTGGCAGGTAGACTCCCAAGTATTTTATATTGTCTACAGTAATTTTAAATCAAATTTCTCTTTCTATCTCTTTCTGTTGGACTTTGTTGGTATAGAAATGCTGATGATTTATATATTATATTATATATAATATTATAATATTATATATTATATTATATATTATATATATATATTTATATGTTCTATCCTGCAATTTTGCTGAAGTTGTCAATTGTTTCAACTAGTTTTTTAGTTGATTCTCTAGGATTCTCCAAGTATACCATCAAATCATCTGCAGAGTGATAGTTTTATTTCCTCATTGCTTATTCTAATTCCTTCAATTTCTTTTTCTTCTCTTATTGTTATAGCTAGTGTATCTAGTACAATTTTGAATATTTGTGGTGATGATAATGGGCATTCTTGCTTCACCCCTGATCTTATTGAGAAAGTTTCTAGCTTATCACCATTACAAATAATGCTTGCTGATGGTTTTAGATAAATATTATTCATCATTTTAAGGAAAGCTCCATTTCTTTTGGTTGTTGATAAATTCATCCTTTTCATTTTTGATACTGGTAATTTGGTTTTTCTTTCTTTTTAAAATCAGATTAACCAATGGTCTGTCTATTTTTTAAAATAAAACGAGCTTTTAGTTTTATTTATTAGTTTAATGGTTTTCTTACTTTCAATTTTCTTAATCTCTCCTTTGATTTTCAAGATTCCCAATGTGGTATTTAATGGATTTTTAATCTGTTCTTTTTCCACTATTTTTTAGTTGCATACCCAATTCATTAATCTCTTCTTTCTCTATTTTATTGATGTGTTTAGAGATATAAATTTCCCCTAAGTACTGCTTTGTCTGCATCTCATAAATTTTGGTATGCTGTCTTATTGAAGTCATTCTCTTTAATGAAATTATTGTTTCTATGTTTTGGTGTTTCACCTTTTCATTCTTTAGGATTAAATTGCTTAGTTTCCAATTAATTTTTAAGCTATATTTCCATGGTCCCTTTATTGAATGCCATTTTTACTGACTGCATTATGATTTGAAAAGGATGCATTCAATATTTCTTAAATAATTTTTGTTGCATCATGATCTGAAAAGGACGCATTCACTATTTCTGCACTGGATTGTGAGGTTTTTATGCCCTAGTACATGGTCAACTTTTGAGTATGTGCCATGTACTGCTGAGAAAAAAGTATATTCCTTCTTATCCCCATTCAGTTTTCTCCAGAGGTCTATTCTATCTGTCTTTTCTAAAATTCTATTCACCTCCTCAACTTCTTTCTTGTTTATTTTGAAGTTAGATTTATCACGTTCAGAGAGGGGGAGGTTGAGGTCCCCCACTAGTATAGTTTTGCTGTCTATTTCTTCTTGTAACTCCCTTAACTTCTAATCTAAGAATCTGGATGCTGTACCACTTGGTGCATAATGTTAAATAATGATATTGCTTCATTGTCTATGGTGCCTTTTAGCGGGATATAGTGTCCTTCCTTATCTCTTTTAATTAGATCTATCTTTGCTTTTGCTTTGTCTGAAATGAGGATTGCTACCTCTGCTTTTTTTTTACTTCAGCTGAAGCATAATATAGTCTACTCCAGCCTTTTACCTTTACCCTGTGTGTATCCCCCTGTTTCAAATGTGTTTCTTGTAAACAGCATATTGTAGAATTATGGTTTTTAATCCATTCTGCTATCTGCCTCTGTTTTATGGGAGAGTTCATCCCATTCACATTCACAGTTATGATTACTGTTTCATTTTTCCCTCCTATTCCCCCCATTTATGTTTTTTATTTCTCCCTTCTCCCTTCCCCTCCTCAAAAGAGTTTTGCTTTTGACCACTGCCTCCCTCTATATTCCCTCCCTTTCAGTCCCCCCCTTATCTAACCTTTTTCCCCTTGCGACTTCTTCCCTCCCTTCTGACCATTCCTCCCCTTTGCTTTCCCCTTTCCCCTCCCACTGCCTGTAGGACAAGTTTGATTTCTGTACTTATCAGAGTATGTTATTACCTCCTTAAACCAAATCCAATGAGAATAAAGCTCAAATTCTGCTCTTCTCCTTCACTTCTTTCCCTCTACTATAATGTTTTTGTGCCTCTGCACATGATGTAATTTACCCTTTTTTACCTCCTCCTTACCTCTTCTCCCAGACCAATCCCTTTGCACCCCTTAATTATGTTTTTTATCATCACATTAGTTTATTCTCACATCCTCTGTCTGTGTATATCCTTTTGATTGTTGTACTAACTATACCATTCTCAAGATTAACATATATATATATATATATATATATATATATACATACAATGTAATCTTATATAAGGATGTAAACGTTTTGTACTTATTGAATAACAAGGTTTTTTTTTGTTTTTTTTTCCCCTCCTTGTATACCTTTTCATGTCTCTCTTTAGTTTTGTATTTGAAGATCAAATTTTCCATTGAGCTCTGGTCTTTTCATCAGGAAGATCTGGAATTCCCTTTTTTCATTGAATGTCTGTCTCCTTGCCTGAAAAATTATGCTCAATTTTGCTGGGAAATTGATCCTTGGTTGTAGTCCAAGCTCCTTGGCCTTATGGAATAACATATTCCAATCTTTCCTGTCTTTTAATGTAGAAGCTGCCAGGTCCTGTGTGATTCTGACTGTAGTTCTGAGATATTTGAATTGCTTCTTTCTGGCTGCTTGCAGTATTTTCTCCTTGACCTGATAATTCTGGAATTTGGCTACAACATTCCTCAGAGTTTTCAATTTGGGATCTCTTTCAAGCAGGTGGATTCTTTCAATTACTATTTTACCCTCTGCTTCTAGGACCTCAGAGCAATTTTCCTTGATGATTTCTTGGAAGATACTGTCCAGGCTCTTTTTTACATCATGGGTTTCTGGTAGACCAATAATTCTTAGATTGTCTCTACTGGATCTATTTTCCAGGTTGGTTGTTTTTCTGATGAGATATTTTACACTTTCTTCTATTATTTTATTCTTTAGATTTTGACTGATTCTTGATGCCTCATAGTCATTAGCTTCTACTTGGTGATTTCTAATTTTTAACAAATTGTTTTCTTCGCTTAGCTTCTGTACCTCCTTTTCCATTTGGTTAATTTTACTTTTTAAGAAGTCATTTTCTCCAATTAAAATCTGAACCTCCTTAACTATTTAGCCAGTTTTACTTTTTAAAGATTTGTTCTCATCAGTGAATTTTTTTTTTCTATTTTTTCTTTTACTTCTCTACTTTGTTTTAAAAAATCCTCCTTGACCTCATCCAGGAATGCTTTTCGGGCTTGAGACCAGTTTGTATTCCCTTTTGAGGTTTCAGATGTGGGTATAATGTCAATGCTGTCCTCTTCTGAATTCATATTTTGATCTTCACTGTCCGCATATCACTATTCAATGGTCTTTTTTACTTTTCTAGATTCCTTCTTCATGGTGATTGCCTTTTTCCTGGCTTTTTAAGTGTTTCTCTGCTTCTGGGGCCCAGGGGGCTCTGTCCCAAGTTTCTTGGGCTGGGAATTGGGGGCCTAGTTACTGGCTTTGTGTGCTGTGGCCTCTGGTTTTGTCAGTTATAGGCTATTTAGTGCTGCTGCTCACCTGGTGATGAGCTGGAGTTGGCTGGTGTGTGCTAAGGATAGAGGTCCAGTGAGGGCTTTCTCAGTTTCCCTGGGGCATCACTATGTGAAGTGTAGGGGAGGGGTGGTCTGGCTGCTGGAAGTCTCCTCTTCCCCTAGGGCTGAGCTATAGCATGGATGGTCTCAGTCGTCATTTGCGCTGCTGTCTGCTAATTCCCCTGGCTGTGCAAAGGCAAGCCTGGGGGGTCCTGGTGTTGGTGCTTGCCAGCTCCACCTCCCCCAGGCCTCAGGGACTCCCAGTGGTCTGCCAATGTGGGTCCTGCTGGGGTGCCTCCCTTCCTGCACTGGTCTCCTTTGCCACCACAAGAGAGTCCATTTCTCTAGCTTCCCAAGTTATAAGATTACTGAACCTCCAGTTCTGGCTCCTCAATGCCAGGGTTTCTCCTAGGGCAGTATTCTCTGGGTTTATTCAAGACACAGATGAGAGTCGATTTACATGGTCATCATGGCTTCTCGAAGTTCAAGAAGGTGAGTTTCATACCTTTAGACTGTGCGCTGAATGTCTCAGGAGTAACTTATGCCATGGTCACAGGGTCTCCACTGCAGCCTCCTGTAGCTCCAACAGACTCCTGTCCTGGGCTGAGAGGCCTGGGGAGCTCCACTGCAGCTGGCAATCCAGCCCTGGGCCTGCTCCTGCTCTTGCTCTGGTATGGTTTCGTTCTGTAAGCACAGCATTCTCCCAGCCCAGTTTGCTGGCTGAGTTCCGCTGCTGCTTCTGTTCTGCTATGGTTCCCAGTTCCCAGTGCCTAGCACTCTCTCAGGCCACAGATCCATCCAGTTGACCCTGGGGACTCTCCTGGGCTTGAAGTCTGCAACAATCGGTCTCCTAGTGTCTGCTACCTCTCTCAAATCTGGTCAGATTCACTTTTTTTTAGAGGTATCTGAAAGAGTTTGTAAGAGAACTCTGGTAAGTCACTGTTTTTACACTGCCATCTTGGCTCTGTCTGTGGATTCTTTCAATTTCTATTTCACCCCCCAGTTTGAGGAAATCAGAACAGCTTTCCTTGATAACTTTTCTTGAAATATGATGTCTAGGCTCTTTTTTAGATCATAGTTTTCTGGTAGTCCAATAATTCTCAAGTTACCTCTCCTTGATCTATCTTCCAGGTCAGTTGTTTTTCCAATTATGTATTTCACATTTTCTTCTTTTTTATGTTTTTGACTTTTTTTATGATTTCTTGATGTCCCGTAGAATTATTAGCTTCCACTTGCCCAACTCTAATTTTTAAGAAATTATTTTCTTCAGGGAGCTTTTGTACCTCCCTTTCTGTTTCGCCTATTCTACATTTTAAAGAGTTCTTATCTTCAGTGGATTTTTGTGCCTCTTTTTACCAAACTCTTGAATCTTTTTTTTAAATTATTTTCTTGCATCACTCTCATTTCTTTTCCCAAATTTTCCTCTAACTCTCTTATTTGATTTTTAAAATCTTTTTTGAGCTGTTCTGGGAATTTTGGGGAGGGGAGGGCTGTGACCAATTCTCATTTTTCTTTGAGACTTTGGATGTAGCAACTTTGACATTTTTGTCTTTTTCTAGATTGTATTTTATTCTTCTCTGTTTCCATAGTAACTTTCTGTGGTCATATTATTTTATTGTTGTTTACTCATTCTTCCAGCCTATTTCTACTCGTAAGTTGGAGGGGAAACTATCTCAAGTTTCAGGTTTTTTTGTACTGCTGTTTTCTAATTCTGGGGACTAGCTGTTTTATGATCACAGGCTGTTGTTTTTGCTGTTGTTATTCATCCTTCATTCTTGAAAAGGACCAATGCAATCAGAAGGGTGACATCTTGACTTGCAAGTGAATAGGATTTAAGTGATGTAGGGCTTTGCAAAGTCATCAGCCCCTCTCTCTCCTCCAAAGTCATTGGAGCTCAGTAGCAAGACATAGGTCAAGACACTGGTGATGGCCACACTTGTGTCATAAGAATATGTAACTATGTGAAGGATGTTTGGGAGAGGGAGCGATTTTAAGCAAGGAGTCCAATTATGAGACTACTAAAGTAATCCAAATAAAAGGTGATAGGGGCATGCTCCAGTTTAGAGACTTTGAAAAGTGCAGAGAAGTGCAGAGAAGAAGATGGATGTAAGAAAGTTCTTAGGTAGAATACAGGTAGGTTGACAAGTGATTGGTATAGGGGATGAGAGAGAGAGAGAGAGAGAGAGAGAGAGAGAGAGAGAGAAATTAAGGGTAACTCAGATTTTGAATGCAGGTAATTGGAAGGATGATGTGGCCCACAGAAGAAAGAATAAAGTTTGAGGGAGGGGTTGCTAGAGGAATGAGGGTAGGAAGATAATGAATTCCATTTTTAGACATGTTGAGTTTGGAATGTCAATGTCTACATGGAAATAATCTAGTAATTAATTGGTGATAGGGAACTGGATATCAGGAGGGAAATTAGGGCTAGATATGTAGATTTTGTCATTTGCTTAGAGGGATTATTGAAACCATGGAAATTGAGATCAATAAGAGAACAAGTATAACAAAAGAAAACAAGAGGACCCTGGATAAAACTTCACAATAAGATTAAAACAGGATGTCCGGGGGTGGAGCTAAGATGGCGGCTGGAAAGCAGGGACTTGCGTGAGCTCCCCACCACGTCCCTCCAAAAACCTATAAAAATGGCTCTGAACAAATTCTAGAATTGCAGAACCCACAAAACAGCAGAGGGAAGCAGGGATCCAGCCCAGGACAGCCTGGATGGTTGCTCGATGAGGTCTATGGTGCACAGAGTGGAGGCAGGCAGAGCTCAGCGTGGGAGGCAGCAGGACCAACCAGACCAGGAGCCAGGCAGGACAGGCCTTAGCACCCTGAATCAGTGAGCTGTGGCAGTTACCAGAGTTCTCAACCCACAAACACCAAAGACAACAGAGAAGGTTAGTGAGAAAAGCTGCGGGGGACAGAGTTCTTGGTTCGGACACTGCAACAGGGGCTGCGGGGGAGGTGCAGCTACAGAACTACAGCTGCAGTTACTTCCTGGCCCCAGGCCCACATAGTGGGGGGAATTAAGTGGTGGATCAGAGCAGGAATGCAGAGCCTGCTGAAGATTTGCGTCAGGTCCGGGTTGGTGGTTCTTGAGGAAGGAGGAGTGCTGGTGTGGCAGAGCTGGCTGTATAGAAATAGCTCTGAAATCAAAGGCACATCCCCTCAAGCTTGGAACAAAGTACTCTTTGCTCTACAAGCAGTCATACCCTGACAAAAAACTCAAGGGTGAAGTAAGTTGGCTGGGAACATGGCCAGGCAGCGAAAACACACCCAGATTCAGTCTCAGACTTTGGAATCCTTCTTTGGTGACAAAGAAGACCAAAACATACGGCCTGAAGAAGTCAACAAAGTGTGAGAGCCTACACCAAAAGCCTCCAAGAAAAATATGAACTGGTCTCAGGCCATGTGAGAGCTCAAAAAGGAGTTGGAAAAGCAAGTTAAAGAAGTAGAGGAAAAATTGGGATGTGAAATGAGAATGATGCAAGAAAACCATGAAAAACAAGTCAATGACTTGCTAAAGGAGACTCAAAGAAATACTGAAAAAAAAATTTTGAAGAAAACAACACTTTAAAAAATAGACTAACTCAAATGTCAAAAGAGCTCCAAAAAGCCAATGAGGAGAAGAATGCCTTGAAAGGCAGAATTAGCCAAATGGAAAAGGAGGTCCAAAAGACCACTGAAGAAAATACTACCTTGAAAATGAGATTGGAGCAAGTGGAAGCTAGTGACTTTATGAGAAATCAAGATATTATAAAACAGAACCAAAGGAATGAAAAAATGGAAGACAGTCAAATATCTCATTGGAAAAACCACTGACCTAGAAAATAGATCAAGGAGAGAAAATTTAAAAATTATTGGACGACCTGAAAGCCATGATCAAAAAAAGAGCCTAGATATCATCTTTCAAGTAATTATCAAGGAGAACTGCCCTGATATTCTAGAGCCAGAGGGTAAAATAAAAATTGAAAGAATCCACCGATCGCCTCCTCAAATAGATCCCAAAAAGAAAACTCCTAGGAGCATTGTCGCCAAATTCCAGAGCTCCCAGATCAAGGAGCAAATACTGCAAGTAGCCAGAAAGAAACAATTTGAATATTGTGGAAAAACAATCAGGATAACACAGGATCTGGTAGCTTCCACATTAAGGGACTGAAGGGCTTGGAATATGATATTCCGGAGGTCAATGGAGCTAGGATTAAAACCAAGAATCACCTACCCGGCAAAACTGAGTATCATGCTCCAAGGCAAAATATGGATCTTCAATAAAATAGAGGACTTTCAAGCTTTCTCAGTGAAAAGACCAGAGCTGAATAGAAAATTTGACTTTCAAACACAGGAATCAAGAGAAGCATGAAAAGGTAAAGAAGAAAGAGAAATCACAAGGGACTTACTAAAGTTGAACTGTTTTGTTTACATTCCTACATAGAAAGATGATGGGTATGATTCATGAGACCTCAATATCATAGCAGCTGAAAGGAATATGCATATATGTATATATGTATACATATATATATATATACATGTGTGTGTCTATGTATGTATATATGTAGGTATATATATGTATATGTGTATATATATGTGTGTATATATATATATATATATACACACACATATATATATATATATACACACACACAAAGGGCACAGGGTGAGTTGAATATTAAGGGATGATATCTAAAAAAATCAATTTAAGGGATAAGAGAGGAATATATTGAGAGAGGGAGAAAGGGAGAGATAGAATGGGGTAAATTATCTCACATAAAAGTGGCAAGAAAAAGTGGTTCTCTAGGAAGGGAAGAGGGGGCAGGTGAGGGGGAATGAGTAAATCTTGCTCTCATCAGATTTGACCTGAGGAGGGAATACCACACACACTCAATTGGGTATCTTATTCCACAGGAAAGAAGGAGGAAGAAGATAAAAAAAGGGGGGATGATAGAAGGGAGGGCAGATGGGGGAGGAGGTAATAAAAGATAAACATTTTCGAAAAGGGACAAGGTCAAGGGAGAAAATTCAATAAAGGGGGATAGATTAGGAAGGAGCAAAACATAGTTAATCTTTGACAACATGAGTATTGTGGAAGGGTTTTACATAATGATACGCATGTGGCCTATGTTGAATTGCTTGCCTTCTTAGGGAGGGTGGGTGGGGAGGGAAGAGGGGAGAGAATTTGGAACTCAAAGTTTTAAAAACAAACGTTCAAAAAAAACAACAAAAAAAGTTTTTTCATGCAACTAGGAAATAAGATACACAGGCAATGGGGCATAGAAATTTATCTTGCCCTACAAGAGAAGAAGGGAAAAGGGGATGGGAGGAGAGTGGGGTGACAGATGGGAGGGCTGACTGGGGAACGGGGCAACCAGAATATACACCATCTTGGAGTGAGGGGAGGGTAGAAATGGGGAGAAAATTTGTAATTCAAACTTTTGTGAAAATCAATGCTGAAAACTAAATATATTAAATATATATGTATAATAAAAAAAGATTAAAACATATGCTGATCCAAAAATGGAAACTGAGAAAGAGCAGTCAGATAGGTAGAAGAAGAACCAAGAGTGAGTAGGATTCAAAGGTAGAGGAATATATAGTTGAAGGAGTGAATTACGGAATCAATACTGCAAATGGATGTAATACCACAGTAGAGGGGATGGATTAAAGGGGCAGGAGTGAAGAGACTAGAGGTCAACAGGAAGAAAAAGACTAACTTTAGGAGGAATGAAGGAGAGAGATAGAAGGTAATGACCAGAGAAGAAGTGTAGAGCAAATGGAGAGCAAGAAAAGTGGAAACAATACAAGAAGGCTTTGTTCTCTTGCCCAACCAGAAACAGACATACTATGGATTTCTTGGAAGAAGCTAGATTCAGTCAAAATACAGTATTTTGAATAAGGCTTCTCACTTCATATGAAAATGTAGGGAGAACAGACTTCCAAGAGCCAAGATGCAGGAGTTAGCAGTACATCACTGTAACTCTCTCATCTCCAAACAACCATAAAATAACACCCCAAAACAAATCCTGGAACAGCAAAACCACTAGAAAGATGGGATAAAATAATATTTGAGCCCAGGAAACTTGGAGGATTGGCAAGAAAGTTCTGTCTCATTTGAGTAAAAGGGGAATGAATTCCAGGATAGGAAGTATCCCAGCAAACCAGCAGCAAGCCCCGCCTCAGCAAACCGGCAGGAGATCCTGAGCTTCATTGTGGTGGAGCAGGCAAAGGCCAATACCAAGACCCACCACATGCCTTAGCATAGACAGGGGGACCGGCAGACTCCAGCTCCCAGGACCACAACGTGCTTCAGGGTAGCTCCAGATAAACAGGCAGCCTCCAGCATGAAAAAAAAAGTAGGACAGACCTCCACATGCTTCAGTGTATCCCCATGGAAATGCAGAAACACCCCACTGGGCATCAGGACACACCAGACACCACTACTAGGACCCCAGCTCAGCACCAGGTAAGCTACCAGAATCCTATGCCCTCCAGCAGCCCAGCCACCCCCACCCCACCTCCTCAGCACAGCACCAGACACAAGGGTCCCTGTGGGCTGCAGGATATCAGGGCCTGTAACCACTGGTACAAGAAACCATAGACAGTTTCCCTTCTACCCTGGGAGCAGAGATCAAATTTAAAAGGTAGGAAAAGGGCCAAAAAAGATGAGGAAACCCCGCCCCCAAAAAACCCAATCTGAACATAGAAAGTTATTATGGTGACAGGAAAGACGGAGACACAAACTCAGAAGAGGAAAACAATGTCAAGACACCTATATGCAAAACCCTAAAGAAAAATAAGAAGTGGTCTCAAGTCCCAAAAGATCTCATTGAAGAGCTCTAAAAGGAGATTAAAAATCATATGAGAAAGAAGAAAAATGAGAGTAATGCAAGAGAATTGTGGGAAAAAAGAGTCAACAGCTTGCAAAACTAATTAAAAGGTAGAGTTGCCCAAATGGAAGAGATACAAAAATCCACTGAAGAAAATAATTCCTTAAAAAGTACAACTGGCCAAATGGAAAAGAAAGTACTAAAGCTAATTGAGGAAAACAAAAACTTAAAAGTTAGAATTGCTCAAGTGGAAGCTAATGACTCTATGAGACATCCTGAATCAATCAAACACATTCAAAAGAATGAAAAAATGGAAGATGAGGTAAAATATCTCATGGAAAACAACTGACTTGGAAAATAGATCTAGCAGAGATAATATCAGGATCATTGAACTACCAGAAAGCCATAATCAAAAGGAGCACCTGGACAGCATCTTTCAAGAAATTATCAAGGAAAACTGTCCTGGTGTCCTAGAACCAGAGTACTAAATAGGCATTGAATGAATCTACCAATCACCTCAGGAAAGAGATCCCAAAATAAAAACCCTAAGGAACATTACAGCCAAATTTCAGAACTCTCAGGCTAAGGAAAAAAATACAAATGTCCAGAAAGAAACAATTCAAGTACTGGGGAGTCACATTCAGAATTACACAGAACTTGGCAGCTGCCACATTAAAGAACCAGGGTTTCATGGAACATGATATTCCGGGAAGGCAAAGGAAGTAGGATTACAACCAAGAATCACCCAGCAAAATTAAGCATAATACATCAAGGGAAAAGATGGTAATTCAATGAAATAGAAGGATTTCAAGCCCTCACAAGGAAGAGACCAGAACTAAACCAAAATTTTCACCTCCAATAGCAAGACCTAAGAGAGGCATAAACAAGTAAAAAAAGAAAAGAAAAGGAAACACAAGGAATTCAATGGAGCTAACCTATTTGTACCCCAACATGGGAAGATGATACTTGTAACTCTTAAAACTTGTATCACTAATAGTGCAGATAGAAGGAATACGCATAGACAGACAGTAAGGGTATAAGCTAAATTTGAGGGAATGACATAAAAAAATTAAGGGTTGAGAAAGAAGAGTACAAAGGATCCAGAAGGAAGGGAGAGGTAGAATAAGGTAAATTATCTCACATGAACACCTTTAACAGTCAAGAGGTGGGGTGGGCAATGGGCATTGATTCAACCTTGTTCTCATCAGTATTGGCTCAAAGAGGGAATCATATACATAATCAGTTGAATCTATCTTACCTGACAGGGAAGTAGGAGGGGAGATTAGGTAAAGGGACGTGGGGTGGGGACTGACGTAAGGGAGGGCAGATCAGGGGAGGTGGTAGACAGAAGCTCCTCTGGTGAGGTGAGAAAAGGTGAAGGGAGAGAGAGGACAAACAGGAGGAAGAATAGGATGGAAGGAAATATACAAGTAGTAATCATAACTGTGAATGTGAATTCCCATATGAAGTCTCCCATAAAACAGAAGCAAAAATCAGGGTAGATAAAAAACCAGAATCCTACAATATGTTGCTTATAAGGAACACCCTTGAAGCAGACACACAGAAAGTAAAGTTAAGGGTCTAGAACAGAATCTATTATGCTTCAGCTGAAGTAAAAAAAAAAAGTGGGGGTAGGCATCTTGATTTTAGACAAAAGAAAAACAAAAATAGACCTAATTAAAAGAGACAAGGAAGGAAACTACATCTTGCTAAAAGGTACCATAGACAATGAAGCAATCAAATTAGAAGAGCAGGGCACAGCCTACCTGTCAGATCTATGGGGAGGGAAGAATTGAATAAATTGACCAAACAAGAGATAGAGAGCATTATGAAATTTAGAATAGATAATTTTGATCATATTAAATTGAAAAGCTTTTGTACACACAAAACCAATGCAACCAATATTAGAAGGAAAGCAGAAAGCTGGGAAACAATCTTTACAGCAAGTGTTTCTGATAAAGGCCTTACTTCTCAAATATATAGAGAACTGAGTCAAATTTATGAGAATACAAGCACTTCCTCAATTAATAAATGGTCAAAGAATATGAACAGGCAGTTTTCAGATGAAGAAATCAAAAATATCTATAGGCATATGAAGAAGCACTCTAAATCACTTTTGATTAGAGAAATGCAAATTAAAATGACTCTGAAATATCACCTCACATCAATCAGATTGGCTAATATGACAGAAAAGGAAAATGATAAATGTTGGAGAGGACATGGGAAAATTGGGACACTAATTCAACGTAGGTGAAGGTGTGCACTGGTTCAACCATTCTGGAGAGCAATTTGGAACTATTTCCAAAAGGCAACCAAACTTTGATCCAGCATACCACTACTAAGTCTGTATCCCAAAGAGATCATAAGAAAGGGAAAAGTACCTACATGTGCAAAAATATTTATAGCAGCTTTTTCATGGTGGCAAAATATTGGAAACTGAGGGGATGCACATCAATTGGGGATTGGATGAAAAAGCCGTGGTATATGAATGTAATGGAATACTATTGTGCTATAAGAAATGATAAACAGGAAGATTTCAAAAAAAACTGGAAAGACTTTTATGAACTGATGCAAAGTGAAATGAGCAGAACTAGGAAAACATTGTACAGTATCAACATCTTGTGAGAGTCAACTATGAATGACTCAGCTCTTCCTAGCAACTATCCAAGACAAGTACAAAGAACTCATGAAGGAAAATGCTATCCATATCCAGATAAAGAACTGATGTATTCAAAAAGCATATCAAAGCATATTTTTTCAATTACTTTATTTTTTCCCATCGTTTTATTTCCTTTTGATCTCTTTCTTATTCCACAACTATCATGAACATGGAAATATGTTTTACATGATAGCAATATATAAACTATATCAATCTGCCTATCATTTTCAGAAGAGGGGAGGGAAGGGAGAGAGGAAAAAATGTGGAACTCAAAATCTTGTAGAAATGAGTGCTCAAAATTTTTTAATATGTAATTGGGGAAAAATATTATTTAAATAAAAATAAAGTTCATTCCAAAGCCACTAAAAAAAGAAGTAGGAAGACCATATGACTAGTTTCGAAAATGAAAAAGAAGAATTCTCAACAAACAAAGAAGAAATAAAATTAATTATTGAAAACATTTTTTGCCCAACTATATTTCACCAAAAAATCCCCAACGACTTAAGTGAAATGGATGACATTAATAAAAATACAAAATGCTAGTATTAATAACATAAAATACAGTAGAAAAATAACCTAAACTCAGAAAAAGAATTTAAACAAGCCAAACATGAACTTCTAAAGGGAAAAAATAAACTAGAACCAGATGGATTTACAAAGAAATTCTATCAAATATTCAATGAACAATTAACTCCAATACTACATATTGCAAAAATAGGAAAAATAAGAGGATCTACCAAATTCTTTCTATGATACTAATACTGTGTTACACTTAAATGAAGAAAAGCCTAAATATATACAAACCAATATCATTTGACAGAGTTCCAATAGGTTCCTGTCTGTCTTGGTGCTTGCAGAGGGATCTTCCCAATATAAATACAATAAAGAAAAGATAATCAAGTCTCCTTTCTCAGAGGAAAATCTTGATCCTTTACAGCAGAGGCATCAGAACACTGGCTGGTGGGGCGTATGTGGCCTGCGACACTCCCTAGTATAGACCAAACCACATTAAAATGTGATTGGGGAATGTTTAACAAAAACAAATACAATAAAGCATAAATAACACTATAACCTAAAACTAAGTCAATATACAGCCTTCAGGAATCCTTATGTATGGTTTAATGGTCCACCCCACCTTGCCATTTTTATTTCGGTTTGACATCACTGCTTTATAACACTGTCTGAGCACATGGAGCACTTGGCTTCTGATTTCATTTATGCGTTGAATGGTTTTCTGTTTTTTGTTAATCTCTTCCTTCATTTTCAGATTAGGGATTAGAGACCTGAGGTTAATAAAGCAATTTGTCTTGATTTTGTGAAGCAACTCTGATCTACTGATCTACTGGGGCTAGAGTCTGGCCTCTCTCTGTCTCTGTCTGGTTGTCTGTCTGTCTGTCTGTCTGTCTCCTCCCTCTCTCTGTCTCTCTCTCTCTTCTTCTCTCTCTCCCTCACTCCCTTCTTTCCTCCCTCCCTCCCCCTCTCTATCTCTCTCTCTCTCTCTCCTTCTCCCTCTCTCTCCCTCCCTCCCTCCCTCCTCCGAAAGATCCCTCAACCTTGAACTCAGTTGTGTACTGAGTACTATAGCAGCAGCACTGAGTACACGGGGACTGGGGATTTGTATTGACATCGACCCTTTCCCATGAAAGAGTACCTTTACTTTGGATCCATGGACACAGACATGTTTGCTAACTGACTAATGTAAAAAGAAAAACAAGTCAGTCTTCCATTCTCAGAAGGAAAACTTAGTCCCTACAGAAATTCTAGATTATGTGGACCTCTATCAACAGGGACTAAGGACCTGGAGTCACTGGAAATGATCCTCTTTCATCTTTACTCTTCAAGTGAGAAGACAAACTGTCCTGGGTAAAAATTCTTCTATGATTTCTTCGGTAAAAAATCCGCCTAATTGGAGGCTGAATAACATTTCCAAATAGTCCTTTTTACACAGGACACACTAAGATCTCTCTAGTAATCCCTAGTAAATTCAAGCGAATTTCCTCTGGGTTTCTATACCAAAATACCATTGAAATTTACTCCCAGTGGAGCCCTGCTTCTGGAAGAACCATCCAAACTGAGCTTCTACCTCACGCTTTTCCTTACCTTAAAGAAAGTGCACACAAAAAAGCCTTCAGAGAGCTATGGAGCTCCTCCCAAAAAGGTTGATTACATGGGGTTTCTAGGCCAGCAGGCAAACTTCATCCTATGGACCTGTAGAAGATAACAATCTCAGATAAGTTGTCCAGACTTGTGGCACAAATAAGGCAAGCATAGGACTGTTTAAAAATAAAATTTAAAAAAAGAACACTAATGAACTATCATGGTGTCCTCTAGACCAGGGCTGTCCAACCTTAGGTTTTTATTGAAACAATAGACAATATATTTTGATTTGCCATTTTAGTGCCATTTAGCTGGACTTCATTTACTAAAACATTTATGTAAATTTCTCTGCTTGTAGGTGGGCCCCATAAATCGCAATGTGGCCTGAGGGCTGTATTTTGGACAGCCCTGCTCTAGACAAACTGCTACTACGTATTAGTATTTTAGGCATGAAAAATCTATACTTCTCATATTTGCTGCAATACCATACCACTAGCTATGGTAATATAGTAGTTATCACTCTACAAGTAGTCATACAAGCAAAAGTTACTTTTGAAAAAACTGATCTGATACATAAAGAAACAATCAGAAAAACTTGACTTGTACATTTGCAGTCTAAGACAGAGCACAAAAAATCCTGAGAACTAGGGTAACAAATGTCCTAGGTAGATTATCTCTCCAGGGGTCTCTGCATATGTGAAGGACTAAATATTTATTCAGGATGAAACTCCACATGTACTGTAGGGTGTGGAATGATTATCCCAACTCACACTCGAAGCTCATACTAGCAGGCTGGGTCTCCAGAGCTTAGCTGCTATTTTGGGAGTATCTTTCTAATGTTATAGATCGTATATGTTATTGCCCTTCCCAGTGTGCTTTCCCTCAGTGATTGTCACCTGTATCAAATAGTTAATTATTCAATTAATTAAGCAGCTAGGTAGTGTAGTGGATAGAGTGCCAAACCTGGAGTCAGTAAGACCCATCTTCCTGAGTTCAAATCTGGGCTCAGACACTTACTAGCTGTGTGACCCTGGGCAAGTCACTTAACCCTGTCTTGCCTCAATTTCCTCATCTGCAAAATGAGCCAGAGAAGGAAATGGTAACTACTCCAGTATCTTTGCCAAGAAAACTCCAAAGGAGGTCACAAAGAGTTGGATACAACCGAAAATGACTGAATAGCAATCCGCTAGTCAGCTATACTTAATTAGCTTTTAGAGAAAAGGTATTTACTAAGGTCATAAAATGAAAACCGCTGATATGAAAATATTGTCACAAAAGGGAAGGGAATAAACAATTATACAGTGCCTACTCTGTGTCAGGCATTCTACTAAGCACTTTACAAATATCTCATTTGATCCTTAGAACCATCCTGGGAGGTAAGTGCTATCATTATTCTTGTTTTACAATTGAGGAAACTGAGGCAAATAGAGATTAAATTACTTGCCCAGGGTCACACAGTTATTAAGGGTCTAAGAATGGATCCAAACTCCGCTCTTCCTGACCACAGGCTCAATGCTCTATCCACTGTCATAGCTAGCTGCCTTGGTAAGCAGGACACATTCTCCTACCAGTTCTCACAGAGTCCAGGAGAAAGTTGGCTCAAGCTAAGTGACCACATGCAGCAAAGGGGTAACTCACAATTCGTGGAAGTCCTTTTGCTGGAGTCATCAAAATGTTTTCCTAAGGTATGACATAGCTTTTCTGTGGGCCACTTTGGGACACGTTGAATCTGAATTCCGTCTGTCCTCGGGTCCCAATTCAGAGATTTCCATCAGCTCTTCCAGTGACACTGTTAGAAAGCTGATGGAGAGATGAGAAGTCAAAAATCCTTCTGGCACTTTTTAAAAATCATCATTTATTTATTTAATACTTTTAGTTTTCAGCATTAATTTTCACAAGAGTTTGAATTACAAATTTTCTCCCCGTTTCTATCCTCCCCCCAACTCCAAGATGGCATATATTCTGATTGCCCCATTCTCCAGTCAACAATCCCTCCTGTCACCCCACCGCCCCATACCATTTTCCCTTGCTTTCTGGTAGGGCAAGATAGATTTTTTTTTCAGTATTTTTTTTTTATTTTTAGTTTACAACACACGGTTCTACATAATTTTGAATTCCAGATTTTCTCCCCTCCATCCCCCCTCCCTCCCCAAGACGGCATGGAATCTCATATAACTACCATATATAACTTCGCATTGAATTAATTTATACACTAGTCAAGTTGTAGAGAAGAATGATGACCAATGGAATGAATCATGAGAAAGAAGAAACAGAACCAAAAAAACCCCCAAAAAACAAAAACAAAAGAGGAGAAAAAAAGGCGAGCATGTAGTGTGCCTCAATCTGCATTCAAATTTCACAGTTCTTTCTCTGGATGTAGATAGCATTCTCCATCATGAGTCCCTTGGAGTTGTCCTTGCACCTTGTGTTGCTGAGAAGAGCGAAGTCTGTCGGGGTTGATTCTCACGGAATCCATATATCTGTGGTTGTGTACAATGTTATCCTGGCTCTGCTCTGCTCACTCAGCATTATGTCATGTAGGTTTTTCCAGGTTGTTACGAAGTCTGTAACATCCCCATTTCTTATGGCACAATAATATTCAATTACCTTCATATACCACAGCTTGCTCAGCCATTCCCCAATTGATGGGCATCCCTTTGATTTCCAAGTCTTGGCTACCACAAAAAGAGCCCTATAAATATTTTTGTACATATGGGTCCCTTTCCCTCCTGTGTGATTTCTTTGGGATACAACCCTAGAAGTGGTATTGCTGGGTCAAAGGGTATGAACATTCCTATGGCCCTTTGGGTGTAGTTCCAAATTACTCTCCAAAATGGCTGGATCATCTCACAACTCCACCAGCAATGTAACAATGTTCCAATTTTCCCACATCCTCTCCAGCATTTATCATCCTCCTGCTTTGTTATTTTAGCCAATCTGACAGGAGAGATGTGGCATCTAAGAGTTGTTTTGATTCGCATTTCTCTAATCAGTAGTGATCCAGAGCATTTTTTCATATGCCTATAGATAGCTTTAATTTCTTCCTCTGAAAACTGCCTGTTCATATCCTTTGACCATTTCTCAATTGGGGAATGGCTTGTATTCCTATATATTTGGCTAAGTTCCCTGTATATTTTAGAAATGAGGCCTTTATCAGAGATACTAGTTGTAAAGATTTTCTCCCAATTTTCTGCTTCTCTCCTAATTTTTGTTGCATTGGCATTTTTTGTACAAAAACATTTCAATTTACCATAATCAAAATTATCCATTTTGCATTTTGTAATGCTCTCTATCTCTTGTTGTGTCATGAATTCTTTTTTTTCCCATAAATCTGATAAGTAAACTATTCCTTGCTCTCCCAAATTACTTATAGTATCAGCTTTTACTCCTAAATCATGAAACCATTTTGACTTTATTCTGGTACATGGTGTAAGATATTGGTCTAGGCCCAGTTTCTGCCCTATCATTTTCCAATTTTCCCAACAGTTTTTGTGAAATAGTGAATTATTAGCCCAGAAGCTGGCCTCTTTGGGTTTATCAAAGGGTAGATTGCTATAGTTGTTGACTTCTCTGTCTTATATTCCTATCCTATTCCGCTGATCCACACCTCTGTTTCTTAGCCAGTACCAGGTAGTTTTGATGACTGCTGCTCTGTAGTACAGTTTAATATCTGGTATGGCTAGGCCACCTTCTCTAGCATTTCTTTTCATTAATACCCTAGATATGCTAGACCTCTTGTTTTTCCAGATGAATTTTGTTATTATTTTGTCCAGCTCAGTAAAATAATTTTTTGGTAGTTTGATTGGTATGGCACTGAATATATAGATTAATTTAGGTAAAATTGTCATTTTTATTATATTAGCTCGGTCTAACCATGAGCAACTGATATTTTTTCATTTATTTAGATATGACTTTATTCGTG
Source organism: Trichosurus vulpecula (assembly GCF_011100635.1). Lineage (NCBI taxonomy): Eukaryota > Metazoa > Chordata > Mammalia > Diprotodontia > Phalangeridae > Trichosurus > Trichosurus vulpecula. The sequence goes on along the minus strand of NC_050573.1, from coordinate 401,221,339 downwards.
TGAAAAGTGTTTCACAGTTATGTTCATATAGGCCCTGGGTTTGTCTTGGCAAATAGACTCCCAAATATTTTATAGTGTCTACAGTAACTTTGAATGGAATTTCTCTTTCTATCTCTTGCTGTTGGGCTTTGTCAGTAATGTATAGGAATGCTGAGGATTTATGTGGGTTTATTTTATATCCTGCAACTTTGCTAAAGTTGTTTATTATTTCAAGTAGTTTTTAACTTGATTCTCTAGGATTCTCCAAATAAATCATCATATCATCTGCAAAAAGTGATAATTTAGTTTCTTCTTTTCCTATTCTAATTCCTTCAATTTCTTTTTCTTCTCTTATTGCTACAGCTAACACTTCTAGTACCAAATTGAATAGTAGGGGTGATAATGGACATCCTTGTTTCACCCCTGATCTTATTGGGAATGCATCTAGCTTATCCCCATTACAAATAATGCTTGTCGATTGTTTTAGGTAGATGCTATTTATAAATTTAAGGAAGGTTCCATTTATTCCTATGCTTTCTAGTGTTTTTAATAGGAATGGGTGTTGTATTTTGTCAAAGGCTTTTTCTGCATCTATTGAGATGATCATATGGTTTCTGCTAGTTTTGTCGTTGACATGGTCAATTATGCTAATAGTTTTCCTAATATTGAACCAGCCTTGCATTCCTGGAATAAATCCTACCTGGTCATAGTGTATTATTCTCGTGATGAGTTGCTGCAATCTTTTTGCTAATATTTTATTTAAAATTTTTGCATCAATATTCACTAGGGAAATTGGTCTATAATTTTCTTTCTCTGTTTTGACTCTACCTGGTTTGGGTATTAGTACCATATTTTGTCATAAAAAGAATTTGGTAGGACTCCTTCTTCACCTATTTTCCCAAATAGTCTACAAAGTATTGGAATTAGTTGCTCTTTAAATGTTTGGTAGAATTCACATGTAAAACCATCTGGCCCTGAAGATTTTTTCCTAGGGAGTTCATTGATGGCATGCTCAATTTCTTTTTCTAAGATGGGGTTATTTAGAAATTTTACTTCCTTTTCTGTTAACCTGGGCAGTTTATGTTTTTGTAGATATTCATCCATATCTCTAAGGTTGTCAAATTTATGGGCATACAATTGGGCAAAATAATTCCTAATTATTGCTTTGATTTCCTCTTCATTAGAGGTGAACTCACCCTTTTCATTTTTGATACTGGTAATTTGATTTTCTTCTTTCTTTGTTTTAATCAAATTGACCAAAGGTTTATCAATTTTATTGGTTTTTTCATAAACCAGATCTTTGTTTTGTTTATTAATTCAATAGTTTTCTTGGTTTCAATTTTATTAATCTCCCCTTTGATTTTCAGTATTTCTAATTTGGTATTTAATTGGGGGTTTTCAATTTGCTCTTTTTCTAGCTTTTTCAGCTGTATGCCCAGATCATTGACCTCCTTTTTCCCTATTTTATTCATGTAAGCATTTAGGGATATAAAACTTCCCCTAAGAACTGCTTTTGCTGCATCTCATAAGTTTTGGTATGTTGTTTCATTATTGTCATTCTCTTGAATGAAGTTATTAATTGTTTCTCTGATTTGTTCTTTGGCCCACTCATTCTTTAGAGTTCGATTGTTTAGTTTCCAATTAATATTTACCTTGTTTTTCCATGGTTCTTTGTTACAAATAATTCTTATTGCATCATAATCTGAAAAGTGTGCTTTGACTACTTCTGCCTTTCTGCACTGGATTGTGAGGTTTTTATGCCCTAGTACATGGTCAATTTTTGAGTATGTGCCATGTACCACTGAGAAGAAAGTATATTCCTTTTTATCCCCATTCAGTTTTCTCCAGAGGTCTATCATACCTGCCTTTTCTAAAATTCTGTTTACCTCCTTAACTTCTTTCTTATTTATTTTGAGGTTAGAATTATCAAGTTCAGAAAAGGGGAGGCTGAGGTTTCCCAATATTATAGTTTTGCTGTCTATTTCTTCCTGTAACTCCCTTAACCTCTCCTCTAAGAATTTGTATGCCTTATCACTTGGTGCATATATGTTAAGCAATGATATTGCTTCATTGTTTATGGTGCCTTTTAGCAGGATATAATGTTGTTCCTTATCTCTTTTAATTAAATCTATCTTTACATTTGCTTAGTCTGAGATTAGGATTGCTACACCTGCTTTTTTTACTTTAGCTGAGGCACAATATATTTTACTCCAGCCTTTTACCTTTACCCTGTGTGTATCCCCCTGTTTCAAATGTGTTTCTTGTAAACAGCATATTGTAGGATTATGGTTTTTAATCCATTCTGCTATCTGCTTCTGTTTTATGAGAGTGTTCATCCCATTCACGTTCACAGTTATGATTTCTATCTGTGTCTTTTTCTCCATCCTAGCTCCCCCTGTTTATGCTTTTATTTCTCCTTTTCCCCTTCCACTCTTCAACAAAGTTTTGCTTTTGACCGCCGCCTTCCTCAGTTTACCCTCCCTCTTTATTCCCCTCCCTTATCTTACCGTTTCCCACTTGCTACTTCTCCCCTCCCTTCTGACCACCCCCCTCCGTTTTTTCCCCCCTTCCCCTCCTACTTCCCGCAGGACAAGTTAGATTTCTAAACTTATCAGGGTATGTTATTCCCTTCTTGAACCAGATCAGATGACAGTAAAGCTCAAATACTGCTCTTCTCCCTCCCTTCTTTCCCTCTACTATAATATGTTTTTGTGCCACTTCATTTGGTGTAATTTACCCTTTTCTACTACCTCTTTACCACTTCCCTCATAGCCCTCCCTTTATATCTCTTACTTATATTTTTTATCTTTACATCATTTAATTTATACAGGCATTCACAATCTATGTGTATCCCTTTCAGTTGTCATAATAGCTGTACCATTCTCAAGACTGACCTATATATGTATATATATAAAACATACATAAGATGATATAATCCCACGTAAAGATGCAAACAACCTGCCCTTATTGGTTAATAAGGTTTGTGGGGTTTTTCCCCCTGGTTACCTTTTAATATTTCTCTTGAGTTTTGTATTTGGAGATCAAATTTTCCATTGAGTTCTGGCCTTTTTATCAGGAAGGTCTGGAATTACCTCATTTCATTGAATGTACATCTCCTTGCCTGAAAAATTATGCTTAGTTTTGCTGGGTAGTTGAGGGCAAGATAGATTTTTATGCCCCATTGCCTGTATGTCTTATTTACTAGTTGCATACAAAAAAAATTTTTTTGAACATCTGCTTTTAAAACTTTGAGTTCCAAATTCTCTCCCCTCTTCCCTCCTCACCCACCCTCCCTAAGAAGGCAGGCAATTCAACGTAGGCCGCATGTGTATCATTATGCAAAACCCTTCCACAATACTCTTGTTGTGAAAGACTAAAGATACTTTGCTCCTTCCTATCCTATCCCCCTTTATCCAATTTTCTCCCTTGACCCTGTCCCTTTTCAAAAGTGTTTGCTTTTGATTACCTCCTCCCCCTATCTGCCCTCCCTTCTATCATCCCCCCTTTTTTATCTCCTTCCTCCATCATTCCTGTGGGGTAAGATACCCAATTGAGTGTGTATGTTATTCCCTCCTCAGGTCAAATCCGATGAGAGCAAGATTCACTCATTTGCCCTCACCTGCCCCCTCTTCTCTTCCTACAGGCTTTTTTCTTGCCACTTTTATGCGAGATAATTTACCCCATTTTATCTCTGCCTTTCTCCCTCTCTCAATATATTCCTCTCTCATTCCTTAATTTTATTTTATTTTTTTTATAAATCATCCCTTCATATTCAACTATCCCTGTGCCCTCTGTCTATATATATATACACACACACACACACATAAATACATATGTATGTGTGTGTATGTGTGTGTATGTGTGTGTGTGTGTGTGTGTGTGTATTCCTTTCAGCTACCCTAATACTGAGGTCTTATGAATTATACATATCATCTTTCCATGTAGGAATGTAAACAAAACAGTTCAACTTTAGTAAGTCCCTTGTGATTTCTCTTTCTTATTTACCTTTTCATGCTTCTCTTGATTCTTGTGTTTGAAAGTCGAGTTTTCTATTCAGCTCTGGTCTTCTTATTGAGAAAGCTTGAAAGTCCTCTATTTTATTGAAAATCCATATTTTGCCTTGGAGCATGATACTCAGTTTTGCTGGGTAGGTTATTCTTGGTTTTAATCCTAGCTCCATTGACCTCCGGAATATCGTATTCCAAGCCCTTCAGTCCCTTAATGTAGATGCTGCTAGATGTTGAGTTATTCTGATTGTGTTTCCACAATACTCAAATTGTTTCTTTCTGGCTGCTTGCAGTATTTTCTCCTTGATCTGTGAGCTCTGAAATTTGGTGACAATAGTCCTAGGAGTTTTCTTTTTGGGACCTTTTTCAGGAGGTGATCAGTGGATTCTTTCAATTTCTATTTTACCTTCTGGCTCTAGAATATCAGGGCAGTTCTCCTTGATAATTTCTTGAAAGATGATATCTGGGCTCTTTTTTTGATCATGGCTTTCAGGTAGTCCAATAATTTTTAAATTACCTCTCCTGGATCTATTTTCCAGGTCAGTGGTTTTTCCAATGAGATATTTCACATTGTCTTCCACTTTTTCATTGCTTTGGCTCTGTTTTATAATATCTTGATTTCTCATAAAGTCACTAGCTTCTACTTGCTCCAATCTAATCTTTAAGGTAGTATTTTCTTCAGTGGTCTTTTGGACCTCCTTTTCCATTTGGCTAATTCTGCCTTTCAAGTCATTCTTCTCCTAATTGGCTTTTTGGAGCTCTTTTGCTGTTTGAGTTAGTCTATTTTTTAAGGTGTTATTTTCTTCAGTATTTTTTGGACCTCCTTTAGCAATTCATTGATTTGTTTTTCATGGTTTTCTCGCGTCATTCTCATTTCTCTTCCCAATTTTTCCTCTACTTCTCTTACTTGATTTTCCAACTCCTTTTTGAGCTCCTCCATGGCCTGAGACCAGTTCATATTTTTCTTGGAGGCTTTTGATGTAAGCTCTTTGACTTTGTTGACTTCTTCTGGCTTTATGTTTTGGTCTTCTTTATCACCAAAGAAAGATTCCAAACTCTGAGTCAGAATCTGAGAGCGTTTTCACTGCCTGTTCATGTTCCCAGCCAACTACTTGACCCTTGAATATTTTGTCGGGGTATAACTGCTTGTAGAGTAGAGAGTACTTTGTCCCAAGCTTGAGGGGCTCCACTGTTGTTTTCAGAGCTATTTCTACACAGCAAGCTCTGCCACACCAGTGCTCTTCCTCCCCCAAGAACCACCAACCCAGATCTTGACTCAGATTCTAAGCAGGCTCAGCACTACAGCTCTGATCAGCCACTTAATTCCTCCCACCAGATGGGCCTGGGGCAGGAAGCAGCTGCAGCTGTAGTTCTGTAACTGCAACACCCCTGCTGTGGCGCCCCCCCCCCCCCCCCCCCCCCCCGGCAGTGGCCCAACCACGAACTCCTTTCACTCTGTCGCCTGCATCTTTTCCCACTAACCTTCTCTGTTGTCTTTGGTGTTTGTGGGTTGAGAAGTCTGGTAACTGCCACAGCTCACTGATTCAGGGCACTAGGGCCTGTTCCACCTGGCTCCCAGTCTGGTTGGTCCTGGCGCAACCCACGCTGGGCTCTGCTCTGCTCCCAGCTCCGTTGCAATAGACCCTTCGCCAAGACCATCCAGGCTTTCCTGGGCTGGAGCCCTGCTTCCCTCTGTTATTTCGTGGGTTCTGCAGCTCTAGAATTTGTTCAGAGCCATTTTTATAAGTTTTTGGAGGGACCTTGGGGAGAGCTCCCGCAAATCCCTGCTTTCCAGCTGCCATCTTGACTCCACCCCTTCCCGCACTTCTAAGTTCATAAGATCCTCCCCTGATGAAAGGAAAGGAGAGACTGAGGCCTTCTCTCCCCCACCAAGAGATTCCATCTCAGCAATTTGGCTAGAATGTTCTCTCCTCAACAATTCTAAGCTCTTGAATCTTTTGGTTCCCATTAGCACTATGGTTTTATACAGGTCCTGGGAGGCATATCCAAATCCCTCAGTTATTCTGAATAGAGTTCCTATTGGATTTAGGGAGTTATATAGATCTTGTCCAAATTTAGTAATCAATCAAGATGTATTTTTACCACAATTTTATCAAGGCTAAGGCTAAATGCTGAGGGGATAATTTTGACCTAACCATGTAAACAGGTTAGTAACACCAATCGGAATTTTGCTCTTTATAAGTAATATTCATCAAATGTTCTCACCTGAAACCTCTCCTCTTAAATAAAATGAACTTAAACATTTTATCCCATATCCTAATGCATTCCTGTCTTACCTCCTTTAAGGCTTAATCTACACACCTTCAAAATATTTCCTTGACCAACATAACTTTTCTCCCTTTCGAAAAAAAGTGGGTATTAAATCACTCACCCTTTTTAGACCTCCTCTCACTTTGCTACTCAGAGCATTTGGCTGGGATGGCATTAGGAATGGAGGACACAGGCAGCTTTGGCAAAGAGAAAGTTTTTGAAAGGTCAGTGTCAGGCGGAATGAGACACCAGGATTGGTCACAGAGATGTGGCTCCTCACGGGGACTGATTGTTGAGTCACATTTACCATATTCTGTGATAGCCTACTTGTAGCCAAAGTTAAAAGTCCCTGGCAAGACAAGACAGCCAAGACCAAGAACATCCTCTACTATATGGGAGTTTTTGTTGTTCGTGGGTTCACTTAGGACTCAGATCCATCCCCCATGCTATAAGTCCTGAGCCTTTGCGTACTTTGCCTATTCCTCTAGTCAGTAAAACATGGAATGGATACTTTGTTGCCTGGTTGAAATTTTTGAGTCAATGTTCATTAATGATATTGGCTTATAGTTTGTTTTCCTGTGTTTTTTCTTTCCCTGGTTTAAATATTAGGACTATATTTTTCTCATAAAAGTATTCTAGTAGGATGCTTTCTCAATTTTTGAGACAAATTTGTGAAGTGTGGGTACTGACTGTACTTTGAAAGATTGATAGAACTCTCCTATAAATCCATTGGGCCCAGAATTTTTTTTCTTTGATAGTTTTTTTAATAACTAGATCTATTTCTTTTTCTGTGATCAGCTTATTCAAGATCTTTAATCAGGTCTTCTGATAGTTTGGGTACTTTAAAATTAGAAGATGTTCTTCTATTTCTTTTATGTTCTTAATTTCATTAGCATATAACTGTGCATTATACGTTCTGATTATTCTTTTCATTTCTCTTAGTTTTGTTGCTATCTGACTTTGTTAAATTGCTATTTTATTCATTTGATTTTCTATTCTCTTCATATTAATCAGATTAGCTAAGCGTTTATCAATTTTATTATTTTCAAACAAACAGGTTTTCATTTTATTTATGGGTTTTTTTTGGTTTCCAATGTGTCTATTTCTCCTTTCCTTTTTGATATCTCCTCTTTTGGTTTATTTTAGTTTTATTTGCCAATTTTCTAATTTTTCTAATGCATATTCAGTTAATCAGCCTTCTCTTTTTCTATTTTGTTAAAGATAAGATTTTCCCCTTGAGGATTGCTTTAGCTAAATCCCAGAAATTTTGGTGTATTGCTTCATTATTATTATTTTATTTGCATAGTTATGATTTGCTCTTCCCCCCTTATTATTTAATATTTCATTGTTAAATTTCCATTTGAGTATATTTGTGACTATTTGCCTATTTAAAAGAGAGCTGCAGTTACAAATTAAATATCTCAACAATACATTTCCTCAAACTCCTGGGTTCAAATTGGTCTTCTGTCTGGGAGGACTTCCCACATTTAGAGAGTGGACTCACAGCTTAAGTGGTGTTTTATTCTTTCATTGTGACTTGTGTTTTAATTATTATGTACTGTTCATTAGCTTCTCCATTTTGCACTAAATAAATGCTATATGCAGTATTCAAGCATATTTGATTATTCCTTTGTAGTTGAAGTCATTATACAAGTAACCAGCCTTCACTGAAATTCAGCAAGTAAAGAATGGAGGTGAGGTTTCACCAGTGGTAGGGTCTAAACATTAAGGTCTTTTTGGGCAGATCCACAAATCCTCACATCCCTCGACTCTATTGCCCCTCAGGAAGAGATGGAGAGGAGAGGTAAAAGACTGATGATCCTCTGGAAACCACAGAGAGAATGGCACTTCCTCAGCATTTCCACCCAAAAGTCAAGGTACAAACTTCCAGGTTGCAAGCTTACCGAACTGCCCAGTGAGTTATTATCAGTGTTACCCTATACAAAATCTGAGTACAGACAGAGAAGTCCCATAAACCATTGCTGATGAAGTAAAGCTTAGGATCTTCATGCTCTGACCTATATCTTTGATCCCATAATAATTTCCCAACACAGGATAAGTTAATCAATTAATCAAAAATAAGCCTCCTTTATATACCTATTATAATGTCAGGAATTGTGCTGAGTGATGGGGATACAAAGACAGAACTGAAATAGCCTCAGCCCTTAAGGAGTTTACATTCCACCTAAACAGCTAGGTGGTACAGTGGGCTTGGAGTCAGGAAAATTGAGTTCAAATCCAGCCTTAGACATTTACTACCTGTGTGATCCTGGGCTAGTTACTTAATCTCTGTTTGCCTTAGTTTCTTTCACCACAAAATGGGGATAATAATCGTAGCTATCTCACAGGGCTGTTGTGAAGATCAAATGAGATGATAATTTTAAATCACTTACCACAGTCCGATACAATATTATGTGCCATATAAATGCTTATAAGTGGCACTATAAAAATGCTTATTCCTTCCTCCCCTCGATAGGATGGAAATGAAAATAGACATATAAATAAATACAAAGTTAGAGGACAATACTTTCTACCAAACCAAGTCTGAATTCCTCTCCTGAGTTTCTTCAATCTTCATATGTCCATCTTGACCAAAATTATAATAGAACCTATTTCTGCCACTGTATCTTTATTACATTGTTGGTGTGCTTGCATCATGCTGTTGCGATCACCAGGTTCATGATATTTTGTCTTTCTGGGAGCAGGAGCTATGCTGAATTATTCCATTTCTCAGAAGATTTTTCCTGAGCTTCAGACCAGGTCTGGGCAACCAGGGGTCATTTCTTGCTTTGTTTCTGTAACCCAAACGAATGAAGTTATTTCAGGTGGCATTTTTAAGGTGTTTTGAGTGAAACTTGGCTCTTCTTAGGAGTCAGATTTTTTACTCAAATGACTTTATTTCATCCATCAGTTCATTGCATCTAAACTATTTTTTGACTTTTCAGGTCTAATCAGATGCCCAGATAACAGGATCCACCTCCTCCCTATCAGTGCAGCACTTATGTGGGGCCACTTGGTACCATCTATATCTTCTGGTTTCACAGCTCTCTTAAGTCGTAGCCTCCAAACTAGTCTCTCCTTCTGTAACAGGAGCTTGGAGGGATCTTCCCCCTTCATGTTGTCAAGTGCTGACAGATTTAGAATATAGCCAATGCCAAATTATTTCTCTAACCTTTGCAAGCATTCCAATACCATGACATCGGGGTTTTCAAATTTCAGAGTGTACACCAGATTGAAAACTAGTCCCTTACAACTGATCAGTGGTCTTCTCCTTTTCTCCATTTAGGTTACCTACTATGGTTGATGTGTTTGTGGCATATCCTGTCTAGGACCTGACAATTGGATATGGCAGGTTTCCAGAAAAAAAAAACAAAAACAAAAACAAAAAAAACAAAAAAAATCCCCTAGTTTGCCATGGTAAAAATCATACTTTTGCTTGTTTCTAGCTTGCTCTGCACTTCCAGCCATAAACCTTTTCTCACATATGCACTGTAAAAGAGGCAATATAGTGTAGTAGACAGAGGGCTTATTTTCGAGTTAGAAAGACCTGGGTTTAATTCTTGTCTTTAATATAAATTATCTATGTGACTCAAATGACTTAACATCTCAGTGCCCCAGAAAACTCTCTAAGACTATGAATTGCAAAAATTTGTCTATGTGCCAAATGCTATGGGAGGTCCATATGCCAAAGAAACCATGGGTCCAGTCCAATAAATAGAGAATGAATGAATGCATTGTACAACATCTTTAGACAGTCCTTCCTTTTGTAGGAGGGTCTCAAGTTCTGTTTCTTACACTTTAATGAGTAGTTTCAAAAAGAGTATTTTATTTTTTCCAGTTACATGTAAAGACAACTTTTAACACTCATTTAAAACAATTTTTGAATTCCAAATTTTCTCCCTTCCTCCCTTCCTTCTCTCCTTCCCCTCCCTAAGACAGTAAAACAATTTGATATAGGTTATATATGTACAATCACACAAAACATATTTCTGTATTAGTCATCACATGAAAGAGGAAATAGACCAAAAGAAAAAAAACCATGGGAAAAAGAAAGTTAAAATAGTATGCTTCAATCTGCATTCAGACTCAATCAGCTCTTTCTCTGGAGGTGGATAGCATTTTAAAAACATTTATTTATTTATTTGTTTTTAGTTTTCAACATTCACTTCTATAACATTTTGATTTCTAAAAATTTCCCCCTCCCTCCACTCCTCCCTCCCCCAGATGGTGTGCAATCTGATACAGGTTATATGTGTAGAAGCATATTAAACATATTTCCACCTTAGTTATGCTGTAAAGAAAAGTTAGAACCAAAAGGAAAAACCACTAGAAAGAAGAAACAGAGAGAGAGAGAAAATAGTATACTTTGATTTGCATTCAGACTCCATAGTTCTTTCTCTGGATGTGGATAGTATTTTCCAACATGAGTCTTTTGATATTGTCTTAGATCCTTGTATTGCTGAGAAGAGCCAATTCTATCAAAGCTGGTCATTGCACAATGTTGCTATTACTGTGTACTGTTCTCCAGGTTCTGCTCATTTCACTCAGCATCAGTCCATGTAAGTCTTTCCAGGTTTTTCTGAAGTCTATCTGCTCATCATTTCTTATGGAACAATAGTATTCCATCACATTCATATACCACAACTTGTTCAGTCATTACCCAATTGATGGTCATCTCCTCATTTTCCAATTATTTGCCACCACAAAAAGAATTGCTATAATTTTTTTGTACATAGAGATCCTTTTCCCTCTTTTATGATCTCATTGAGATATAGATCTACTATAAGTATTGCTGGATCAAAGGGTTTCAAATTGCTTGCCAGAATGATTGGATCAGTTCACAACTCCATCAACAATGCACTTAATGAGTAGTTTCATGCTTTAAAAAGACCAGGTCTCCTTATTTCACCCAGTCTGGAAGTACAGAGTCTACTCAGAGGCCAAGTTCCACTCTCATTAACATTGTAGTTTTGACCTATTCCATTTCCAACCTTTCCTGGTCCTCTCCTTCTTAAGCAATCCGGTGCCTCCAGCCCCCATTTTCAAAGGCTCGCCATATTAATGTTGAATTTAGTGAAGATACATGATCAGCTTAAGCCACCATAGCTCAGAACTCCTGAGCTCAAGACATTGATAGCCTCAGCTTCCCTGGTATCTAGGATTAGAGGCTGTAATGCCATGCCTGGGTTTATATCTTTCAGGAATTTTTCCAGATTCTTATTTCTCTGATGATGCTAGAATGTTCTACTGATGCAGTGGCTTATAATGCTTATAAACTACAAGCAGTGATATGTCTGTGAACAAATAGCACATAATAACTACAGCACAATGCATAATAAAACATTAAAAAGCATCCACCAAGTATTTGTGAGCACATCACTCTTCCAAACCCTGGAAGTCCTCCCAGAGGAATAATCTGGACCTAGGAATTTTAGGAACCATATGGTTTGACTTTGTTTAGCTCCCCACCAATGCTCTCTTTTAAACAGACAAAGCAATGTCCATTCCATGCTTGATTCACTAGATGAAAAGGCAGAAATTCTGGAGAAGCTCTGGACTTGGGACTCACAGTACAGGAAATGAAGGCTGAAACTCCCACAGAAGATGGGTTTTTAAGCCTTGGCTGTCTTGTCTTGGTATTGTCCTCCAACGTCATCTGCCGCAGTTAGCCTATCATGAAACAGAGTGAGGGGACTCAGGAGGCAGCCCCAGCAAGGAGCCTTTGTGACATGTAAAAAGTTCAAGAGACAATTAATCATTTCATTAATCATGTTAGCATATAATTAAATAAAAGGGGTCAGTGACACTCTTGAATGCCAAAGACACCTCATGGAACCCACTCAACACTTACATGTCCTTGGAAAAGTGATGTTTCTGAGGGTGGCAATCAATTCTGATTGGTTCACAATTAATGTGAAGAACGAATATTATAATGAGAGATGGGCCTGCTTTAATGAGGGGCTGGGGGAAGTGACTTTGATTATGCAATTTACTTCAAAATCGGTCCCAGTCTTGAGCAATCTAGACAAAGGATCTACCTCCCTGCCCAAACCTGCCTGAATGGAACAAAATGGGCAGGAATTCACCTTAGATTAAATTCTTTGTACATTTTTTTATTTGGGTGGGGCAACATCTCCATCTAGATAGGATAGTCTAGGTGGAGTAAATTTTTGGGAAAGGTCAGAGATTTCCCCAATAATTTGTTATTTAATAATCATTTCTCTTACCATGATGCCAACATTGCCAGTCTTGGTACTTCTCTCCCTTCCTTAACTTCCATATCATCTTTCTTTATTTCCCATTTTCACATTCAGGCAAATCCCCACTTTTCTATGTAACATAGTGGGAGTGGGGCAAAAAGAGTAAAAGGGGCACTATGATGTTACCAAACATTGTTTTAAAAAATCCAGAGGATACAGAGGCCTTAACTATATCAACTCCATGCAGGGCAAATACAGACCCTTATGGCACATACAATGCTAATACTATTGGTAGAGGTGCAAGCCAGTCTGGTTTTTTGGAGAAGAATTATACTGATGAAGCCCTTGAAACTGATGATTTGACCATCAAACTTGTTATCAAGGCCCATCTGGAAGTGGTTCAGTCAGGGGGCAAGCACACTGAACTAGCTGTCATGAGAAAAGATCAACCTCCTAAGATTTTAAATCCAGAAGAAATTGAAAAGTATGTGGCCAAAATTGAAAAAGAAAATGAAAAGAGGAAATAAAAGAAAACATCATGATGAATGAAATATCCAGTTGGCTTTAGCTATTTGTTTTGAATCCATTCAAATCATGATGATTCTACAGATGACAATAATGCAGCTCCAGTCCATTTATTCATTTTACCTATAGTAAACCTGTATAATTTTAAGCCTTTTTTTCTTAAAAAAAAAAAAGAGAGAATGTAGTACTCATGAGCAGTAGCACTAGAGACATTCTTACCTCTAGAAGCCTGGGAGGATCAGAATTCTTACTCTGTGGGAAAAAGAGAAATTAATTAATGCCTGAGTTGGGAAAGTAACCTCAGAGCCTGTGTACAGAATCTGGTTCAGTTTAGCATGAATGAAGGGAGGTGACAAGTAGAGAGAGTAGATCTACTTTGATGAGAATCATGGGGACAAGCCAACTCCATTTTGGAGCAAACCAACTCTCAAGTTAGTCCCTGAATAGGTCCTAAGGGACAGAGCAAAGGCTCTAGAGTCAGAAGATGTAACTTTCCCGGGCCTCAGTTTCTTCATCTGTAAAAAGACCATTTTGGCCTTTGAGGCCCCTTCTAGCTCCAGGTCTCTGATCATAGACCTCCTAAGGTTACTTTGGATCAAATTATTCCCCAGAAGTGCCAAACTTCACGTATGTCTGGAGCCCTGGAAAATAGCTTTGGGAATAAGAATGACATTTATATGATGTTTTAATGGTTACAAAGTACTTTGCATCCATTAGCTCATTTGATCCTGAGAGAATAGCCTAGGTATTGTTATGCCAGTTTTACAGATGAGGAAAGTAGGGCTTGGGAAAATTAGGTGAGCTGACCCAGGTCACATAGCTGCTGGAGCTGGGACTATAACCTAGATCTTCTGATTCCAAGCTGAATGATATTTCTGCAACACCATGTAGCCTCATTTGAACCTTGGTAGCCTGTAAGATAGTCAGCAAAAGTGTCATTATCAGTGTAACGCCTGTCCCAAAGCTCATCGGGCATGGGACTGTCTGCTCATTGGTGGAGATGAAGGTGCTCCCCTGCTTAAAGGGTGGTGCAGAGCTGGAATTAGAACAGGAGAGCTCCAGCCTTCTTTAGTAGGAACTTAATAAATGTTGATTGATTGACTGACTGACTGATTATTCAGTCCTCTTTGAGACTCTTCAAACTCCAGTCCCTTTTGGGGCTCAAGTTTCAAGTCTTTGAGTTCCAAGAGGGAAGAGGGAAGATGCCAACCCCCTTTGCCTAAGGAAAAGACTCAGGGAAGAGAGGAGAGGAGCCAGTGGTCTCCACTATGTTTCTATCCCCAGCTTGCTACACTAGAGCTTTTGGGAAGTTTCCTCTTGATTGATATCTAGAACTTGATATCATATCTAGAACTGTCTCTTGGTTGAACTGAGTTAGCTCACGCCTTCACTCTTATTGTCTGGCATATATTCTCCTTCGTATACCTTCTCTGATTTCTGTTTTGCCATGATTTGGATAAATGGGTTTCTTTGCTATTTGCTATGTGTGTTCATTGTGGAACTAGCATTAGATGTGAAAGGGGTCAGGCCTTGGATAAGGAGCTTGGGGAACTCTTTTCCTCCCAATAATGAGAAATAAAGTGATTAAAAATGAAATTGAACCCATTCCTATCCCTAGGCTAACAATATTTAAGGGAGCAGGTAAATATAATTTTAGCCTGGTACCCCCCTCTCTCTTGAGAAGAGCAGTTTGGTGGCTTCCAACCCCAGCTTCCTACTTCCTCCTCTCTTAAAGCCTCTCTTGGAGAAGAAGGGGAAGAAGAGGCTAGAGATGTTTATTCTGCCTCCCTTTGAGCCACACAATGACACCCCCAGGATACAGGTGGGGGACAATCCTCACAGCCTGTAGGCTCTCTACACACAAGTCCTCTCTTATTACATCAGTGTCTAGCAGACAAGGAAACAGAGGCTCAGAGAAGCTGAGTGACTTGTCCCACATCACACAGCTAGCAAGTGGCAGAGCCCAGGTTTGAATCCAAGTCTTTGAGAGTGTAGCAGCACAGCTTTGAGAATCCTTGGGCTGCTAGGCTGCAAATTAGTCTACCATCTGCTTATTTTTCCTCAATGCTATTTTGTAGGGGTGGGGAAGAAAGGAGGAAGAAGGGACCATACCTAAGAGAGACATGGAATTAGATCATTTATACTCAAAACAGAGGCCAGAACTGACCTCTACAGACACTGCTTCATTTGCTAATAACGAGACCTACCCCAAATGAGTTAGTCACTTCCAAATTTTTATGGATTACAGAATCACAGAACCTCAGAACCTCACACTGGATCTAGTCCAAGTGGTAGATTTCTGAATATCAGTACAACATACTATTTAATGTTTTTCTTTGTATCTCCAATGCCTAGCCCAGTGCCTGGGACACATCACATGACTATGTTCTTAATAATGTTTGTGGATTAGTTGATTTATTTATTGAAGCAGCCCATTCCATTAATGGACAGCTCGGATTGTTAGGATTTCCCCCACCTTCTATTGAGCTTAAATCTCTGTCACTTCTATTGGCTGCTCTCTGTTCTGTTGTCTGGGGTCAAGAAGAGCAAATCGAATCTCTCTTCCACATAAATCACCTTAGAATGTGTGAAGACAGCTTTCAGGATTGACTCCCAAGTCTTCTTTATACTAAATAAACCTCCTTCAGTCAATAGCATGATCATGAGTTCTTTCACTCTCCTAGTAACTCTTCTCTGTACTCTTCATATCTTTCCTAGAATGTGGTGTCTGGAGCTGAATGAGATTCTCCAGATGTGGTCTGGCCAGGGCAGAGGGCATGCAGTGTGGCTATTATTTCCCTAATCTGGGAAAGTGTGGCTCTTTTTGGCTGTCACATCTTATTTCTGAATAAATAGCTTATGCCCTATGGGTCCTCTCTTATTACAACAATATTCTGTGGACAAGGAAACCAAGGTCCAGAAAACTATGTTACTTCTGCTCATTGTGGAACTAGTACTGGGTGGGAAAGCCTTGGGCATTCAGCTTGGAATCCCGTTTGCCCCCAATGATGAGAAATAAAGTGATCAGAAATGAGGTTGAACTCATTCATAGCCTTAGACGAACAATATGTAAGGGAGCAGACAGATATAATCTCTTCTGGTTCTGCTAACAGAACACTTGAGCATTTATTAGTTTGCTTACCCTCTAAGGTAAGCAGTGTTTATATCCTCACTTTCCAAATAAGGCAAGTTGAGGTACAGAAGGGTAGGTGGCAGAGTTGATTCTGAGATCCAGGTATTCCAAGTTCAGCATGCTTTCCCTTATTTCATACTTCATCATATTCTACTTCTCTCTCAAGTGTCTGTTTCCTTACATCCCCCTTTCACATGCCAAGGCTCATCAGAAGTTTTGCTATCAACGAAACACCAATTGTGTTGCCAGTGAAGCTTCAACTGGTGTTTCACCTTTTGGCTAGTAGGGTGAACATTTGTTGGATGTCCTGCTCCCCTTGTTGCCTACTTGGATCAGAAACCCATGAGCATTGTCAATAACCCTAGACAGCAATGTCCGGGAAGGGATGGATGGGAGAGGGAGAGAGCACAAGGCCAGAGGCTGCAGGAAGGTATGGCTTTACCCAAATGCAGAGCTATAATCACATGAGGTATTTGGGAAGAGCATTGCCTTATTGATGGATACTGGCCTGAACACCTCCAGTTATTTATATTTCTATGGACCCTACAACTATTTTCAGGACCCTATAGTAGGCTTGAGGAAGAGCATAGTGCAGTGTAGTGTGACCACTGTATTTGGGGTGAGAAGACCTGAGTTTGAATCCCAGTTGTGCTACTTGCTAGCTTTGAGACCTTGGACAAGTCACTTCTATTTTTATTTTACATTTTTTGGAGGGGGGAAGGCAAGGCTATTAGGGTTAAGTGACTCACCCAGGGTCACACAGCTAGTGAGTGTGCCAAGTATCTGAGATCAGATTTGCACTCAGGTCCTCCTGATTACAGGGCCAGTGCTCTACTCACTATGCCACCTAGCTGGCCTGACAAGTCACTTCTCATCTATAAAATAAAGAGATTGGACTAGATGTCTTTAAGACCCCTTCCATAATACTTCCAACACCAGGGCTGTTCTAAGCAAAATGATTTATAAATCATTAAAGTACTGTAGGAATGTGAATTATTGGAAAGAGAAAGGGGAGAAATGCAGTAAGCATACCGAAATGCAGGTGATAAAAATGAAATGTAAGTGATAAAGACAAAAGATATCAACAAACATTTTCTAAAAGAATGTGATTTCTTATTCTCAAGGGAATCCCTCCAGCTACATACATACAACCTTTGTAGACTTTAGTAAATAACTTCATCAAATGAGTTAATGAACATAAAGTACTTTTCAAATCTTAAAGTGCTATATAAATGCCAGCTATCACTAATAGTAGTAGTAGAAACAACAGTAATAATTCTAAGAAGCTGCCAGTAATCTATAGAAAATGTAAATTATGTGAAGACAGTGAATCATTTGCCTTTAAACCCTGTGAGCCTAGAACAATGGCTGGTACACAGTAGGTGCTTAAGAAATGTTTATTGACTGACCCAGTCACAAAGCCCACCTCTGAAGCAGGAGGTTGGGCAGTGAAAGTTTTTAGAACTCTAAGCCAAGCACTCTCTTCTCCATTACCATGCTGCCTCTGTACTTTTTCCTTCTTTCTTTTTTGGTTGGGAATGCAATCTGTTATTTCATTGCTGAAGGGATGTCCAGTGAGGAAACTCCCTGTACCAATGCACATCAGCACTTGCGCTGCAATTTACTATCTTAGAGTTGCTCAGGGCATGAGAGGTTGTGACTTACTCAGGGTCATTAAAATAGGATGAGTCAGAGGAAGGATTTGAGCCTAGATTTTATTTGAATCCAAGGCCACCTCTTTATACACTACTCTATTGCTGGTTCTCTGTTTTCATTATCCTAGGAAAATTCCTGCATGTGGCTCTGATTGAATGTGGTATCACTATAGTACCATTTCCTGTGTCAGTGGAAAGGGGGACTCTGGTTACTAGGGAAGAGGGCAGGCTAGGTACCCGCTACCCAGCACTGATATGCTGGAGCCAGCTTTTACAGAGTGGCAAAGAGCCGGTTGTTGTATATTCAACGTGAGCATTTACACTTCAGAAATCGGCAAATGCTACAAAATCAGAGCTTGAGTTGTTTTCTTGATTGTCTAGAAGACTCAAACAAATGATAGAGAAAATGGTAATAATGCGGATTAATCTTAAAAGTGTTCGGCCACACTTTTCTTCCAGAGAGCCAGTTGTTAAGCATTTACCAGCGCAGTCACTTATTCCTTCCCCTTAGTCTCATTCTTTTAGTCCCAGGTATCGATAAAAGGTTTCTCAGTGGAAGGACCTTGAGTAAGAGAGTAGCAGCCGTGTGGATAAGGGACTCTTTCTAAACAAGGACTTCCGAGCTAGAGGCCCCTCAGATGGGGACATGCTTAGCAGGGACTGGAGCTGGTCCAGGAGGACCAGCGCCAGGACACAGCTATGGTGCAAGCGGCTCGAGGAAAGCGAAGCGGGGCAAAGGGGAGTGGGGGCAGCAAAGCGACCACGCAAACACATCTCGCGGCCAGAGATAGCCCAGGAGCAAGCAGCAAGAGTGCTGATGGGGGAGGGCAAAGACTTCAGCGCAGGCTCGCTCAGCACATGCTTGCCAGAGACAACAAAAGACGACTTGGGCAAGGGACTTTCGCCCTCTTGTTCTCCTTCCCTAGCTCCCTTATATTCCGGGCAGAAGGGCTCAGATGAAAAGGCTTCTATTTGGGGGAAAAAAAAGTAGGGCAAGGGAAAGATGAACTGCCCCGGGTTGCCTGGACAATAGCAAATTGGACAGATGAGTTCAGTGTGCTGGGACTGTGCTGGGAGAAATACTCGGAGAATTATACGGCTTTTGTTGAGTGAGCATTTACACATCATTTGCAATCCTTTCTCCCTCAAAGACTCTGCCCCTCCTGGCCTGTTGTGGAGCCGTTTTACCTTCGGTTATAGAGGAAGCTGCTTGGAGGGAAGCAGGGTAATGTGGCCCCTGAGAAGGGAAGGCGGCACTGCATTTCCCAGGAGCATTCTAGGAGCAGGACTCAAAGCTGGCGGAGGGGAGAAGATATCACTGGAAGCAAAGGAAGCTCCTTTGATGAGTTTGTATTATCACCACCAAGGCATGTTTGCAGAGTTTGGAAATAGCATCGGCAGTAATGTTATCTCTCAATATGAGAAATGATGTTTATTACCCATATTGTCATTTTGGGTAGCAATTCACTGTTTATGTTCCAGTACTGTGTGAGTGTCTAATTACTAGGATTATCCTTAATCAGCATTATCACCACCGTCTTCTGTATATAACACCCCTCCCTGCCCTGCCACTCTCCTCCTTACACTGCTTGAACAAAGAGTGGCCTCCATTGGAGGTCACTGAAGACAGGGAGGGGAGTCCGAAGGGAGTGCCCTGTGGGTACACTCCAGAGATTAAGAAACACCATGAAGCTGGTCAGGTGAGAGAGACAGGAATAGAAGGGTGACCGAGCCGCTCCAGTTTTGCCTTCCTGCCTTCCCATGCGGGTCAGGTTGCAGCTGGTTAGCAGGCATTGCCAGGAGCCTTTTTGCTCATACTGGGAAGCTGTCGGAACAGATTACTATGAAGTGGAATCCCAAATCACCACCACCACCACCACCACCAGCAGCAGCAGCAGCAGCAACAGCAGTAGCAGAAGCAGCAGCAGCAGCAGCAGGAGCAACTGGAGATAGCCTTTGCCTCTACGAGCATCCAGCGCTATGTAGCATAATGTAGTAGTGGTTCTCAAATTTCTTGGAGGAAGAATAATAAAAATGTTGACTTTGTCTCACTGAGTCACCGCAGAAGATTGGACATTGACTCTAGTAAGAGGCTTTATTACGAGTGAGAAAGCCCCAGCCTTCATGCCCTGCTAGCATCCCTTAGGAAGCACCGGTGTTTGGGGCTTGCCTTCAGAAAAGGGCTTTGAAGATGATCACACTAGCTTGGAGGAGATGCCCACATTGGTTGCATTAATGTTGCTTATTTTATATTTATTAATCTTAATATTCTGATTCAGGTTTTATATTAGATTTTTTAAAAAGTGAATCATTTGAGCCCAGTGATGAAAGAAATGGGAGGAAACAATAGAATGGGAACCAAATCAAGAATTGGATTAGGTAAAATGACTCCAACCCCTTAGATTGAGCTTGCCACCCACAAAGTGACAGAGCTAAGCAGTGAGAGGGAACCAGCTCTCTGAGAGTCATATGTTATTTTTTTATTTTTGTAAAGGACTAAATAAATTTTATTCATGTAATCCAGGTTATCAATGCCTTTTTCATTCTTTTTAAAAATTTATTTATTTAATTTATTTAATATATTTAGTTTTCAGCATTAATTTTCACAAGAGTTTAAACTACAAATTTTCTCCCCATTTCTACCCTTCCACCCACTCCAAGATGGCATATATTCTGATTGCCCTGTTCCCTGGTCAACCATCCCTTCTGTCACCCCCACTCCCCTCCCATGCCCTTTTCCCTTCCTATCTTGTAGGGCAAGATAAATTTCTACACCCCATTGCCTGTGTATCTTATTTCCTAGTTGCATGCAAAAACTTTTGTTTTTGGTGTTGAACATCTGCTTTTAAAACTTTGAGTTCCAAATTCTCTCCCCTCTTCCCTTCCTACCCACCCTCCCTGAGAAGGCAAGCAATTCAACATAGGCCACATGCGTATCATTATGTAAAACCCTTCTACAATACTCATATGGTGAAAGACTAACTATATTTTGCTCCTTCCTAACCTATCTCTCTTTATTGAATTTTCTCCCTTGATCCTGTCCCTGTTCAAAAGTGTTTGTTTTTGGTTACCTCCTCCCCCTATCTGCCCTCCCTTCTATCATCCCCCCCTTTTAATCTTCTTCCTCCTTCTTTCCTGTGGGGTAAGATACCCAATTGAGTGTGTATGGTATTCCCTCCTCAGGTCAAATCTGATGAGAGCAAGATTCACTCATTCCCCCTCACCTGCCCCCTCTTCCCTTACTACAGAACTGCTTTTTCTTGCCACTTTTATGTGAGATAATTTACCCCATTCTATCTCTCCCTTTCTCCCTCTCTCAATATATTCCCCTCTCATCCCTTAATTTGACTTTTTTTTTTAGATATCATCCCTTCATATTCAACTCCCCTTGTGCCCTCTGTCTATATATATACACATACATATATACATACACACACACATATATATATGTATGTGTATATATATATATACATATATACACACATACACACACATATCTATATCTATATCTATATATATCTATCTATCTATATGTATATATATATATATATGTATATATGCGTATTCCTTTCAGCTACCCTAATACTGAGGTCTCATGAATCATACACACCATCTTTCCATGTAAGAATCTAAACAAAACAGTTCAACTTTAGTAAGTCCCTTGTGATTTCTTTTTCTTGTTTATCTTTTCATGCCTCTCTTGATTCTTGTGTTTGAAAGTCAAATTTTCTATTCAGCTCTGGTCTTTTCACTGAGAAAGCTTGAAAGTCCTCTATTTTATTGAAAATCCATATTTTGCCTTGAAGCATGATACACAGTTTTTCTGGGTAGGTGATTCTTGGTTTTAATCCTAGCTCCATTGACCTCTGCAATATGGTATTCCAAGCCCTTCGATCCCTTAATATAGAAACTGCTAGATCTTGTGTTATTCTGATTGTTTCCATAATACTCAAATTGTTTCTTTCTGGCTGCTTGCAATATTTCCTCCTTGATCCAGGGGCTCTGGAATTTGGTGACAATATTCCTAGGCGTTTTCTTTTTGGGATCTTTTTCAGGAGGTGATCTGTGGATTCTTTCAATTTCTATTTTACCTTCTGGCTCTAGAATATCAGGGCAGTTCTCCTTGATAATTTCTTGAAAGATGATATCTAGGGTCTTTGTTTGATCATGGCTTTCAGGTAGTCCAATAATCTTTAAATTATCTCTCCTGGATCTATTTTCCAGGTCAGTGGTTTTTCCAATGAGATATTTCACATTGTCTTCCACTTTTTCATTCCTTTGCTTCTGTTTTATAATACCTTGATTTCTCATCAAGTCACTAGCTTCCACTTGCTCCAAATTAATTTTTAAGGTAGTATTTTCTTCAGTGGTCTTTTGGACCTCCTTTTCCATTTGGCTAATTCTGCCTTTCAAGGCATTCTTCTCCTCATTGACTTTTGGGAGCTCTTTTGCCATTTGAGTTAGTCTATTTTTTAAGGTGTTGTTTTCTTCAGTATTTTTTGGGTCTACTTTAGCAAGTCATTGATTTTTTTGCATGGTTTTCTCGCATCATTCTCATTTCTCTTCCCAATTTTTCCTCTACTTCTCTTACTTGATTTTCCAAATCCTTTTTGAGCTCTTCCATGGCCTGAGACCAGTTCATGTTTTTCTTGGAGGCTTTTGATGTAAGCTCTTTGACTTTGTTGGCTTCTTCTGTCTGTATGTTTTGGTCTTCTTTATCACCAAAGAAAGATTCCAGAGTATGAGAATGAATCTGACTCCGTTTTCACTGCCTGGCCATGTTCCCAGCCAACTTACTTGACCCTTGATTTTTCATAGGGGTATGACACCTTGTAGAGTAAAGAGTACTTGGTTCCAAGCTTTAGGGGCTGTGCTGTTGTTTTCAGAGCTATTTCTATATAGCCAGCTCTGCCACACCAGCACTCCTCCTTCCCCAAGAAGCACCAACCCGGACCTGACTCGGATCTTAAGCAGGCTCTGCACTCCTGCTCTGATCTGCCACTTAAGTCCTCCCTCCAGGTGTTTCTGGGGCCAAAAGCAACTGCAGCTGTAGTTCTGTAGCTGAACCACCTCCGCTGCCCCCAGGATGGTGGCCAAACCATGAACTCCTTTCACTCCCCGCAGCTTTTCCCAGTAACCTTCTCTGTTATCTTTGGTTTTGGGGTTGAAAAGTCTGGTAACTGCCACAGCTCACTGATTCAGGGCACTAGGGCCTGTTCTGCCCAGCCCCTGGTCTGGTTGGTCCTGCCGCCACCCATGATGGGCTATGCTCTGCTCCATTCCCAGTTCCATGCACGATAGACCTCACCCAGCAACCATCCAGGCTGTCCTAGGCTGGAGTCCTGCTTCCCTCTGCTATTTTGTGGGTTCTGTAGTTCTAGAAGTTGTTCAGAACCATTTTTTATAGGTTTTTGGAGGGACTTGGCAGGGAGCTCACACAAGTCCCTGCTTTCTAGCCACCATCTTAGCCCACTGGTTCTCTGAGAGTCATAAAGAGCCAATGTGTTGCCTGGTCGTGAGTGGTAGGCAAAGCTTTCAGGGATGATGTGCATCTGACAGCATGTGGCTCTTACTTCTGAATAAGGCCAGGCACTTTTTAATAGTAACTCTCAGTATCTACAGGTGGGTATTTAGTTCTGGGTAGTTTTTTAAGTGTGTGTTTTTAAATAGACATAAGAGCAGCCATCAGTTTCTCTTAAAATTTCTATATTTTTGAAGAAATTTTGTTGTTTGCTTCACTTTGTTTTTGTTATTCCTACTAGGAATTTCCTTCATTCAGAAGAATTTTCATTCTGCTTTTAATCTGATGCTAAGATGGTTGTTATTACTTTGAGTGGTTGGGTGCTAAAATATTGGTGTCAGATGCATTGTTGTATACATTGTGACTATGATCTAAGCCAAAATATGTAGAGTGAATGTTAAATCTTTGGAGCGTTGGTGAAAGTTTTATCATTGTTGTGCATGAAGGACTTTTGACATTAAAAGTGCTTGCCTCCTGGTTTTTGAGGACAAAGGCACTGAAAACACTGTGGATGGTTGGGAGGGATGCGAAATACTTATTAAATGTTACAAAGAGGAAAACAGAGCCCTATATATGTTTGTAAGTTACTTATATCAGTGGCATCTTCTAACATCCATTAGAAATGGAGAGAGGAAGGATAATACTTGGAAACCAGTCACAAGTAACCTCTCCTCTCTACTCCTCATTAAAAAGGGGAAGATAGTAATAAAACTCAAGTAAAACTGCTTATAAAGGGAGGGATTGTCTGAAGATGCTGTGAAATGTATATTTGAGAGAAAGTCAACATCTGGAGATGGAGAACAAACTGGATACACGCCAGTGTGAGGTCTCCCCCATGCCAAGTTACGATCCTTCTCAGAGAACTGCCCCACCCATCTGGAGGGAAACTCTTTAAATTCAGGATGGGACATGCTATGGAAACATTACAGCAGAAGCAGATAAATGAACAGAGTGAAGACTAATTAGTGAAGACTAATCAAAAGTTCCAGGGGATCAGCATTCAATTTAGCGCATGGTCTGAAATCAGAATATTCACAGTGTTAGATTGATTGCAAAGGCTAGAGGAGCAATTACCCATGCAGAGAATCTATAGTGAGCTTGTGTTTAGATAGATAGATAGATAGACAGATAGATAGATAGATGTTCAGTTATTTCAGTCATGTCTGACTCTTAGTGTTTCCATTTGTGGTTTTCATGGCAAAAACATTAAAGTGGTTTGCCATTTCTTTCTCCAGGCTCATTTTACAGATGAGGACATTGAGGCAAACAGGGTTAAGTGACTTGCTCAGGGTCACCCAGGTAGTAAATATCTAAGGCCAGATTTGAACTCAGGTCTTCCTAGTGCTCTATCTCCTTTGCCAACTAACTGCCCCAGATGGATACATAGATAAAGCATTTATTAAGTGCTTATTATGTGTCAGGCACTCTGCATATAGCATGAAGGGTAGAAACCTTCCAAGTTTGTTCTATGTGTGGACAGGTTCTATCTTAAACTATTAGCCAAGGGCCAAGCATAGCCTAAAGAAGTAGATGTGATTAAGTGTGCCAAGTAAGTCCTGGATTGCTAAATAATGGGCAGATGATATTCCAAGGGCACTGGACTGGTTTTGAAAGGGACAAAGAACAGATTAAATATAGCATACTGTAGGACACAATAAAACTATTTGAAGATTGCAACCAGAGAGATCTATGAAAGAGAAGACACCTTTTCATGTACAGAAACAAGGTAGTCAATCACCATGGGTCAGCCAGACTCCAAGCAGATACCCATGGGAAGAGCTGCCAAGAAACAGAAAAATGGGCGAAATGATTTGTGGGAGGAAGGCAAAAGATCATGGGCCTCCAGGTTACAAGAAATTTAATTTGAGTACATTAAAAAGCAGAGAATGGCTGTAGAGGCTGGACTGCATTCTGTTACAACTGTGGGCTAAATGGGCTGGAGTGTATTCGATGCACTCAAGAGAGGAATGCAGAACATTTGTGCCAGAAGCTAAATGGGACTGAATTGGCTTTGTGAAATGAGCACAGGCTGAGGAGGAGGGCTCACCTCAGACACTGAAAATCCTGAGGTGGAAATCCGTTAGTGATCCTGCTTAGATCCCTTCCTCTCAGACTCAAAGAATTTGGGATATAAGTGACAATAAGGACCGAAGATGTAGAATGTCTAGCTGTCTTGGAAAGTGTATCATAAGGGCACTTACATTTTAGATATTTATGAAAGAAACTTGCAAAAGGAGCTTAGCCACTGTGAGATGGATGAGAAGGACTCTCCATATTTTAGCTATGTTGATGTGAGCACTTCTCCCTCCCTTGGACTTCCCGAAAGAGTAGAGAGGGAATTTTTTGCCCTTCTTTCATTCTGCCTCCCTTCCCTCCCATGCTGTGATGTCAATGGCAGCTTATATCATAAGTAAATGCCTGTAGGAGTCATGAACTTGGAAAAAAGAAGAGAGACTGGGCTCTGTGACCCTGGCTACCACCTGCCTTTCTCTTGCCTTTTCTGGGCACAGATCAGCAACTAGGGATCGTGAGAAATAGAGGGTTCCAGCTTCGACAGTTACCTTGTGATTTTGAGGTTTCTTGAGTTTAAGATTTGTTTCTCAGTCAGCCTGAGGGATGAAGATATCTTTAATGGCATACTTCTTGGAGGAGAAGAATACCACTCCTCGGCCCATCCTTTCACTAAAGGACTAAAGAAAGTCATGTCCTGGCTGGCTGGGAGCTCAATTTCGCAAGCTGCTTAGACAATATAGGTAGGAAATGAATGCAAAGCATCTGTTCCTAAGTCTCATGAAGTTGTCTTTACCTTATGAGGGGAGTATAATGAACAGAATGGGCTCTTTGTCATGTTTTATGTTTTTGCATTTGCAAATGTATGCCTCTGAGTCTTTTGCATCTTTTGTAGGTTTTTTTATGGTGGAGGAAATAAGCAGCTGTTCTATACTTGGAAAAAAGGAAAAAAAAAAGTCACGAGTGTCAGCAATTATGTAGACACCATGGCTCTGGTATGTTCAGATCTGGTGAACATCTAACATGTCAGCATTAACTAGGATCATTTCCAGTGTATTCAAAATATTGGCAGAGGACTTCAGGCCATGAGCTGGGGTGCAATACCTGGTTCTTCTGGTAGTCCATGCCTCCTATGTAAAAACTGCCAAAAAGACTGAAGCAATGGTGACAGAGAAAATTAAAGGGACACTGATGCCTTAAAAGTAGATTCAGAGAAATGAGACTTTGGTGATTCTCCACTGTCTGAGAGAGGAATGGAAAAATGATTGAGGAAACTGCTCAGCCTTAGTCCTGGTGAGTTCTGACAATGTGAGTGAGTATGGGATATGCATCTGGAGCAACGAACACATCCATCTCAGACTTCCAAACAAAGCTATCTTGGAAGATTTGCCACTGGGAGATATCCTCCACAAGATGGAAGACCTCAGGAGGAGATCCTATTAGTTAACATCATCATTATAGAGCCTTATAGTCTATATGCATCACCTATAATGGTGCTCTTGAAGAAGAATGGGAAGATCCAGAAATGAGTATACTGTTGGACACTGGACAAGAGAACTTATGTGGATTAGTATACCACATCATGAATTCATAATGTTCTGGAACACTTCCTAGCCAGTGGTTTTCAGTGCTGGACCTGCACAGTGGTTACAGTCAGATTTTTCTCGAAGACAGTTCAATCACCACAATTGGACCCTAACATCACAGCCCCAGATGTGTTTATAGAAGATGTAGACATGATACTACAGAAAAAAGATTTCAATTGGAGCACATGAATGTTGAGGAGATTTATCTTAGAGATGAAAAATTGCAAGGGCGTTGAGGGATCAGTATATAAAATATTTGAAGGAGGAGAAGATGCTAAAGATGTGAAAAACCTGAGACCTTATTAATACCAGGAAAAATAAAAGATGACTGAGAAACTATGAATAACTGTTAAACTGTATGCTTGTTCTCTAATTTATGTAGAATCCTAATGAGGACCAATAATACACGAAATAAACATATCTTTGATCAAGGTATCAGTAGGGAACAAGCAGGTTTTTGTCAGTCAACAAGCATTTATTAAATGGCTACTATGTGCCAGGTACTGTGCTAAGATTAACTTGGAGATAGGAGAAGATAAAAAACAGTTCCTGTTCCAAGCAGCTCAAAATCTGATGGGAAGACTACATGCAAACAATTACATACCAACACGATTTTTACAGGATAATTTGGAGATAATGAACAGAGAGAAGACACTAGGATTAAAGTGGACTAGCAAAGGCTTCTTGTGGAAGCTGGGGCTTTAGTTGAAACTTAGAGAAGCCAGGGAAACCCAGAGACAGAAATGAGGAGTGGAGGGGAGTTTCAGAGATGGAGTACAGCCATTGAAAAGGTGAGTGATGGAATGTCATGTCTGAGGAACAGCAAGAAGGCTAGTGTCATTGGCTCACAAAGTAGATGTCTGGCAGTAAGGTGTAAAAAAACTGGAAAGGTAGGAAAGAGTCAGTTTATGGATTTACCTTTGATTGCCAAACAGAGCATTTTATATTTGATTTTGGACATGATAAATTAGGGTCCTAATTCCTTCCAGGCATAGGGACAGCCAGGGGAATTTCAAGAATTTTGGAAATGGAATATTGTGTGTGAAGAATAGCAAATAGGTCATTGTACCTGGATTACTGAGTACATGGAGAAGTTTTGAGTGTAGGGAAACTGGAAAGGTATGAAACATCCAGCTCATAAGAGGCTTTAAAAGCCAAACAAGATTTTACCTTTGATCCTGAAGGAAACAGCATACCACTGGAGTTTATCGAGTAAGGTAGGGAAGGAGAGATGGTAGGGAAGAAGAGGTGGCATAGTCAGACCTTTGCTGTAGGAAAATCTTTAGCAGCTGAGTGGAGGGAGGGTAGATTGGATCATGGATCTATGATCACTGGATTGTGAGATCTCTAAGCAGAATATTATAGGGGTAAAAGAGAAGACAGCCCAGGACAGACCCTTGGTGAAACCCATGGTTAATGGGCATGACCTTGAAGACCTAGCGAAAAAGACTGTTAATGAGTGGTCAGGCAAGCAGAAGGAGAAGCAAGAGAGAGCAGTGTCATGAAAACCTAGAGGAAAGAGTATCCAGGAGAGGGAGATCAATATTGCCAAATGATACAGAGAGGTCAAGAAAGATTAAGACAAAAAAAGACCATTAGATTTGGCACTTAAGAGATTATTGTTAACTTTGGAGGGCGCAGCTTCAGTTAAATGATGAAGCCAGATTACCGAGGTTTTGGAATTAAGTGAGATGAGAAGAAGTGGAGGCACCTGGTGTAGCCAGCTTTCTCAGGGAGTTCAGCCAAGAACTAGAGGAGAGATATAAGATGATAGCTAGTGGGGATTGTTAGGTCAAGTGACAAGGGAAACACTGATGTATTTCAGGGCATTATGGAAGGAGTCAATCAATTAGGAGAAATTGAAGATTGGAGAGAGCTGGGATAATAGTGAGGGAATTCTGCTTGAGAAGATTGTAAAGGATAGAATCAAGGTTATGAGAGTGGCAAGGAGAAGAACCACTTTTTCATGTAAGACAGGAATGAAGGAGGAGACAGTGGAGGAAAATGTCTGAGTGATATGAGAAGATGAAGAGGGGAAAAGAGGAAACTCTTGGCCAATGCCTTCAATTTTTTCAGTGAAAGATGAAATAAAGTCCTTAGTTAAGAAAGTGAAGAGAGGGGGTGCTGTAGGAAGCTTGAGGAAGGATTAAAAGGTTAAGAAAAATCACTGTGATACATGGGTATAAAAGGGAGGTGTAGAAGGATTGCTTTACTGCAATGAGGGCTCAGTAGAAATAACCATGTTCAATGACCTAGAATACTGAACATCAGAGAAGGCCTAAAACAGAGATACCGTATTTCCCCATGTATAAGACACACCCTTTTTCGAAAAATTTGGGGTCTAAAAACTGGGTGCATCTTATACAGTGGTTGTAGATTTTTTTACTTGCATTTCCCACTTTTTCATGCTTGTTCTCTTTGCACTCATTGTTTTGCATTTGTTACTGGTATATTAGGTTGTGTTTTGCCACGTTCTCCCCGGAAAAGGCTCAGAAAAGATTTTTGTACAGTAAAGAATTCAAGTTAAAAGTGATCCAGTTTGCAAAAGTGAATGGAAATTGTGCCGTTGAATGTAAGTTTGGTCCTCCTCCAACTGAGAAAACAATCTGAGACTGCCTACGGGAGGAAGAAACCCTACTGAAAATGCCACCGCAGAAGAAGGCCATGAGAGGCAAGTCAGCAAAATGTCCTGATTTAGAGAGGGAATTGAAGATATAGATTGAAGAGCAAAGGGCAATTGGAATTCCCATGTCCACAAAGATGGCTCAGCATGAGGCAAGAAGAATTGCTGATGAAAAAGAAGTTACTGATTTCAAAGGAGGACACAATTGGTGCTTCAGGTTCATGAAATGGAATGGACTAAGCATGCATGCACACACCAGACTTGCCCAAAAGATGCCTGAAAGCTATGAGCAGATGAATAAAACTTGAGTTCAATAACTTTATGTAATACATTTTTTTTCAAATTTCAGGCCCCAGAATTAAGGTGCATCTTACACATGGGGAAATACAGTATGTTTGCCAATTTTTTATTTTTTTGCCAGTGTGATAGAGGAGACCCAGAACAAAGTTCAAGTTAAGGAGAGATGGCCTATGGATGGTAAGGTTGTCCAGCTGCTCCTGTTTGTGGATGGCATCATATGGATTGCCTCAAGTCTCAGAACATTGCAGAGCCTCCTGGAAGTCATTTACACTCATACAAAACAATTTGTCTTGACCATTCATACTTAAAAGGCCAAATGGATAAGCAATGTCCATTGCCCAGGTTACAACATGTATTTGTTTTTTTTTCTTCCCCACTTTTAAAAAAATTATTTATATATTTATTTTATATTTCTATATTTGTATTCATATATATTTATATATAAATGTTTATTTATATATAAATATAAAATTTTTAGTTTACAAAATTCAGTTTCACAAGCTTTTGGGTTCCAAATTTTCTCCCCCTCCTTCCCTTCTCCCCTCCCCAAGACAG
This sequence comes from Trichosurus vulpecula, assembly GCF_011100635.1. Lineage (NCBI taxonomy): Eukaryota > Metazoa > Chordata > Mammalia > Diprotodontia > Phalangeridae > Trichosurus > Trichosurus vulpecula. Next base: position 401,190,974 of record NC_050573.1, on the reverse strand, counting down.
CATGGAAGCTGATATATGCTCCACATATACATTCACATTAAACATATTTTCACATTAGCCATGTTACACAGAAGAATTATAACCAATGAGATGAACCACAAAAAAGAAGAAATAAAACAAAACAAAACGAAAAAGAGAGAGAGCAAATAGTATGCTTTGATTTGCATTCAGACTCCATAATTCTTTCTCTGTATGTGGATAGCATTTTCCATCATGAGCCTTTTGGAGTACAATATGTATTTGGATGGACTATAGAGCTTGTCCATAAGTGTGCGTATCTAGGACAGGTGGTACAGATGAACAAAAAAGTTAGGCCCAGAACTGAACAAGATAAAGATAGAGGCCTGAAAAACTGCAAAGCTTTCTATGAAAGCAAAAGTCAATCTTTTTAATACTAGTGTTCTAGTGGTGTTGATCTTTGATGGTAAAATATGGAATGGAATGATCTCTGAAGAATTAGGAAAGAATATCACTCAGAGGATGATGAAAATGCTGGAGCCACATATAATCAATGAGCAACTTCAAAGATGATCAGGAATAAAAAAGAAGTCATCAAGGACTTGGTGTAGTAGGAAGAGAACATGAGCTGCTCATGGAGGAAGGCAGGGAGTGACAAGTGGAAAGCCTGAGGACTCTGTTGGCACTCACAGGGTGTCAGGAGAAAGTTAGGAAGGCCTCCAGAACATTTGGGGAGCTCCCTGTGGTGGAATCATGGGAGAATGTGACAAGAGTCATATAGGATGAGTTAGCATGGATAGGCCGTGATCGGCATCATTATGGAAGGGGACTTCCAAATTGATGAGATCCCAAGTCCATTTGAGTATTTGAATATACGTCTTTACCATATATGTTATTATATGGTGTTACCTAGTTATTGTTTTATATTGATATGGTATCTTTCTATATTTCTGCCCGTGGAGTATATATGTGGATGCTATATATAATCCGGTGATGTAATGCTATGTGTTTTAGATCATAGGATACTTGCGTCCTTAATCTAATATCCAAACTGTCATCATATATGCTATTAATTATGTGCTATGCATTCCATTGTTGCATATACTAACATTAGGGAGGTATCATTGTATGTGATATTTGAAGTACCTGCATGTGCATGTGTAGTTGGGATATTCCTTGTGCCAATAGTACACATCAATTTATAATGCTTATGTTGAATAGTCATAGATCTTTGAGTGTACTGAATGTAATTTGCCCTGAAAATTCTTCAAAGGGGGTTGTACCTAAGGATATACCAATGTCCTGTAAGCAGCTAGAAATGTAAATCTCAAGGTCTGGAGAGAGATCAAAGCTAGAGATCAATTTAAAAGTCATTTATATAGTCATGATTGTTGAAGCTGTGGGAGTTCCAGAGATTTTTAAAGGAAAGTATGTAAGGAATAAAGAAAGGATAGAACTGGGTGGAGCCAAGATGGCTGCTGGAAAGCAGGGACTTGCTTAAACTCTCCCCCAAGTCCCTCCAAACACCTGTAAAAAATGACTCTGAACAAATTCTAGAACTGCAGAACCCATGAAATAGCAGAGGGAAGCAGGTCTCCAGTGCAGGACAGCCTGGATGGTTGCTGGGAAGGGTCTATCGCATGGTGCTGGGAGCAGAGCACAGCCTAGTGTGGGCCATCCAGGACCAACCAGACCTGGAGTTGGGCAGAGCAGGCCTGAGGGCCATGAATCATCGAGCTGCAACAGTTACCAGACTTCTCAATTCACAAACACCAAAGACCAAGGAGCAAGTTAGTAGGAAAACTGCTGGATAGGAGTGAGAGTCATCCAGCCCCAGCCCTGGGGGCAGCTGAGGTGCTGCAGCAGTGTCGGCAGCAGTTGGAAGCTCCTGTTGCTGCTTCCAGAGTCCCTGGCCCACCAGGTGGGAGGGATCAAGCGGCAGATCAGAGCGGGAGTGCAAGGAGCACTTTGCTGGTGCAGAGGCAGGTTCTCTTGCTTTGCCCTGCTTGGACCTGGATCACAGTCCTGGTTAGCAGTTCTTGAGGGAGGAGGAGTGCTGCTCTGGCAGAGTTTGCCGTGATGGTGGAGTAGAAGTAGCTCTGAAAGCAGCAGCACAGCCCCTAAAGCTTGGGACAAAGTACTCTCTACTCTACAAGCAGTGACAAAAAGCTCAAGGGTCACATAGTTAACTGGGAACATGAACAGGCAGCAAAAATGGACTCAGACTCTAGAATCTTTTTTTGGTGACAAGGAAGATCAAAACATACAGCCAGAAGAAGTCAACAAAGTCAAAGAGCCTACATCAAAAGCCTCCAAGAAAAATATGAATTGGTCTCAGGCCATGGAAGAGCTCAGAAAGGATTTGGAAAATCAAGTGAGAGAAGTAGAGGAAAAATTGGGAAGAGAAATGAGAGTGATGCAAGAAAATCATGAAAAACAAATCAATGACTTGCTAAAGGAGACCCCCCAAAATACTGAAGAAAATAGCACCTTAAAGAATAGACTAACCCAAATGGCAAAAGAGCTCCAAAAAATCCAATGAAGAAAAGAATGCCTTGAAAGGCAGAATTAGCCAAATGGAAAAGGAGGTCCAAATGACCACTGAAGAAAATACCACCTTAAAAATTAGAATGGAGCAAAAGAAAGCTAGTGACTTTATGAGAAATCAAGCTATTATCAAACAGAACCAAAGGAATGAAAAAATGAAAGACAATGTGAAATATCTCATTGGAAAAACCACTGACCTGGAGAATAGATACAGGAAAGATAATTTAACAATTATTGGACTACCTGGAAGCCATGATCAAAAAAAGAGCCTAGACATCATTTTTCAAGAAATTATCAAGGAGAATTGCCCTGATGTTCTAGAACCAGAGGGTAAAATAGAAATTGAAAGAATCCACAGATCGCCTCCTCAAATAGATCCCAAAAAGAAAACACCTAGGAATATTGTCACCAAATTCCAGAGTTCCTAGGTCAAGGAGAAAATACTGCATGCAGCCAGAAAGTATTGTGGAAACACAATCAGAATAGAGCAAGATCTAGCAGCTTCTACATTAAGGGATTGAAGGGCTTGGAATATGATATTCTGGATGTCAAAGGAGCCAGGATTAAAACCAAGAATCACATAGCCAGCAAAACTGAGTATCATGCTCCAAGGCAAAATATGGATTTTCAATAAAATAGAGGACTTTCAAGCTTTCTCAATGAAAAGGCCAGAGCTGAATAGAAAATTTGACTTTCAAACACAAGAATCAAGAGAAGCATGAAAAGGTAAGCAAGAAAGAGAAATCAAAAGGGACTTACTAAAGTTGAACTGTTCTGTTTACATTCCTACATGGAAAGATGATGTGTATAATTCAGGAGACCTTTCTCAGTATTAGGGGAGTTGAAGGGAATATACATATATATAGGCAGAAGGCACAGCGTGAGTTGAATAGGAAGGGATAATATCTAAAAAACTAAAATAAAATTAAGGGGTGAGAGAGGAACATATTGAGATAGGGAGAAAGGGAGAGATAGAATGGGGTAAATTATCTCACATAAAAGTTGCAAGAAAAAGCAGTTCTGTTGGAAGGGAAGAGGGGACAGGGGAGGGCGAATGACTGAATCTTGCTCTCATCAGATTTGACTTGGGGAGGGAATAACATCCACATTCAATTGGTTATCTTACCCCACAGGAAAGTAGGGTGAAGGACACAAAAAAGAGGGAATGATAGAAGGGAGAGCAGATAGGGGCAGGAGGTAATCAAAAGCAAACACTTTTGAAATGGGACAAAGTCAAGGGAGAAAACTGAATAAGGGTGGATAGGATAGGATGGAGGGAAATATAGTTAGTCTTTCACAACATGATTATCATGGAAGTATTTTGCATAATGAGACATGTGTGGCCTATGTTGAATTGCTTGTCTTCTTAGGGAGGATGGGTGGGAGGGGAAGAGGGGAGTGAATTTGGAACTCAAAGCATTAAAAGCACATGCTCAAAAAAGTTGTTTTTGCATGCAACTGGGAAATAAGATATATAGGGAATGGGGCATAGAAATCTATCCTGCCCTATAAGAAAGTAAGGGGAAATGGGATGGGAAAGGGAGTGGGGTGACAGAAGGGAGGGCTGATTGGGAAACAGGGCAATCAGAATATATGCCGTCTTGGAATGGGGGGAGGTACAAATGGGGAGAAAATTTGCAACTCAAAATTTTGTGGAAATCAATGTTGAAAACTAAAATATTAAATAATAAAATATGGAAAAAAGAAAGGATAGAACCTTGGCAAATAGGCACCATAAGGGGTCAGAGGCAGGATAAGGGGCCAGTGAAGAAATCCAAAAAGGATCATTTAGAGACAGGACTGGCACAGTGGCAAAGTAGAGTTAGATAGACTATTCAGAAGAAGGGAATGATCAACATCATTAAATGCTACAGAGGCATTAAGGCAGGTGAGAACTAGAAAAATGAACATTACATGAGAGAAGTATAAGGTCTTTGATAATCTTTGAGAAAGAAATTTTAGTAGAATGGTGGTGCCTAAAGCCAAATTGTAAGGTATTGAGGAGGAAACAAGTGTAGAGGAAATGGAGACCTTAGGAGTAGATAACTGTTATCAAATAATCATATTAAGAACTATCGTGACTATAGTATTTACTAACTCCAGGGTTTTTGGAGTTGTTTCAAGGTTGATAAACTTGAAGTATATGGTTAAAAGAGGGAAAAATCTACCTCTTTCCATATTATTCCAGGGAGACTTCTTGGAGAAGCTGAAATTTCAACAGATCCTGAATTCAAAGGGAGTCTTAGACTCTACCAGCTGGAGTGTTGATAATGATAATAGAGATGGTTTCATGTGCAGTATATATTTTATATATATACTCTGACATTGCTGCATCCATGATCTCACAGATGTAAGTATATCCTTTTCCAAGGTAAATTATAGCCCATTTGTGCCATCTTATTATATGGGATTCTTGTCCACAACTTCCCATAAATCCTCAACAGAGGATCTGCTGAACACTAGGGAGTCTGGAGAGAGAGAATCAGGGAGAGAACCAGAGAGACAAGCACACACACACACACACACACACACACACACACACACACAGTGGGGAAGAGAGGGAAAAGGGGTGGAGAGAGAGAGAGAGAGAGAGAAAGAGAGAGACAGAGAGACAGAGAGAGAGAGAGACAGAGACAGAGAGACAGAGAGAGAGACGGAGAGAGAAAGACACAGAAAGACAGACAGAGGCAGACGGAGATAGAGAGAGCATTTATTGAATACTTCCTGTGTGCCAGGCACGATGCTAAGTACTGGGGACAACAAGCAAGACAATTCTTACCTTCAAGGAACTTTCATTATAATTTGGAAATATAACAGAGAGGAGAGATAAAAAGTGTGTGGTGAGTATAGATAGGCTGGTTTGGAGCTTGCTTTTGGGAAATGTGATAGAGACTAGGTTCTGAGCAAGGCAAGGCTAAATTAGCTCACCTACCAGAGTTCAGGATGGTTGAAAGGGAGGAAGTCCAAGTTTCTAGTAGAAAGGAAGTGGCAAAGAACGCTGGGATAGAATCAACAAGGTTTGGAGCTAGTGGCTGGGAAAAGGTAATAATTCTTTTGGGTAGTATTTAAAGCTACCAGTATAACATTCACATTTTCTTGCTGATGTTTCTGTTTCCCATCCACCACATTTTCTGTTCCCTCATGCCTTTAATGACGTCCTTTATAGTTTTTTTCAAAGGCATCATTATTCTCTTGCAGCCTGTTTATATCCACTATGGAGGACACACACACACATACACAGATAGTTAATGTAACTTAACTTTAGGTTCCTACCGATTGAACTTATTTGAAGTTATTCTTTCTGGAGTCTGGTTTTACTCTTAGTCCAGTGTATTGTTTTTGAAATGTTTATCTGCCCTTAGAGACTTTGGTGATGAGAGCATTTTTACAAATGCTAAAAAAAAAAATCTGTATTTCTTTAAATGCAATCACCTGTTGGCTCATGTTCAGAATGTAACTCATAATGAAACATTTGTTCTTTGGGACTCATCCACATCCATCTAAAAAAAAAAGCCTAACCAGATGAATCTTCTAGAACAGAGCTGTCCAACCTTAGGTTACCTTAGGGCCTCATTAAAATAAAATAATTATTCAAGGGTTGCACCCAGAATAAAAAGATATAGTACACTAATAGAAAGTGGGGGAATGTGATCAATACGACTGGCAAAGGCACAGAGCACAAAAGCAAACGCAAAACAACAAAGCAACAACACAACAGTACAGATGGAACTCATCCCACAGATTGACTGAAAACTCTGTGTGATATGTTCCGTCCATAATACTGCTTAAAAACACCAAAGAAAATTAACATCAACAAGATTATTTATTAGTGATAGAATTAAAAAATCTAATATGCATTCCATGCAAATTATTATTTTATTTTTTCGCTTGTGAAAATTAAAACCCATAGACAGGCCTCATAAAATCTCACTGTGGGCCGCATGCAGCCTGTGGGCCATATTTTGGACAGCCTGTTCTAGAACATCCCAATAGGAGGTTTGCTTTCTGATGTTTTCTAAGATGCCTCATAAAAATGGTTAAATTTCTTTCTTTTTCTTGAGTCATATGACCAAATGTCAAATCGCAGGCATTGAAGGATGAAGATATTAATATTTTTCCACCAAAAGACCTTATATTTCCTACATTTTGAACTAATTTCTCAGCTCAGTTCTCCCCCGTCACTCATTTCTACCACTTTCCTCCTACTGCTTCCTTCATCTGGGATGTAGTTTGAAGGTGTGATATAGTTGAAATAGCACTGGTCTTAGATTTGGATTCAAGTCCCTGCTCTGAGGCTGTGTGACCCTAGACAGGTCACTTCACTCAGTTTTCTCCTTTGTGCTCCTATGATTCCCTTTTCATGCCTACATACATAGGCATTTAAACAATGGCTTTCTGGAAGCAATTCCTCTTCTATTCCTTTTGCTTTACTGCAGAGGAGTGGCTTCTAATAATAAGAATCTGTGGCTAGGTAGGAGTGGAGATAGGTAGGAGGTTTGGCACCTTCCCTCAGACAAGGCAGCCACCTCCTCTACTTCCTTATAGATCAGATAATCCTCTTCATTGATTACAAACTCAAACTGGTCTTTTTTATACCGGTAATGATATTATAACTATCCTTGGCACCCTAACTGAATTCTGTACATCTCTGGACTTGTTTGACAACCATATATGACCTGCAGCCATTGGAAAGGGAGTGAAGATTACTATCTTACTACTATTGCTGAGTATGAAGCAGAAAACGATGATAATGTATATCTTTCATCATACCCTCTAAGACCAAGTGATGATAATAATACCACATTTATGTGGGGGAAGGAAGGGAAAGGAAAGGGGTTGATGAGAGGAGGTCCTGATGAGTTTAATGAAAATACCTCTCTCCCCATAGAGAATGGGTAGGTCCATTGACACTTCATTAATAGGAAAAAGAGGACTCCTGACTTATTTCCAGGGACTGCCAAAGGATAATTGGCTACCTGAACTCTGATGAAAGGGGTGGATTCTGGTGAGAAAAACCACACTATAAAGAATAATCAACAGACCACTCTTCTTTTTGCCTTTTCCCTTAAGCCTTTCTTCTGAAGCAAGAAGTAGGGATGGGGAGGGCGGGGAAGGTTATTTCTCCCTTTCTCCCTCCAGGAAACCTTAATGACTGTCCTGGTACAGAAGCACGTGGGAGTTATGGGCGATAACTCCACAGCTGAAGTGCTATTCTATTGGCAACCTCAAGTTCACTCTGTTCTGACAGGATCATGTGCCTACTATATTTTTAATGTTTTCTATGTCCGTTTATGAGCTCTCAAGTCCTTTGTACCTTTTGTATTTTCTTCCAGGTGAAATAAAGGCCACTCTGTATCTGTTCTGGATTTTAAAAAAAAATCCTTTAGTGTTTGTATGAGATCTTGAGGGTTCTGTTGATTGTGTTTGGAAACCTAAATACAAGTGTCATTGGAGACTCTCAGAGTAAAGTCCAGTTAGGGGGCATATGAGCCTAAAGTAAAAATGACCCTTTTGGATCAGGATTAGACTCAGTCTAGATCAACCCAGAGCTTGGGGGTCCCAGAGTCAGGTACTGCATTTTTACAGCACCTTGAGGTTTACAAAATGACATGACAACCTGTGAGGTTGTTACAAATGAGAAAATCAGACAAAAAGCTGGGGGAAAACCCTTCTGTGCCAACAATTGAAGATTGAATGAACAAGTGACGGCACATGAATGTAATGGAATATTACTGTACTCTGAGAAGAAATGGATCTGAGGAATTCATAGGGACATAGGAAGATGTGTATGAAGCGATGAAGAGTAAAGGAAGCAGAGCCAAGAAAACAGCTTATACAGTGACTACAATAATGTAAAGCTCCTATTTGTGAGAAAAATCCATTTTGCTTTATAAAACTGATATTGTGTTGGGCACAAATGAAATGTCTGCAAATCGAATCACAGTCTAAATGCAGGTTTTGTTTTCATTGTAACCTTGTGGCGAGTGAATCCAATTAGTAATGTGAATAGTTCCCTAAATTAATCAATGATCAATGCATTTGGCAATGTGCCTTGCATGTGACAATAATCAATATTTGTTGAATGACTGAATAAATGAATCTGTAAGAATTTACTGAATATCTATAGATCATCCATTGTGCTAGTTGTCACAGGAAAATGGAGAAGGAATTAGACATACCTATGAGAGATTGCAATCTATTGAATTTCTTTTTTTGCCATCTATTGAATTCTACAGATAATTCAATTCCCAATGCTATTGAGTCCCTCTCTAGGAAGATTTTCTTGATCCCCCAATCAATAATTGCCTTTCTCCCCTCAGAACTCATATAATACTGACCTAAGCCAGTCTTATACACTTATTATACATTATTTTTACTACAATTATTTGAGCATTATCACATGAAAATATTATTTGATTTTAAGTTTTATGGAGGCAGATACCATATCTTTCCCAGATAAGTTTAACAAATATTTATTAAGTGCCTATTGAGTTCTATGTGCTAAGGCTACAAAAGACAACCATGAAATGACATCTGTCCTCCAGGATCTTATGTTCAACATGTAGATGCATTTGAGGGTCAATGTGGCATAGTAGTCTCAAATTCAAATAGAAACAGACCCTTTAGAACACCGCAAATTAACACTATTTGTGCTGTATAGTATTTTTATTTATTTTGTCAGAGATTTCCCAACTACGTTTTAATCTGGTTCTAAGGGTTGTACCTGGGCAGTTTGGTACCTCATATCACCATTCCATACCCACAGCAGCTGCTACAAATATGCAGGTGTATTTCCAGGTTTTAATCACAAAATATAAGACTCTCTTCCTCAAATACAAAACCAAGATATTTATTCATATACCGGAAAGCCAAGTCCACCATGGTAACAAAGAAGTTGGTACACATTACCAATGCAGGGAGCACCCACATCCCCAAACCTTCCCTCCATCAGGCCTCCCCACCAACAATCTCCCTTAGGCAAAATGCCCCTCTCTCAATCATGCTGCTGCTCTTCCTCTGCTCTGCCTGCTCTCTCTCCCAGCTCTGCCTCTGCTCTCTCTTCCTGCTCTACCCCTTCAGCAGGCTCCTCCCACCACAAGCTCCATGTGACTCAGGCTCAAAGCAGGCCACGTAGGCCTATTAACAGATGGGAAATATCTTCCTATTCCATTAACAATACATACCTCTGGTATAGTGGATAGGCCGCTGGGTTTGTAAGTTAGGACTTAGGAAAGGCTGCGTACAAATTCTGTTTCAGAGACTTACTAGCTATGTGAACCTGGGAAAATCATTTCAATTCTCTGTACCTCTGTTTCTCATTCTGCAAAATGTGAAGTTTGGACTTGCTTGAAGAAGATTAAAAAGGGGGGATGATAGAAGGGAGGGCAGATGGGGGAGGAGGTAATCAAAAACAAACACTTTCGAAAAGGGACAGGGTCAAGGGAGAAAATTCAAAAAATGGGGATAGGTTAGGAAGAAGCTAAATACAGTTAGTCTTTCACAACATGAGTATTGTAGAAGGTTTTTACATAATGATACGCATGTGGCCTATGTTGAATTGCTTGCCTTCTTAGGGAAGGTGGGTGGGGAGGGAGGAGGGAGAGAATTTGGAACTGAAAGTTTTAAAAACAGATGTTCAAAAACAAAAAACAAGTTTTTGCATGCAACTAGGAAATAAGATACACAGGCAATGGGGCATAGAAATTTATCTTGCCCTACAAGAAAGTAAGGGAAAAGGGGATGGGAGGGGAGTGGGGCAACAGAAGGGAGGGCTGACTGGGGAACAGGGCAACTAGAATATATGCCATCTTGGAGTGGGTGGGAGGGTAGCAATGGGGAGAAAATTTGTAATTCAAACTCTTGTGAAAATCAATGCTGAAAACTAAATATGTTAAGTAAATTAAATTTAAAAAATAGAAAATCAACAAATAAATAAACTTGAAATTAACACAAAAGAAAAAAAAGAAGTTTCCCTTAAGCATGGTCCAGCTTCTTTGCTAAGGTCCTTGTGGAGTCAGGAATCTACATCCATCCTGCCTTTGGTTCTTACTGCAGATACTTCCAAGAGCCTCTGAGGCTGTCACTAGGACACTGATGAGAAGGTGGCAAGTTCCTTTTGGGGACATTTGCGAAGTCCTCTCCTAGTCAAAAGTGAGAGGGAGGAGGAGACCTACAGCAATGCTAAAGCTGAAGCCTCTCTTTCACTTCATCCCACCAAGTGGTTCTCCCTCACACATTTTCCTAGAATGTCACATTTGCTCCAATCTCTGGAATTACTCCCATTCTCAACTAGTTTAATATTTGATAAATGAACGTTAGTATACACTGAAGCTTCCTTAGCCTATTTGAAAGTGATTCTTGCTCCTTTCACACTTAGTCTAAAGCCTATAATGGCTCAATTGTTTGAAGCCAAAGCCTATGATTGAGATTAGTTGATGACTTGTGTTCATATGGTTAAGATATCAGGACATCTTCACATATTTTAACTTGACTGAGCAAATCAATCCCACCTTTAGAGCTATAGGAATTTTGTCTAAAGATGATAAAGAGTAGACTGCAAAATCAGTATGAATCACCAGTGTGATATGGCAACCAAGAAAATATAATGTGCTCTTGGAGTACAGTAAGAAAGGCAGAGATTCCTGATATATGAAGGTGATAGTCACACCGTACTCTGTCCCCAAACCCATCTAGAGTATGTATTGCATTCTAGGTCCATAGATTTTAAAAAGAATTTTAATAATAACAGGTGATGATGATGACGGTGACGACAACAATTTTAATATGTTGGAGAGCATCCAAAGTAGTGTAACCAGGACTGCTGAGATTTCTCCAACAGACCTTTTAAGATAAATAGAGAATGGGGTTCAGAATTGAATAAAAGTAAGAGAGCAGGCTGGCTTACATTCAGAAAATTATACAATGCATTTAATGATTCTGAGCTTCTCCTCCGAACAAAGGCCTGTTTTTTTTTAACATTCCAATATTCCTCTGGTGATGCTATAAGGTATAAATCATGGAATATCACCATCTTCAAGGGGCAACAGGAGGAACCACTATGAATGACAATAGGTTGCTAATTGAGTTGTGCACCAAAAGCAAAGTAAAGGAGATGCATACGTCACAGGCATGAAATTCTTAACTGGAAAGAAGAAGAAAAGGATGGTCCAGAATTTCCTAAGTCTCACTGTGAACCTGCTGTTTCTACTAAGAGCTATCGCAAAAACTCTAGTGCATATTGTCATACTTTTCTCTCTTAAATTTCCTTAAACTTGTGTTTGTAAAAAGTAGAATTGAACACATTTAAATGCTCTGGTATCTGACTTTACCATCCCTATGCTGGCTTCTTTATTCCAGGACCATAGCATGGCAAATGGGATCATCCAACATAGTGCTAGACTGGGAATCAGGAGGACCTGGGTTCATCCTTGCTTTAAACTTTCACTATGTGACTGATCACAGATAAATCACTTAATTTCTGAGCCATCATCTCCTCATTGGTAAAATGGGGATGATAATAGTACTTATGCTATCATTGTGGCAAGGCTCAAGTGAGATAGTGCGGGTCAAATGCTTGAGAATTTCAAAGGGCTATATACATGCCAATTGTTATTACTGAGATTTATTAAGCTCTCACTCTCCAACACGAACCCTTTGGGTCAGCCAGGCTGATATCTTCATTGCTTGGCACATGACCCCATGCTCATTTGTGCCTTGAAATCTTTGCTCATCAGAACCAGGGGAACGTTGAATATAGTAACAGCAACATTGTGCGATGACCAACTTTGATGGATTTGGCTCTCCTCAGCAATTTAATGATCTAAGACAATTCCAAAAGACTCATGATGGAAAATGCTATCCACATCCAGAGAAAGATCTATGAATTTTGAATTCAGATTGAAGCATACTATTTTCTCTCTTTTTTGTTTTCTTTTGTTTTTCTTTCTCATGGTTTTTCCCCTTTGTTCTGATTCTTCTTTCACAACATGATTAAGGTGGAAATATGATTAATATGCTTGTACATGTATAGCACACATTAGATTGCATGCTATCTTGGGAAGGGGGGAGGAAGGTAGAAAAATTTGGAACTCAAAATCTTATAAAAGTGAATGTTGAAAACTCAAAATAAATATATTTTTAAAAAGAAACCTTTGCTCATGCTATTCTTTTCAATCAGCTGAGAAATTGGTCCTAGGATGCCCTTTCCTTTCCCTCCATCTGCCTGTAAAACCTATTCCAAGTCCCATGCCCTCCCTAAAACCTTCCTCAATAATTCTACCTAACATCCATCTCTCTTTTTGTCTATCATGTATTTTGAAAATGAATACTATCTGATTTACATATGTTGTTATATATTATTTTGAATGCAATATTTCATGTGAATGGAGATGTCTACCATCCCCTGTCAGGAAGACTGTAAACTCCTGGAGGACAGGAACTATGTCATGTACACAGAATATAGTATCCTTTTGTATCCTTGAGTGCTCAATAAATCCTTAGTATCACAGGATCTTTGGGACAGAACCTTAGAAAGCACCGAATTCAAACTTCCACAATGTATTAATGACATTAGGTTTGAAGGTATGAATGGAAACACAAGGATCATGTTGATTATAAAAATGAGGCTTCAGAGGATGCAAAGGTATGCCTTTCAGACCTCCGTGGTGCGTGAGAATTGACTGAGTTAGACACCAGTCACCATGAGAGGTGTGAAACAGCATTCATAATAAAGCGGGATTCTTAACCTGGGGTCCAGGTGACTTTAAATGGAAAAAAATACATCTTTATTTTCACTAACCTCTAACTGAAATTAAGCTTTTCCTTAAATTCTTTAAAAAAATTTTTTTTTCTGAGAAGGGGGTACATAGGCTTTATCAGCTGGCCAAAGGAATCTATGGCACACAAGAAGATAAGAACCTTTGCCAAAAAGGGATTTAAAGACAAACACCAGTATAGGGACTTTAGGTGATGCTAAGCTCCTGTACAGGTGACTTTAGGTGAGTTAAGCTCATGAGGAGGTCACAAGCACAAGTCTGTGCAGCCAGTTATGTTGTGTTTGTCCTTTATTTTCAAAGAAGACCATCACATCAGGGAAATTATGACATGACTTGCAGTTGACTTTGATTTGAGTGAGGGAGGGCTGTGTAAGGTCACAGTTACGAGAAGCCTGGAAACCTGCCCACCAAGGGGAGGGCCTCTGGGTGATAGAGGGAATTCAAATAATCTTGGGTTGAGTATTTGATGGAGCTACCAACACTGAGAAGAACTGGTTGGAAAAGAATAATCATTAGTTCATTTGGTGTTGATGTGCTAATTCACAAGCCCTAAGGTGAAAAAGCAAATTAAAATAATTTAATCGGATTTACTATTTGATAAGTGAAAACGATTACTCATCTTTTCTCCGTGTTGACTTACTTGGATAGGGAGTGCCTGAAATGACATGGGAATGTTAACTAGCCTTATGGAACAATAACAAAAGAGAGCACAAGCTGAGGGTCAAGAAACTTGTGCTGATACCAAGGTACAGGTACAAATCCACCAATTTCAGCAGCTCTGTTCAGATCCTATTCCTACTACAAAACTGGATGTACTAAGACAGATGAATCTGAAGATCATCTGAAAGGGTGATTATGGAATGGTCTTAGTGAGGTGGTGGTCAATTCTTACGGAATCAGAGAATTGTACAGTTTGAAGGGACCTCGGAGATCTTCTAAAGGACAGCTAGGTGGCACAGTGGATAAAGCACTGGAACTGGAATCAGGAAGCTTAGGGTTTAAGTCCAGCCTCAGACACTAGCTGTGTGGCCTTGGGCAAGTTACTTAACTTCTGCTTGCCTCAGTTTCCTCACCTAGAAAATAGGAATAATAATAGCACCTACCACTCAAGATTGTTGTGAGGATCAAATGAGCTAATAATTACAAACACTTAGCATAGTGTTTGGCACATAGCAGGCAATATATAAATGTTAACTACTGTCATCATCATCATCATCGTCATCAATCATTTAAGTCAGCTCCCATCCAAATTATGAGTCCTTCCATTAGTCCCTGATAAGTGCAAACCAAATCTCTGCTTGAGGATCTTCCATAAATGTATGGCCTAAGGCAACCCATACTATTCTTGGACTACTCTAACTTTTAGAAAGTATTTTCTTATGTTGAACCAAACTCCACTTCCCTGTAATTTGCAACCCTTGCCCCCTAAAATGATATGAGGATATTAAATAGCACCTTATAAAACAACAACAAAAAGTGGTACAAGGCATTTGTTCCTCCTCACCCCCAAGAGGCACCTGACTTAGTAGTTCTGCCCTCTGGGGCAAAAAAAAGTCAGATTTTTTTTCCCCCAATTTCAACCTTTAAAATATTTAATTAAATAGAATTATTAAAACCTCACAAAAATCTTATCCCAGGCTAAAGGCTAAACATCTCCATTTTCTTCAATTCGTCTTCGTATAGCATTATTCAAATCTCCATGCCACCATGGTTGCTTCTCATGACCCATCTTAGCTTTTCAGTTTTCTTTCTTAAAAAGTGGTACCAAGAACCTGACACCAGTGACAGAGCACTCTGCTTGACAATGAAATGATCACCTCCATTATTCTGAACATGGTGCTTCTACTGATGTAATGTAGATCACACGACCACACACAGAGTTCACAAGCGGAGAGCCCACGTGGAGGAAACAAGCATGGTAGGAGCAATGTTGTCTTCCAGTGTCCCCTGTCATGAGAACCAGGTTAGCTTTTCCTTAGACCTTGCCATAAGCAGTTTAGGCTAACTTTTCCTTAAAAGGTATTGAAATTGTTGTGCCAAAGAATCAGAAATTGAGAGGATGCCCATCAATTGGGGAATGGCTGAACAAGTTGTGGTGGTATATGGTTGTGACAGAATACTGCTCAGCTATAAAAAATGATGACCAGGATGGTTTCAGAAAAACCTGTATGAATTATTGCAAAGTGAAGTGAGCAGAACCAGGAAATCATTGCACATAGCAACAGCAATATTGTAATGATGATCAACTGTGAAAGACTTAGCTACTCTCATCAATACAATGATCCAAAACATTTCTGAAGGATTCATGATGAAAAATGCTATCTATTTCCAGAGGGAGAGAACTGATGAAATCTGAGTGCAAATTGAAGTATAATTTTCTCACTTTCTTTATTTTTCTTGCTTATCTTTTGTTGTTGTTCAGTTGTTTCACTCGTGTTTGACTCTTCATGATCCCATTTGGGGTTTTCTTGGCAAAGATATTGAAGTGGTTTGCCATTTACCATATCCAGCTCATTTTACAGATGAGGAAATTGAGGCAAGCAGGGTTAAATGACTTGCCTGGGATCACACAGCTAGTAAGTATCTGAGGCTGAATTTGAACACATGAAGATAAGTCTTCCTAATTCCAAGCCCAGTGCTCCATCTACTATACCATCTACTGGCTTTTCTTTTATAATATGGCTAATATAGAAATATGTTTTGAATGATTCCACAGGTATAATTGATATCATATTGCTTTCCTTCTTAGTGGGTGGGGGAAGTGTAGGAAGGAGGAAGAGGTTCTGGAACTCAGATTTAAAAAAAAAAGAATGTTAAATAATAAATATAAAAAAGTATTGAAATTGTCCTTCAGATTTGATTGGTTCAGGGGACTAAACTTTGGCCATTGACATGGCTTTCTGGTTGCCTAAAAGTATAAAAGAAACCAGCTGCTTCAGACCTGATGGATGTCCACCCCTGTGACTGCCACGCTAGTTACCACACCCTCATGTAGGAGTATAAACAGTTTAACCTCATTGAACCCGTTATGATTTCTCCCTCCTGTTTACCTTTTTATATTTATCTTGACTTTTGTATTTGAAAATCAGTTTTTCTATTCAGCTCTGGTCTTTTCATCAGGAATGCTTGGAAGTCCTCTATTTCATTAAATATCAATTTTCCCCCGAAATATCACACTCAGTTTCGCTGGTGATTCTTAATTGTGATTTTAGCTTCTTTGCCCTCTGGAATATCGTATTCCAAACCTTCTTATCCTCTAACATAGAAGATGCTAAATTTTGTGTTATCCTGACTGTGGCTCCACAATATTTGAATTGTTTCTTTCTCTGATAATTTCTTGAAATATGATGTCCAGGCTTTTTTTTTGATTCTAACTTTCTGATGGTCCATTAATTTCTAATCTCTCTCCTGGATCTATTTTCCAGGCCAGTTGTTTTTCCAATTAAATATTTCACATTTTCTTCTATTTTTTCATTCTTTTAATTTTGTCTTATTGTTTCTTGATGGCTCATGGAGTCATTAGTCATTCCAATTTTAAGAGACTGTTTTCTTCAGTTAGCTTTTGTACCTCCTTTTCCATTTGGCCAATTCTGCATACTTCCTTTCATTAGACTTTTTTTCCTCTTTTACCATTTGTCCTATTCTGTTTTTTAAGGTGTTATTTTCTTCAGTATTTTTTGTGCCTCCTTTACCAAGCTGTTGACTTTTTTCATAATCTTTCATTTCTTTCCCCAATTTTCCCTCTATCTCTCTTATTTGATTTTTAAAATCTTTTTTAACCTCTTTAAGAAGTTCTTTTGGGGCATGAGATCAATTAATATTTTTCTTTGAGGCTTTGGACATAGATGTTTTGATTTCATTGTCTTCATCTGAGTTTCCATCTTGAATATTCCCTGTCACCATATTAACTTTCTATGATCAGTTTTTTTTGTTTGCTCTTTTGTCTAGCCAATTTCTTGACTTTTAGCTTGATGTTAAAGTTGGGCTCTGCTTCCATGGTGGAGGGTGCACTATTTTTCATGCTGCTGTTTTTGGAGCTAATTCTGGGGGTTTATGAGTTTTTAGTTCTTCCAAGGGATATGATCTAAGGGGAGGTGTGGTCACTGCTCTCCTGGCCTGTGCTCTGGTCTGTGAGTTACCACAAGCACTGTTTTCTACCCTGGAACTGTGAACAGGGTCTCTACTCCCCTGTGCCTGCCAAGTTGTGGTAAAGTACTGCTCTTCCTCACTCTGGGACTGTGACCCAGGATTGCAACCCAGATCCACATATGGTCAATGCAACAGAGTTCTGTACCCAATGCCAGCAAAGGGTTGCCTATAATCTCCTTCTGACCAGTTGCCTGACCACCTTACTATCTATGGGCTGAGAGTTCTGGAAGCCCCTGCTGCTGATTCATTTATCCTCAAGGCCTGCGCTGGCTTACTGGGATGTAGCCTCACTGGACTGTGCTCCACTTTCACCCCAGTGAAACAGACTTTTCCTGTAGACCTCCTAAGTTGTTTTGGGCTAGAAAATTGTTTCACCCCATCCTTTTGTTGATTCTGCTGCTTCAAATTTCACTGTAACACATTCTTTTAAAGTTGTTTAGAGGGGAATTTGGGAGAGCTCAGGTAAAGTCCCTGACTTTACTCTACCATCTTGGCTTTCATAAAGATCCAGAGCCTGGTTTCTATGTTGTTTGGAATAGATTCCATCAGGGAAGTCATACATTGAGAAATATTTTTCCTATAACATCTTAGCAACTGCTGCATCATTATGGCTCCTAGCTGGGTTTATTTGGGTGAAATTGTCGGTCACTATGCATTGATGGAAAGTCAAGGGACACAAGAGCCAAGGCTGGTACTTAATACTCTCTGGGGATGCAATTTGTATTGGTAGTACTTTCTTTTGAATACGTTGAGCATAGATATTACACTTTTCATAATCATCTACCATTTTTGACCAGCAAAATTTGTTTCTCAGTTCAAAGCTTTTATTATGAACTTAACAAACATTAACAAATAGGACTATTTTCATATGTTATATATGAAATTGTGAATATTGTGTACTTTTGAAGGATATATTAAGTTTATTTTTAAAAATTACTATCAGTTTGACAATTACAACAAATGAACATTTCCATATACAAAGAACAAGAAGATTGCATATCAAGCTATGATTTTATTATGTACAACTTTTTTTTTAACAAGGTAGTGTAGTGGATATAATGTCAGGCCTGGAGGTGGGAAGAACTGATTTCAAATTCAGCCTCAGACATGCACTAGCTATGTGACTCTGGGCAAGTCACTTAACCTTTTGCCTCAGTTTCTTCAACTATAAATGGCAATAATAACAGCACATACCTCACAGGGTTGTTGTGAGGATAAAATGAGATAATACTTTAAAGCCTTAGTACAGTGCCTGGAATACAGGAAACATATATGTTAGCTATTAATTATTATTATTTTAAAGTATCTATTAAATTTAGCAAGATGATATTATTACTAACTTGCTTGTCTGTGCCTCTCTTATGTTCCTTATTTTCTCTGTATTTTTTAATGTTTCACTGATATCCTTTCTTTTTCTTCTTTTTCTGCATCACTATCTCTGCCTCTACTTCTCTATCTTCTCCCCTTACCAAAAACAACCCTTCCCTTACAATATCTAAGTATAGTCAAGCAAAAACAAATTCATGCATTGGTCTTGTCTGAGAATGTGTCTCATTCCGTGTCTCTAGTTGAAAGGTACTCTCTTGATCCAAGGGTTCTCATGCTGACATACAGTAATTACTGCTCCTATTTTAAGAGCTCACTAATGATCACTTTAATAATTTATTCTTGAATTTTACTAGGATTTAGTACCAAGCTCTCTGACAGCAGATTTTGTGTATGGTTGGTTGATAGCTGGTATAGGTAAAATCAACAAACTAAAAGAGGATCATAACTGTAAGAAGCAGCTCACCAAAGGATCTTTTGACTCATCCTTCAGAGAGGGTTCTGGTGATTTCCACTACCCCATGTTTGATAGTTGGAGGTATAGTTTGTTGCTGTTGTCATTATCATTATACATTATATTTTATGTTATGTATATTATAAATAATAATTAGCTCTGAGATCATCTCTTTATTGGTCCAATACTATCACCTGGTCTGGTAATAGTATGCTCTCTCAACTGGTGTTAGCAAAGAAACTTGTAGGGAAGTCTGAAGTGAGTGAAAGAAGGCCTAGAGTATGTATATAGTTCATCCCAGTGATTTAAAAGAAACTTCTGGGGGCAGAGCCAAGATGGCCACATGAAAATAGCGTCTTACCAAAGCTCTCTCACAAGCTCTGTCAGATACCTATAAAAAAAGTGACTCTGAGCGGATTTGAGAGAGTTAGAAACTGTGATCAGTCTGAGTGGGGCAAATTTCCAACCCAGGAGAGTCTCAAGGTCAATGGGATGGATCTGTAGGCTGGGAGAACGCTCGGCAGGCAGACCTGCATCAGACAGCACCAAAGCAGAAGCAGCTGAGGAAACCAACCAGTGGGACAGTCTGGGAGAAAGTTGGGCACCCAAAACCAGCAGAGATCCTCAGGCCTCCTGACACAGGACAGGAGTCTGTGGAAGTGACACAAGGCAGCAGTACAACACCACTGGCCACAAGACATCAACTCCTGAGGCTTGCAGCCCAAAGGTATGAAATGTGTCTTCTTGAACTTCCGGGAAACATAAAGGCCAGGTAAACCCCCCGAGCCAGAGAATTCCTTGGGAAAAAATGCTGGAGTAGAGGCGACAGAAGTGGGGCTTCAGTGGCCAAGCAGTGGGAGTTTCTGAGTCCCAGAGGGGCAGAGCCAGCAGGGGTCAACACCAGGAGCCCAGATGTATCCTTGCACCCCCAGGGGAAGTGGCAGACACTAGCACAAACAACAAACATCTGAGACCATTGCTGAAGAGCAACAGTGCTGGAGAGCAGCCCCAGGGGAAGAGGAGACTTCAGGCAGCCAGACCCCTCCCCCACACCTCAGGAAACTGAAGACTATAATACACAAAGCCAGTAACTAGACTCACAATCCCCAGAACAAGAAACCTGGGACAAAGAGCCCTGTGCCCCAAGAGCAGAAATCCATTGGAAAGCCAGGAAAAAGCTAACCAACATGAAGAAGAAAATAAAAAAAAACTGAGGACTATTGATTCTTCTTATGGAGACAGGCATGATCAAAATACCAATTTGGAAGAGAATAGCAATGACACTATACCCACATCTGACACCTTGAAAGAGAATGTGAACTGGTCTCAAGCCCAAAAAGCACTACTGAAAGAGCTAAAGGAGGATTTTAAGAACGAAATTAGGGAGGCAAAAGAAAAAATGAAAAAAAAAACCACTGACAAATTCAAGTCCTTAAAAAATAAGTTTGGTGAAATGGCTACGGAGATTCAGAATCTAAATAGAGAAAATGACACCCTGAGAGGTAAAATCAAGCGATTGGAAAAGGAGACTCAAAAGCAAAATGAAGACAGCAACTCATTAAAAATTAGAATTGAGCAAGTGGAATCCAATGACTCTAGTAAAAAAAAAATGTAAAGAATGAATAAAATAGAAGAAAATGTGAAATATTTGATTGAAAAAAAACAACTGACCTGGAAAGTAGATCCAGGAGAGACAATTTAAGAATTATTGGTCTACTGGAGACCCACAATGAAAAAAAGAGCCTTGACAGTATGTTCGAAGAAATTATCAAAGACAACTTCCCAGAGGTCCTAGAACCAGAGGGTAAAATAGTCATTGAAATAATCCATTGATCACCCCCTGAAAGAGATCCCAAATTGAAAACACCAAGAAGTATTATAGCCAAATTTCAGAATTACAAAGTCAAGGAGAAAATACTGCAAGCAGCCAAAAAGAAACAATTCAAATATTGTGGAACTATAGTCAGGATCACGCAGGATCTTTCAGCTTCTACACTAAATGACAGGAGAAATTGGAATAAGATATTCCAAAGGGCAAAGGGTCTGGGACTACATCCAAGGATCAACTACCCAGCAAAATTAAGCATAATTTTTCAGGCAAGGAGATGAACATTCAATGAAATAAGGGAATTCCAGACCTTCCTGACGAAAATGCCAGAATTCAATGGAAAGTTTGATCTTCAAATACAAAACTCAAGAGATACATAAAAAGGTAAACAGGTGGGAAAACCCCACAAACCTTATTAATCAATAAGGGCAAATTATTTACATCCTTATATATAGGATTATATCATCTTACATGTTATATGTCAATCTTGAGAATAGTACAGATATTGTGACAATTGAAAGGGATAAACATAGATTGTGGATGTCTATATAAAATAACTGATATAAGGATAAAAAACAATTAAGAGATGTATATGGAGGGTTATGGGAGAAGAGGTAAGGAGGTAGTAGAAAAGGGTAAATCACATCAAATGAAGAGGCACAAAAACACATTATAGTAGAGGGAAAGAAGGGAGGGAGAAAAGCAGTATTTGAGCTTTACTGTCATTGGATCTGGTTCAAGAAGGGAATAACATACTCTGATAAGTATAGAAATTTAACTTGTCCTACAGGCAGTAGAAGGGGAAAGGGGGAACAAAAGGGAGGGGAGTGGTCAGAAGGGAAGGAAGAACTAGCAAGTGGAAAATGGTAAGATAAGGGAGGGGAATTAAGAGGGAGGGTAAACTGAGAAAGGCCACGGTCAAAAGCAAAGCTTTGTTGAAGAGTGGAAGGGGAAAAGGAGAAATAAAAACATAAACAGGGGAAATAGGATGGAGAAAAAGACACAGATAGAAATCATAACTGTGAATGTGAATGGGATGAACTCTGCCATAAAACAGAAGCAGATAGCAGAATGGATTAAAAACCATAATCCTACAATATGCTGTTTACAAGAAACGCATTTGAAACAGGGTTATACACACAGGGTAAAGGTAAAAGACTGGAGTAAAATATATTGCACTTCAGCTAAAGTAAAAAAAGCAGGTGTAGCAATCCTAATCTCAGACAAAGCAAAAGTAAAGATAGATTTAATTGAAAGAGATAAGGAAGGGCACTACATCCTGCTAAAAGGCACCATGAACAATGAAGCAATATCATTGTTTAACATATATGCATCAAGTGGTATGGCATGCAAATTCTTAGATGAGAGGTTAAGGGAGTTACAGAAAGAAATAGACAGCAAAACTATAATAATGGGAGACCTCAACCTCCCCCTTTCTGAACTTGATAAATCTAACCTCAAAATAAATAAGAAAGAAGTTAAGGAGGTGAACAGAATTTTAGAAAAGGTAAATATGATAGACCTCTGGAGAAAACTGAACAGGGATAAAAAAGAATATACTTTTTTCTCAGCAGTATATGGCACATAGTCAAAAATTGACCATGTACTAGGGCATAAAAACTTCACAATCCAGTGCAGAAAAACAGAAGTAGTCAAAGCATCCTTTTCAGATCACGATGTAATAAAAATTATTTGTAATAAAGAACCATGGAAAAATAAGCTAAAAATTAATTGGAAACGAAATAATCTAATTCTAAAGAATGAGTGGGCCAAAGAACAAATCAGAGAAACAACTAATAACTTCATTCAAGAGAATGACAATAATGAGACAACATACCAAAACTTATGAGATGCAGCAAAAGCAGTTCTTAGGGGAAGTTTTTTATCTCTAAATGCTTACAGGAATAAAATAGAGAAAAAGGAGATCAATGAATTGGGCATGCAATTGAAAAAGCTAGAAAAAGAACAAAATGAAAATTTCCAATTAAATACCAAATTAGAAATACTGAAAATCAAAGGAGAGATTAATAAAATTGAAACCAAGAAAACTATTGAATTAATAAATAAAACAAAGAACTGATTTTATGAAAAAAACAATAAAATTGATAAACATTTGGTCAATTTGATTTTAAAAAAGGAAGAAGAAAATCAAATTACCAGTATCAAAAATGAAAAGGTGAATTCACATCTAATGAAGAGGAAATGAAAACAATAATTAGGAATTATTTTGCCCAATTGTATGCCCATAAATTTGACAACCTTAGGGATATGGATGAATATCTACAAAAATATAAATTGCCCAGGTTAACAGAAGAGGAAGTAAAATTCTTAAATAACCCCATTTCAGAAAACGAAATTGAGCAAGCCAGCAATGAACTCCCTAGGAAAAAATTTCCAGGGCCGTATGGTTTTACATGTGAATTCTATCAAACATTTAAAGAACAATTAATTTCTGTACTTTATAGACTATTTGGGAAAATAGGTGAAGAAGGAGTCCTACCAAATTCTTTTTATGACACAAATATGGTACTAATACCCAAACCAGGTAGAGTCAAAACAGAGACAGAAAATTGAACAATTTCCCTAGTGAATATTGATGCAAAAATTTTAAATAAAGTATTAGCAAAAAGATTGCAGCAACTTATCATGAAAACAATACACTATGACCAGGCAGGATTTATTCCAGGAATGCAAGACTGGTTCAATATTAGGAAAACTATCAGCATAATTGATCATATCCACAACAAAACTAGCAGAAACCATATGATCATCTCAATAGATGCAGAAAAAGCCTTTGACAAAATACAACACCCATTCCTATTAAAAACACCAGAGAGCATAGGAATAAATGGAGCCTTCCTTAAAATTATAAATAGCATCTACCTAAAACCATCAACAAGCATTATTTGTAGTGGGGACAAGCTAGATGCATTCCCAATAAGATCAGAGGTTAAACAAGAATGTCCATTATCATCCCTACTATTCAATTTGGTGCTAGAAACGTTAGCTATAGCAGTAAGAGAAGAAAAAGAAATTAAAGGAATTAGAATTGGCAGAGAAGAAACTAAATTATCACTTTTTGCAGATGATATGATGATTTATCTAGAGAATCCTAGAGAATCAAGTAAAAAACTACTTGAAATAATAAATAACTTTAGCAAAGTCGCAGGATATAAAATACACCCACATAAATCCTCGGCATTCCTATACATTACTTTTGTTATTATTTTATCCAGCTCTGTAAAATAATTATTTTGGTAGTTTGGTTGGTATGGCACTGAATAGATGAATCAATTTAGGTAAAATTGTCATTTTTATTATATTAGCTTGGCCTAACCATGAGCAACTGATATTTTTCCATTTATTTACATCTGACTTTATTCACATGAAAAGTGTTTCATAATTATGTTCATATAGGTCCTGGGTTTGTCTTGGCAGATAGACTCCCAAATATTTTATAGTGTCTACAGTAACTTTGAATGGAATTTCTCTTTCTATCTCTTGCTAGTAATGTATAGGAATGCTGAGGATTTATGTGGGTGTATTTTATATCCTGCGACTTTGCTAAAAATGTTTATTATGTCAAGTAGTTTTTTACTTGATTCTCTAGGATTCTCTAAGTAGATCATATCATCTGCAAAAAGTGATAATTTAGATTCTTCTTTGCCCATTCTAATTCCCTCAATTTCTTTTTCTTCTCTTATAGCTACAACTAACATTTCTAGTACCAAATTGAATAGTAGAGGTGATAACGGACATCCTTGTTTCACCCCTGATCTTATTGGGAACGCCTCTAGCTTATCCCCATTACAAATAATGCTTGTTGATGGTTTTAGACAGACGCTATTTATAACTTTAAGGAAGGTTCCATATATTCCTATGCTTTCAAGTGTTTTTAATAGGAATGGGTGATGTATTTTGTCAAAGGCTTTTTCTGCATCTATTGAGTGAGTGAAAGTGATGAGGCAAGAATGACTCTGAGATTGTGAACCTGGGAGACTGAAAAGATGTGTTTGCAACAGAAATATGGGGTTTAAGAAGAACAATATTGAGAGAAAAAAGGAAAGGGCCTAGAAGAGTTCTGGGATATATCCAGGGAGTGGGGGATGTAAAACACAGAAAAGGAGACTGAGTAGTGAAAGCCAACTGGTAGGAGAAGTAAGAATAGAACAGTGTCATGAAATTCCACCAAAAAATAGAATTTCTAGGAAAGGGTGCAGTCAGTAGTGTCAAAAGCCACAAAAGAGTTGAGAAGAATGAAAATTGAGCAAAGGCATGATATCCAGATAGGAAAAAGAAGGGAAAGGAGAGCAGAGAAAGGAAGAGTTTTAGTCTAGAAGAGACAGAGATTAAATGGGTATAACATATATAATTAAAAGTGCAAATCTCATGGCTATTTTATTATTGACTTCTTTTACTAAAAAGAAGCCACTGAATGTAAAAGTGGTACAAGGTTGGAGACATTTAACTTGACACTTAGAGCAAAAAATAAAGAAATTTCTGATTTGTTTAAGGTTAGGTAGCATAGGATATTTGCCTTCAGATTTTAGTTGATAGGCATTTATTAAATATCTATGTGCCAGATGTTACATGGTCATTTTACTTAACTGAAATATTTTATTTTTGATCATTTAAAAATTATGTGTATATAACTTTGAGTAAGTGTTTGCTCTGTACTTGTATAGAAGAAAAACTTTACTTTACTAAACACATATGGATCCTTATTTCAGAAATAAGCATTTAAGGGTGGAACCTAGAACAATTACATTCAAATAAAAGGTATCACATTCAGAGATAGGGCCAAGATGGTGGATTAGAGGCAGCAATGCAGCTGAACTCTCTCAACATTTTCCCTCTAACAATTTTAAAATAATGTCTCAAATCAAATTGCAAAGTGATGTATGCATATCATATGCAGTTGTGAATCGCAGCTCCATGACAGAAAGGAACTTGTTACTGTTCCAGGGCCAAGAGGAGTGCTAGTACTTGTAGCTGTAGGGGGAACAGAGGCCTTTCTTGAGTGAAGACCAGAATGCAGACCAGGAGAGCAGTGACCACAACTCTTCTCAGATCATACCACCTTGAAAGCATGAAAAACTTGTAGACTCCTAGAACAAACTAGAAACAGAAGCACAAAAAAAAGTCTGAAGCTTGAAACAGTGCCTCCCTAACCCTAGATGAGTAGAGTGCAACTTTAACATAAAATTCAAAGTGAAGAAATAAGCTAGAAAAAGTGCATATGGTCACTAGAGTTGCCAATCAGCACCAGCTACACGCAGTAAAAGCAGAGGTTCCTTATAATCTCTTTCTGAATATTTGGCCAACCTCTTTATCATCTCTAGGCTGAGAGTTCCTGTAGCTACAGCTGCCCCTGATATTGCTGCTAGGGTGTATGTGAGTTCAGAATAGGCCTTTATCCTGGTGTCACAGACCTGTCTTGCCAACAACAAAAAAAGAACTTGACAATAAAAAGCTATTATGGTGTCAGAGAAAACCAAGACACAACCTCAGAAGAAAATAGTAATATGGTAACAGCATCAATGAAAAATACTAATTGGATCTAATCCCAACAAGAGTTCTTGGAAGAGTTAAAGAGATAAGAGTGGTAGAGGAAAAATTAGAAAAATTTAAAGCAATGCAAGAAGGTTGCAAAAAGTGAATTGACAGCTTGGTTTTAAAAAAAGGTACAAAAAATATCGAATAAAACACCTTAAAAAACTGAATTGGCCGAATGGTAAAAGAGGCATGAATAGGGCAATGTGTGTATGTATGTATATATGTGTGTGTGTATGTGCATATGTATATATATATAGGTATAGGTATGTATATGTATGTATATGTACCTACACCCTCAGCTGGGCATAGAAATCTATTTTACCCAATGGAGAAATAGGAGAAAGGGATAAGAGAAAAAGGAGAGGGTGATAAAAGGGAGGGCGAATTAAGGGGAAAAGTAGTTAGATCAAAATAGACTTTTGAGGAGGGACAGGATAAAAAGAGAGAGAGAAGAAACAGAAGAAAATGGGAGGAAGGGAAAAATACACCATTAATAATCATAACTGTGAATATGAATGGGATGAGCTAGCCCATAAAACAGAAGCAGATAGCAGAATGGATTAAAAACTGGAATCCAACAATGTTGTTTACAAGAGACATATTTAAAGCAGAAAGATACACACAAAGAAGGCTGGAGCACAATCTAATATGTTTCAGCTGAAGTAAAAAAGGTAGAAGTATCAATCATGATCTCAGACAAAGCAAAAGCAAAAACAGACCTAATTAAAAAAAAATATTTTGCTAAAACATAGCACAGACAATAAAGTGATATCAAAAAAGTTCACATCTGGTTTCTCTGATAAAGGCCTCATTTCTCAAATATGTATTTTAAAAATACAATTTAAAAAAGAGACATTGTCCAATTGATAAATGATCAAAAGATATAAACAGAGTTTTCAGAAAAAGAAATAAAAACTATCCATAGTCATACAAAAAAATGTTCTAAATCACTATTAATTAGAAACGCAAGTTAAAACAGTTTTGAGGTACCAATACACACCTATCAGACATGACAAATGCTGAAGGAAAATAGGCACAATAATGAACAACTAATTGAATAGTGAACCAGTCCAGCCATTCTGGGGAACAATTTGGAACTATGCCCAAAAGGTTGTAAAACTTTTCATACCATTTGACCCAGCAATGCTACTATTAGGCCTGTATCCCAAAGTGATCAAAGAAAAAAAAGGACCTGCATATAAAAATATTTAAAGCAGATTTTTTTGTGGTAGCAAAGAATTGAAAATTGAGGGCATGCTTAGCAATTAGGGAATGGCTGAACAAGTTGAGGCATATGATTGTGATGGAATACTATTGGGGTATAAGAAATGATGAGCAAGATGCTTTCAGAAAAACCTGGGAAGACCTATATGAACTGATGCAAAATGAAGGGAGAACTGGATTGTGTACAGTAACAGCAATGCTGTAATGATGTTCAACTGTGAAAGACTTAGTTTCTCTGATCCAATGATCCAATGACAATTCTAAAGGACTCATGATGAAAAAATGCTATCCACCTGCACAGAGAGAACTGATGAAGTCTGGGGGAAAATTGAAGTATAATTTTCTCACTTTTGGGGTTTTTTCCTTGCAACATGACTAATATGGAAATATATTTTCTGTGATTTCACATGGATATTTGATATCATATTGCTGGTCTTCTCAGTCTAATGGGGGAGATGGTGGGAGGGAAGGAGACAATTTAGAGCTCAAAATTTTAAAAGAAAAAGATTATTTAAAATAAATAATAAATGTAAAAGTTTTTTTAAAAAAAAGCTTTTTTGTAAACCTTAAAGTGCTGTATAAATTATAACTGTTTATTTTCATTATTACTGGAGCCAATAAACCTTTGTTGAAAAAAAAGGATACCAGGTTACTTTCTCTTCTCTTGCTGGCTCCCTGTATTCATCCCAAAGAGGCGCTATATCTAAAAGCTTAGCCTGAATTTCAAAAATGAAAAAAAATCAATTATTAAACTCAAATGAATGGTGTTAGGCCTGAAGAGAAAATTACTGTTGTTATTATTCCAAATAAGGCAGCTTCCCTTCTTCCTTCCTTTTTTTTTTGACAGGCAAAATGGACCAAATACAAGCTTGAAATTAATGGCAGGATTCTGGGGGCTAAAAATGCTTTCACATAAAGATAATTTGCTTATAACTTCAGCCAGAGCAGGCATGTGCAAGTGTGGAATTTAAGTTTACCAGGTGCATTATGCAACACAATGGTATTTCTGGAGACGATAAGATCACACTTTATGTTTCCTTACACCCATTCTTTTAAGATGGCCTAGAGATGTTTGATAAGGGGTATGGAATGTTATAGCAGCCTAAATAGTAGAGGCTGGGGTGAGGAAGAATCTTAAAATACCACTAGCTTCAGATTAATAGCTCAATACAAACCCGTGGCCACTTCCCTTGTACTGGTCCGCTAGGAAAGTGAAGGCACTGGAGTTCAGGCCTTAAAGGTCTGAGGTGAAAATTGTGAAAGGCTCCCATAAATCATAATTGCTGTGCTTCCTATAGGAAAAATCAGTTGGTAGAGTAAATGAGGTATTGGCCTGAAAAGCACAAACTATAATTGATTTCATAAACCCTTCTATTTACTATGGAACTCTCATAGACTACTGGGTTTGGTGTAGGAGTAAGGCAGATGATAAATGTGCCTTAATGGGCTTGAGCCCCCATCCTAGATACTACTCAGTATTATCAAAAATTGTCTAAACTCACTCATAGCACCTTACAAAAAAAGAATATGTGTTTTTGAAAATAAAAATGTAATTAGGATTATTGGGAGTGAAGAAAGGAGGAAACATTCTCACATATTCGGTGGACTAAGGTCTTATTCTCAAGTGAATATTGCAGGGAGAAGCAAATTTTTGGAAAACTCATTCTCTGAGGTGGCAAGGGCATTGCAAAGTATACCATGAGACTGAACTAAATCAATGATTCTTAACCTGGGGTCCATAGGTCTTCAAAATTTCTGTGAAAAGGGGGAAAAAGTGAATATTTTTACCAACCTGTAATGGAAATTTAGCATTTCCTGCAATTTTTAAAAACCATTATTTTGAGAAGGGGTCCATAAACTTTGCCAGAATGCCAAAGGGATCCATGACACAAAAAAATTTAAGAACCCCTGATTTAATGTTTGCTCTGCTGCTAGTTATGATCCTGTTTTGTAGTTTGGGACTTCTGAGTTCTCTTTCTTACCAGTCTCTGGAAGATGTCATAAGCATCTCTCTATTCAGCAGACTATATCCCATGATACTGAGTGGGTCTATTTTAGTCCTCTGTCCTTTGAACCTCAGGAATTTTCCAGGACTCCCTGGAAACTATGCACAGTCCCTTCTTCATATGATTTTCTTTCAGGTTTTTCTATTTCATTTCATCCAAGAATCCTGTCTCCGCCTCATAACCAAATCCCTGTCCTCAGACACAGTATCTCCTAGGGTTTTAGTACTGGGAAAATCAATCATTCTGGTCCTTGAGTTCCAGAGCCTCATGGGAAATGTAGTCCCTCAATTATATGGATACCTGTTACAAAACAGGTATGCTTATTTCTCTACTTACATTGGTGCTAAATTCATGTTTATTAATTGAATATAAGATATTATATGTGTGTGTATATATATGGTTCACTCACAACATACACATATGTATGTATATATGTATATGTATATGTATGTAAATATATACAGAGCGAGGGGGGGAGAGAGAGAGAGAGAAACAGAGAGAGAGAGAGAGAGACAGAGAGAGAGAGAGACAGAGAGAGAGAGAGAGAGAGAGAGAGACAGAGAGAGACAGAGAGACAGAGAGAGAGAGAGAGAGAGAGAGAGAGAGAGAGAGAGAGAGAGAGAGAGAATATGTGACTGTGCAAGATGTGATTACTTACTTGAACTTAACAAATGCGCCAACCTTCACTCCTCGGTGCTACTAGTTCATCTCCATGGCAATTTTCTCTCTGGGTTCAGAAGTAACTTAGTGGGTATTTTCTGTAATAATCTCATAATTTTTTAAGTGAAAAATGTCTCATATTAATTGAGCTGGAGCCCTAATCCTAGGATATAAAACTTTTCTTCCATGGGCTAGTTTCCCCTCTATCAATCTTCAAACACCAACCTAAAGGCTTAGACAAAAATTACTGTTGATAATCATGTAATTTATTAGAAGGAATAAGTGAAAAAATGTAAATGAATCTTCAAACAATGTACACACACACACACACACACACACACACACACACACACACACATTCTAATTGGATGGCTCCTCCCAAAACCTTCATTGAAGGAAGCCAGGCCAGCTATGGCTCCTTTCTTTCTAAGCTGAACTCTGGACTTTCTCCACTATGCCCCCTGCACCCGGTACTTTTTTTCACCCTGACTCCCTCTACTTCCCTACATACTTTTCAGCTTCCTTTTCCTTTTATGTGTGATCTTCCATTAAATTTTTTTTAGGATAATCTTTGTGATTGTTTTGTTTTCTTGAAGCTTCAAATTAGTTATACTTCAGTCCCTTCAGATTTTACATTGGCCCAGCGTACAAGATTTCCTGTCACTTAGTGTTTCAAAGATTGTGTTTCTTTCTGCTTGTATTTATATTCCTGGCATGTAACAAAAAGCTTTGATCCCTGCCCAGACCTAGGAGTCAAAATGTAAATACCTAATCATAATCTTGTCCCTCCTGGCTTTTGGTAGTTGGATGGTAGTAGTTATCATGCTCTTATCAGAGTGAGGTTCTAGCTGATATATGCTAGCAGAGTGAAGTTTAGATAGTTTGACTAACCCAGAAGATAGAAAGGGGCAGCAGAGAAAATGTACCTAGAAGCCACCAGAGCACCACTCAGCTGAGGACCATTAGAGAAAGACACCCTGCAGATATTTGCTGTCTCTGCAGAACCTGCTCAGTGATATTTTTGTGTGGTTTTTACTCCCAAGATGCTCTCTGGCCTCACTGCAAATGAATTCTAGCCAGAACAAAAGGAGTTAAGGTCAGTGTTCTCCACCCACCTAAGCCACATTCCTGGTTTTAATATGTTTATCTGTCAGCAGAAGGATGATTGCTTTTAGCCAGTTAGAAATTTCAGTCTCCCAACATTCTGTCTCCCCAGGTTATTATTAATATAATAATGCCAGTCTGAGAGGTAAAGTGCCATAGTGGATGAAGAACCACCTTTGGAGTGGATTCAAGCCTTTCTTCTGAACCACACTATCAATGGGACACTGGGCAAGTTGTCTAACATACACTAGGGAATTCTCAGCATTAGCAGAAGGAGTTTGGACATTGGGGGTTTTCTACAACTATTAGACAAGTCCGGTTCCCCTTCTTTATTTGGAGGGGGAAGCAATTGAGGTTAATTGACTTGCCCAGGGTCACACAGCTAGTAAATGTCTGAGGCCAGATTTGAACTCAGGTCCTCCTGACTTCAAGGCTGGTTCTCTATCCACAATACCACCTAGCTGCCCAATCTAATGAAGAAACTGAATCTCAGACAGGTAAGGTGAGTTGCCTAGGTTACACTACTCAGACTAGGTCTTCCAACTCCAAGCATAGGGCCCAGTATATTACAAATTGATGATAAGGAAAGAGATGGCAAAGGCAGCAAAATCACTAACTTCTAGGCAATCTATATCAGGATATAGGCCTTGGTCCAAAAGAGATAAAGCAGCTGTTACTGATAGCATCTCTGTTTAGTCTCTTGGCTAAGAGATAAAGACATGGGGGAATGAATTGTCCAAAAAGTTAGAAGGATTTTGGTCTGGGATACACACACACACACACACACACACACACACAGAGATATATAGATATATAGACATACACACATATGTATATATGTACATATATATTTGTGTGTGTGTAGAAGGAATTAAGTACATGAGAAAGCCCTCTAGCAGATATATAAAATAGAGAGAGGGAGAGAGGGCAGATATATAAAGAGCAGATATATAGATATAGATACAGATGATATAGATATATAAATCTGCTAGAGGGCTTTCCCACATACTCAATTCCTTTTCCTGGAGGTTGGACTGACTCCATGGACCAGAACCTTCTGCCTGCCTTTGACCTTGAGCTATATCTACTTGACCGCCACTAATATCTACAGCCAAAATCCATGCACACCCTAATGTAATTCCTTCCTCTAGCCTAACCCAGCTGAACCCAAGACTACCAGTAGCCTGGCTCCCTAGAAAGTTTCCATATAGTCTGGGGCTACTTACTATTGGAGTCAACAAGCCTACACACACCTCTATAACCCCAAGGAAAATCATGGTATCACCATATAGAAAAGGAGTAATTGCTCACAATAATGACCCTGAGGAACTAGGAAAACATTAAAGTTGATCTTGAGCTTATCCTTCTTACTAAGTTAGGGAAGTATATATGATATTTTTTAGAAATGTTTCCATCAAAAATATTTAAAATTTAAAATGGAACATTAGCACTTAAGTTTCTTCACTTAATAATCTGGAAAATTCTCTTGTGTGGTATTTCTCATTTCCTGATAACACTGGATAAGTGAAATGTTCAATGACAGCAACTACACATTTCATCAACAACCTTATTATGCAAAGGTTCTAGGAAGTAATGACTCATATTTACATAATGTAATAACCATTTCTCAAGCACTTGCTTCACCAGACTATTAGGAATCTCCCAAATATGTAATGCAAATATGATCATCCCTATTTTATAGATGAGGAAACTAAGGCTAGGTTAAGTGAAGCACATTTAAGGGCGCACAGCCAGTAAATGGCTGAGCTAAGACTCAAACCCAGGCCCAGAGAAAATGAATCCAAATTTAGTGTTCTTCCCACTATAACACACAGCATCTTGCAATTGCACAATATTTATTTATTGCTAATGTCAATATAATAGACTGAGATCAGATCAGATTAGGTTAAAAAATTATGTAGCCTTTATATAGTGTCTGGGGTGTCATCAGCCCAACTTATGCTAGTATGGACAAGTCAGCTCCCTAAAGGGCCACTGGCTACATCTTTCCCTCAGGGTCCTAGGAGTCCTCGAGGAGTTGTGGACCCTTCTAATTGTATTGGCTCAGGCCTCCAATCTTGTGTGTTCTCCCCAATATCAATCCCCATTTATAGTTAGTATATATCCCCTATATCACTGATTGACCCAATGATTTGTGCCTCACTACCACTTGACCAATTAACCAATTAACATCAATTAGCTTGAATATTTACTGAGAAGCTGGAAAGCTATAGGTGGCATAGCAGATAGAGTTCAGGGCCCAGAGTCAGGAAGACTTGAGTTTAGATCCAACCTCAGACCCTTACCAGCTATGTGACCCTGGGTAAGTCACTTAACCCTGTTTGCCTCAGTTTCCTCACCTGTAAAATGATCTGGAGAAGGAAATGGTAAATCACTCTAGTATCTTTGCCAAGAAAACCTTAAATGGAGTCATGGAGAGTCAGACATGACTGAAACAACAGTAACAACAACAAACACTAATAACAGAAGTTACAAAATATTTCTTCCGACACCAGGGACACATTCCCTCCCTCATCCCCTTTGTCTCTGGGGAGAGTCAGCCCAAACTTACAAGTGGTTACAAAAGCATTTCCCCATCAAGTTCCCTTAGAATGCGGTGTTGCTGATTGAGGAAAGTCCCTCCTCAGGGCTGTATTGGTCCAGACTCACGGGGTTTAGCTGTTGGTAAACTGTGGTATGAACGCTATTTCTGAGACATCTGAAAGCTTGTTCTTCTGACTTTTTGAATTCTCACAAGGGCTTGAACCAAAGGAAAGAAGATGCAACTAGGAGGTCACCCCATCCCAGGTAGATACTTGTCTAGGAGGCCGTGTGTTCACCAGTTTCATGGATCTTACGAGTGAGAGAAGTCCCAAAGACCCTTCCCTATCCATTCATCCTCATTTACCCTGGAAAGAAAATTTAATCAATTTGTCAATTAGTATCTTTTGTATGAATACTCAGTTTTGGCTCAGCAGCCATTTAAGAGGCTTCTTTTTATTATGTTGAGAGCAGGTCCCTCCATTACACATGGCCATAATAAGGTTTACCCACCCTCCACATAAAGGATTGCAGCATGCAAGTACTGAATGTGCTTGAAGGCTGGGTCTCCCATTGGCCAGTCTCTTAGTTAAATGCGAATATCTAATAAGTTAGCATATGTATTTGATATGGTGCTAAATACTATTTCTGTATTATTGGGCTATCATCACCTCTTGCCTAGACCATTATGATAGTTTCCTAATTGGTCTCCCTACTCCAATCTCTCTCCTCTTTTTAATCCATTCTCCCCACTGCTTCTAAATTCATAATCCCAAGGTATGGGTCTGACTATGCCAATCCTTTTCTGGAGAAGCATCAATGACTCATTATTATTACCTCTGGGATAAAATGTAAAACCCTTTGTTTGGCATTTACAATCCTTCACATTTTGGAAGGCATCTATCTTTCCAGACTAATTTGACCTTAATTCCTCTCGTGAATGCTACATTCCATCTACACTGGCCTATTTGCTCTTGCTCCACATATACAATATTCTAGCTCCCTTCTCAGCGAATTTCTCCTTCCTTACCTCTACTTTTTGGAATCCTTAGGATCTTTCAAAACTGAACTTAAGTGTCTCAGACAGGAGGACTTTGTTTAGTCCCCTGGTTGTTAGTACCTCCCTATACTTCAACTCACTACAACTACTTTGTGTTAACTTTGAGTGTATAAACCATTTTTAGGGGGCTCTGTCCACATAGGCTTGCCCTGGGGGGAGCAGAAGTTATCTGCTAGAAAGCAGTTTTTCCCAGTGATCCCTAAATTTCAGGTATCTGGTGAGTAGGAGAGGAAAAGGAATAAAGGAGGAAGTAATTTCAAGGCAAGAGACTAAACGGGAGATGTTATCAGGAACAGCTGCTGAAAAACAAGCCTGCCTGAGGTTGTGGACTGACTCTTTGTTATGGCCAGGCATTAGAAAGAAGAGAGGAGTCAGGAATCTACATTCCTGGGGTGGTAAGAGCTTGCCTGACAGTATGGACTAATCCTGAATCCCTTTCATCCCTTAGGAAACCTGCTAGTTCCCTTTCTGATTATCTAGGTAACTGGATAAACAAGTTTGTTTATTCCTCATTTGTTATTTTAAATTTATACTTTACCTGTGATGGAAAAAACCCTGTTATCCAGCAAAAATTCTAAGCTCTAATATATTTTATTTAAAATTTATAAAGAGAGGGAAGATAAATGGAATCCCATTTTGGGAGAAAGATACATCTTGCCTAGCTCAGGCAAGTGTTATACTTCTCAGTGTTATAGAGGCAAGGTCCTCTAGGCCAGGACCTAGAGCCAGAGGGGCTAATATGAGGTATGGTTGGAGAGGTAAAAACACTGGTATAGTATATATTTTATAAGCATCTAAGACTTAGATACCCCAAGTTTAAAATACACACACAGAAACACACGCACATGCACACACATAAATAAAAGCCATAGGAGTGCTGGAGACATTAAGGTGAGAAAGCATGCTGGGTTTGAAAAGAAAGTCATGACTTTGTGAAGGGACAGGGAATGAGTTGCTTAGGGAAACTCTACCCACTTGAAAAGTGGGAAAAAATAAGTCTAGGAATGCTCAGGAAGTTCTTCTGGCTCCTGGGATGACTGAGCCAGCTCAGTTTATCTTACTCACTTGCATTACCTCTCTCTCTCTCTCTCTCTCTCTCTCTCTCTCTCTCTCTCTCTCTGTCACACACACACACACACACACACACTCTATATGTGTATATATAGATATATCACATATATATGCATGTACAAGTATACACGAGAGACAATATAGTATAGTGTATAGAGAATTAGCATTGAAACCAGGAAAGCTTGGATTCAAGTCCTATCTCTGGCATATCCTCTTGCTCAGGGACCCTGGGCAAGCTACTTAACTCCTCAGTGTAACAGAGGTAGCTCTCTATAAATGAAAAAGAAAAGGATGCCTACCTGTTTTGGTAGAGGTAGTTTCTTTACTTGGGACACCCTTATACCAATGAATCACAGATTCAGTCCTCAGTCTCTATATGTGTGTATGTATGTAATGTATGTATACAGGGTATCCTTAAAGTCTTAGCCCCAAAAGTCTTACAACACACACACACACACACGCACGCACGCACACACACATTTGTGTGTGTGTATATATATATATACATACACACACACATATATATATAGTTACACATACATATATAGATACAACATATATAGTTATACATACATATACACATATATACACACACATTTATAACTTTACTGAGCTGCCCCCTCAGTAGGTTGTAAACACTTGAGGATTGTTTCATTTTTTGCTCTATCCTCAGTGACTAGAACAGTGGTCAGTGTATAGTCAGCACTTAATAAATTCTTATTAAATGCAATTGGATTAGTGAAAATACCGAGTGATTCTTATCAATAAGACATGTGAAATCAAATGCTAAAACAATACGGATATACCCTCCCTTCAGCACAAATACAGTAATAATGGAATTTGAGGGGTTTCCAGAAGTAGCTATCCACCACTGGACCCCCTCCTGCCACGAAGAGGATCTCTTCAGAATTCATAGATCATAAAATTTTAGCACTGGCAGGGACCTTAGAAATCATAGAGCCCAATCCCCTCGTGTTATAGAGGAGAAATCAGAAGGCTTGCTCAAGGCCAAATCGTTGGTGGCAGAGTTGGGACCCAGTTTTCTCGCCTTTCGATGCTGTGCTCTTTTCCTACATCCACACTGTCTCACAGATGCATCTTCTAAGATTTATGCAGCTACCTGGGCATGGAAGAAAACTTTTGTTGGATTATATACTATTCTGCCTACAAGTCCCAAATCAAGGTACTTTCCCTTTCTGTAGTGGTCCACCATTCTCCCCCTGAGATGAATCAGAACAGTTTTAAGAATAAATTTTAATTACTTTCCCCTTGGGCAAAGAGAAAAATGTATTGACTGATCTTTAAGTTCTTGGACAGGAAATGGGCCTTTTAAGGGGCAGGAAATATGTATTTTTTTTAAGAATTCTCCTTCAGGCTCTTTACTGAATTCTAGATTCAGCTCATTGTTTTTTCTTGGGTCCTTTTAGTTTCTGCCATTCAGGGCCAAATTAAACCTTCAGCTGTCTGGCAATTGACTGACAGTCTGTAAGGTACAGCTTGCATTCATCATTCTGACAGTGGGCATCTTACAACAATGGATTGCCAGTGGCAACAGCAGTGGCATTTCCAGACAAAGTGGCAGAGTTCTTGAATAGATCTCTTCATCAGTCCAGTGGAAGGGAACACTGCTGACGGCTAAAAGACTGTTTAAGGGACAATTTTTAACAACTTTTGAAAAAAAAGTACTAAGATTGATCATCACTTTGGTGCTTTATTGCCGCACAGACCCGTTTTTATTATATTTTTTGTTGATTTCAGGCTGAAGTTCACTGGTCATTGTTTCACAGATAATTTCGGAGGGGAGGGGGGAAGTACTCAAAACACACCTTTCGTTTTAATCTGCATCATTAAAATGCCTTCTCTCCATCATTTTCTTAAATCTATACAATCAACAAAGCAATGAATCAAATCCTGATTTGTAGCATTTGCTTATTTCTGAAGCATAAGTGCTCACACCAAATGTTTAACAATTGGTTTTCTCAAACCCTCCAGCAGAGGCAACCAGATGGTGAAGTGGACAGAGCTCTGGGCCTGGAGTCATGAAGACCTGAATTCAAATCCTGCCTCAGATACTTACTAGCAGTGGTCAAATTAACTTAACTTTTGTTTGCTTCAGCTTTCTCATCTGTAAAATGGAGACATTAAGAGCACAGGGTTGTTGCAAGGATCAAATGAGATATTTGCCAAGTGCTTAGCACAGTGGATGATATATAGTAGGGACTGTATAAATGCTTGGGGGCAACTAGGTGGCACAGTGGATAGAAGGCCAGGTCTGAAGTCAGGCATACTCATCTTCCTGAGTTCAAATTCAGCCTTAAACACTTACTAGCTGTGTGATCCTGGACAAGTCACTTAACCCTGTTTGCTCCAGTTTCTCATCTATAAAATGAGCTGGAGAAGGAAATGGCAAACCACTCCAGTATCTTTGCCAAGAAAACCCCAAATGGGGTCACGAAGAGTTAGACATGAATAAAATAAAGGACTGAACAGCAACAACAAAAATAAATACTTATTCCCTTCCCTTCTAGCACACTCTTGCTTCTAGGACACTTTAATCAAACATGAGATGGAAGGAAATAACATTGTAGTAAGTTGCAGTTGGCTTGAAGTGAGGTAATATGCTTCAAACTTCGGAACTGATTGCTCATAACACCACAGTACCCTTAAAGCCATTGATTCTAGCCATTTGTTGTTTGGTTACTTTATTTAGCTATGTGAATAGCAAGGTACTAGCAAATGCCTTCAGGGGACCAGCCTTATATTTAGGACTTGTTAGAGAGCTCCCTGAATGGTACTGGGAACAGGATGGTATAACTTTCTGGCTCGCTGTACCAGTCAGTTTTGCTCCTTCTTTTAGGGCAGCAATCATTTATGTCAGACAAGGAGTAAAGAAAGTAGATTTCATTTACTTTTTGTCCTACCCACTGCCTGAGGATGCAGTGGGCAATGAAAGTAGTTTTCCGGTTTCTTAACACTTTTGGTAGCTCTCCATCACTGGCAAGTGAGCCGTGATTTACTCCTCTCTAATTCCTGTGCATTGAATAGAACTTCATGCACTTACTGTTGTTCCTGTACTCAGAACAATATTTCATGTATTTGCTGCACATCTCTTTGCTACAGGACATTGTGGAGCTGTGGTCTCACCAATGGGAATGTTCCCTCCAAGTATGCATCTGGCAACCTATCCATGCCTGCCCATCCTGTGCTATCCTCATCCATGGCATCCCATAAAGTTTACCATGAGGGTCCACCCAATTTTCTGGGGGCCTTCCTAATTTTATTGACATAGTGAGACTACCAATGGAGCACACTAACTATCCACCAATTGTTTCTTACTCTCACCACGTGACTGGCAGATCTTTTTCACTCATGTATTTCTTGGATCACATTCATTATACTCCTTTGTTAATATCATGTTCTGCTCAAATTCACCATGCTCCTCTCCACTGACCTTTAAATGATGCTTAGTTTCAATTATCCAGAGACCATCATGTTCCATGACTTGTAACCATAGAATACCACCAAAAGAACATTAATATTAAAAAGATGGGACTTTGTCTCAGGAAGAAATTTGGGACCAAAGAACTTGGCAATTCCTCAAAGGCAATCAAGTCCATTTTTCTTCTCTTGTTCAAATATGGGTTCATTCATTGTCCCTTTGAAGTGCATGTCCAAGATTGGGGGGGAGCATCTCAGGTGGCTCTAGACAAGAAAGTGAGGCTGATGACTTTGCACAGCCTTCCCTCACTTAAATCCAACTCACTTGCATGTCATGGCCCCATCTTCCTGATGTCATGGTCTTCTTCAAGAACCAAGGACAAACAACAACCACAACATATCCAAGATAAATATATTGATAGTAAAACTCCATAGATTGTCTGGTTAACAGAATGTCAGAGTCTATATAACAGGCATTCTTAATCTACTTGACTTTTTCTTCAGAAATAATTCAGACAAACTCTTTAGAATATTCGACAGGCTCTGCAATGTTCTGACACAAAGCCAGCTGAAAACAAGAGCATATAGAAGACCTCACAATCTGTAGACAATTCCTCCCTGACCTGGATTCTCCATTGGACCTCTTCCATGACAGTAGGTCCCACCATTAGTGAGCATACATCTCTTGGTTTCATGCCTTGCTATCTTTATAAATAGCAGTGTTCAGTTGAGAAGACAATCTGTGACACTGAAGATGTTTAGGAGGACAGAAGTCTTAGGCTAGTCATAATAGTGATCTTTGAATATTTGAAGTGCATTAATATTTCTAAAAGTCATAGACTTTTAGAAATATTAACACATTCAAATATTTTCTTTGGAGGGAATAGACTTGTTCAGAGTTCCTCCAAGGATTATTAATTGGACTCTTGGTCTTCGCCCCTTCTGGGTTTACATGAGATTGGTGAAAAAACAGCTCTTACTTTTGGTGGTAACAACTAGAAAGAAAGTAGATACTCATAGACTGGGGAAGCAACTAGACAACTTGTCATTTATGAACACAATGAAATATGACTATGCTGTAGAGAATGATGAACATGAATTCAGGGAAAGATGGGAAGATATAAATGAACTGATGCAGAGTAAAAAAAACAGCAGGTCCCCAAATAATGAACACAATGTCTACAAAAATTTAGACTGAAAGTGCCACCAATTGAAACTGAACAGTGTACAGTTACAGTAGAATGAACTTAGCCCTAGAGAAAAACCAAGAAAATGTACTTTCCTTTCTTCTTTAAAGAGACTGACTTCTGTGGGTATGGCGCATTGCATAGACTATCAGACAGATTTAATGTATTGGTTGGCTTTGCTGAACTGCCTTTCTTTTTTCTTTTTCTTTTTAACCTTTATTACAAGGGATGGGTTGCCAGGTATGGGAGGGGAGTGGGATATATTCAGAAATGAAGGTGGTTTTAAATCATAAGATAATAAAAATAGATGAGGATTAAAACCAAAATACTCTATAAAAAGTAAATCAGTGCAGCTTAGACCCAATCCTCATATTTATAACAAAGTCTCTCAATCCATTTACAATTGCACTCTTGATTATAAAGGGGCAAATATACAAAGGGACAGCAAGGAAAGGGAAGTCAAGAGAAGGGAAGGGAAAAGAAGGGAAGGGGAGTGGAGGGGAGGGAAGGGGAGGGGAGGGAAGGGGGGTGAAGGGAGGGGAGGAGAGGGGAGGGTATATTACTATATTGTACAAGAGCCACAGGCAGCATTCCGCCAATGATCACTGAGAAGGGGTCAGACACACTTGTTTGTTTCAACTATGCTCCTAAGAAGAAAACTCTAGCTTTTTAAAGTAGGGAAACAGATAAGAATATCCCAAGAAAACTGGGGGGAAAGTGCAAAACCATTTGTAACAGCACCATGGCATTGTCCTCATTACACATGGCATTTGAGATAAA
The DNA here is from genome assembly GCF_011100635.1 of Trichosurus vulpecula. Taxonomy (NCBI): domain Eukaryota; kingdom Metazoa; phylum Chordata; class Mammalia; order Diprotodontia; family Phalangeridae; genus Trichosurus; species Trichosurus vulpecula. The sequence continues at coordinate 401,149,310 of NC_050573.1, read as the reverse complement.
TCATAATGAGGCTACAGACAAGAACAGTGGATGGATTTTTGGCAAACTTCCCTCTAAATCATGGTGAGAAACTTCAACATCAACGTGAAACAGATGACTTCTTAGAAATGTGCCCATTAAGAGGGGAGGCCGGGGTGCTTTGTCAGTCAGACTTGTTGAAGTGTTTCTGTATTCTTCCCTAGTTCTTTAGTCAATGGAAGTTTATTAATAGTTGCCAGAGCTCCCAAGGTTGCCATAGTATTTGTAAACAAATGCAGTTGGTCAAGAGGCTTCAGGGTGGTATAAAATGCTAAGGGAACTTTTGTGAAAAGGTCTTTCTCCTTGGGGAAGTATTCTGGAAAAGTGACACCTTGAAAAAGTCCCAGAAGACAGAGATAGTACAAGTGACTTACTGAGTGAGATTTACTGTATTTACTCACACAGATCTATTCCATCACACCAGACTGTTAGAATTTAAAAGAGAGAGAGGAAGGACATTATCCTGCTGATGGGTGAAGCCATGGAGTGTATTTGCTGAAATAGTAATAATAGCTAACATTTATGTGATCTCAAAGGCGTGCAACTCAGAGGAATCTTTGAAGGCTTAGACAGAACCGATGCCAACTGATGTTAACATCTTCTTAACAGGGACAATATGTTTGTCTTGAGCTGCTCTGACCAAGCCTTCAGAGAGCTTCAGGGTTAGCTTTCATGCATTTCCCCTCTGAGTGGAATTTCTGAAATGTCCTGAGCTCGAGATCTGCCAGCCTCAGTCTCACCAGTAGTTGTGCTACCACGCTTAACCTAAAACCCTGTTTACTATTTGATCTCAGAAACCCCATCAAGAAGCAGTGTGGCACAGTGGAAGGAGCTCTGGACTCTGGGAACCTGGTTTCAAATCTCACCTCTGATATTACTTGTATGATCTTAGATAAGTCACTTAATCACTTAGGGCCTCAGTTCCCTTATTTGTAAAAAAAAAAAAATGAAGGTTCAAACTAGAAGGCCAGTGTGATCCCTTCTATCTCTAAGGCTATGTTCCTGTGACCAAAGTGGATAAAAACAATCTGTTCCCAAGTTGCTGAGAGTCTAGAACCTGTTACAAAAGATGCTTCTCACAAATGCTTCTGGCATTAAGGGGCCACCCTAGATGAAGGGATGGAGGCTTATATGTTAAAAATGCAAATAGAGCTTATGCGGGTTGGTAGCAAGTAAGGTGGCAGCATAACGAAGGCCTCAGGCACCCTGAGAGAGTATACGTAATTGGACGCTGCCTGCCTACTCCCAAGAGTCCAGTGCCACCTTTTAACAGATGCGGATCTTTGCTCCTTTTTTACTGTTGTAGTAAAATCCCAATTCTGGTACTTTGTTTCTCAGCTGAAAAAGATGAAGAAGTCTTCTGGAGAAATTGTATACCGTGGACAGGTCTTTGAAAAGTCCCCTCTTAGAGTGAAAAATTTTGACATCTGGCTGCGCTGCGATTCCAGGAGTGAAACCCACAACATGTACAGGGAGTACAGGGACCTGACCACTGCTGGTGCCGTCACTCAGTGCTACCAAGATATAGGAGCCCATCACCGTGCCCGGGCCCACTCCATCCAGATCCTGCAAGTGGAAGAAATTCATGCCAGCAAGTGCCGCCGGCCCCCAGTCAAGTGGTTTCATGACTCCAAAATCAAGTTCCCTCTGCCCCCACAGAGTTTTGCTTCGCCAGCACAAACCACGCTTTACTACAAAGAGGCCCAACACCATCTTCTCAGTGCAGAGACAAGGAGGCGTCTGTTGTATTTGATCTGTTTAAATAAATTTCTCAATTGGAAATCCAAAACAAATGCAAATAGAGGCTTCTTAAGTCTTTTGATGGAGAGAAGTCACATAGATAATAGATAGTAGAGCAGAGATCTGAACCCAGGTCTTCTAATTCTTCCCTCCTTCTCTCACCCCACCCCCCACTCCTGAGGGATCACCATTTAGATGTCAAATATTTTATGGCTACTCGTTTAACTTAGCCCCCTATAGCTCAGAACTCTGGAGTTCAAAGGTCCAGCAAGCTCAGTTTCCCCAATTGTTGGGATTATAGGTGTATACACTATACCTAGCCAAAGCTGAATTTTTCTAATCTAAGTGCAGGATGTTACATTTATTCCTATTAATCAATCAATGAACACCAATTAAGCACCAACCATGTGACAGGAACTTTGCTAAGCATTGGGGATACAAAACAGAGGCAAAAAATAGTTCCTTTCCTCAAGGAGTTCACAATGGAGACATTGTAAACAAATACATGAAAACAAGATGCATATAGGATAAATAGGTGCTAGAATTAAGAGGGGCTGGGAAAAGATTCCTGTAAAAGGTAAAATTTTAGTGGAAACTTAAAGGAAACTAGGGAAGTCAATAGGTGGAGTTGAGGAGCGACAGTGTTCCAGGCACGGAGGATGGCCAGCGAAAATGGAGGGAACTGAGAGGTGGAGCGTCTTGCTCATAGAACAGCAAGGAAGCCAGGGTCACTGGAGCAAAGAGTACAGAGCAGGGAGTGAGGTGTAAGAAAAGTGGAAGGATAGAAGAGGGGCTAGGTTATAAAGGGCTTTGAATTCCAAACAGAGCATTTTGTATTTGATCCTGGAGATAATAGGGAGTCACTGGAGTTTTTTGAGTAGAGGACTAACATGGTCACACTTATACTTTAGAAAAGTCATCTTGGTGGCTGAATGGAGGATGAATTGGAATGGAGTGCATGCGATTACATCTCTCTAGATTCAGCCCAACATTCGAGGGTGTCGGGATCTTTTTGGATCTTGACTGTCATCCAATGCATTAGCTATCCCTCTCAGTTTTGTGAAATCTCTAAAGCTGATAAGCCTGCCATGGCAGAAGGCCAAGGACAGCTCCTGGGGCATTCCAATTGCGATTTCCCTCCAAGCCTGGCTCCACCCTACCTTCCCAGCCTTACTCCATATTACTCCCCTCCGTGTACTCTATGTTCTAGTCAAACTGTTCTACTAGCTGGTCCCTGAACTCTTGCCTCAAAGCATTCTGCCTCCTCCCAGTTCTGTGCATTTTCCCAGCCATACCCCAGCCTGGAATGCCCTCCTTTCCCTCTTCTGCTTCTCCGAATTCTTATCTTTCTTGGAGGCTCAGCTCTGGTACAACCTTTTCTCATCTTGTTAGCTGTTTGTGGTCTCTCCCTTCTCAAATTATTTTGTATTTACTTGTCTTTGTATATGCTAAATCTCACAATAAAATGTAGGCCCCCTTGAGGGAAGGGACTGTTTTAATTCTGTCTTCACATCCCAAATACCTAACACAATGCCTTGCAAAGGACAGACATTTAATAAATATCTGGTGAATTGAACTTCATAGGATTCTGGATTTAGATTCTGATTGCTACACTTGCTTCCTGATCTCCCTCACTACTACTACCCTCCCTCCCCAAATGGCATAGTATTTATTTCGCATATTATATGCGCACATCTCATCTTCCTTACAGAATAAAAGCCCATAGAGGGAAGAGACTTTTATTTAACTCTCCAGTGCCCAGCACAGTGTTTGACACATAGTGAGGTGAGGGCTTGGTAAATACTTCTTGGTCCAATGGTTGATGAACTCGTGGGTTATGTAGTGCAGCCATTAATGACTCTGCTTAGGCCTGTTGGTAAGAACCAGTTCTGAATTCTACTTAACTATACTATCATCTTGCCCATTCATAAAGATAGCAGGAGAGATTTGTTAAAGACAACAGAATTTCTGTCATCTATCAGGGTATAATGTTATTGGGGAGGGGGGTATAAGATCTTCCCCACCCATTAATAGGCCTCATGTGGAGCCCATTAGAAGAAGCTAGCTTGAAGGAAGTCTTCCATACCTTTTGGTACTAAGCTAATTAGGCAATGAGTCAGGTTGTGATGCCTTCTGGCTCTGAACCTATTAGCCAAAAGAGTATATATTCAGAGAGGTGAGCTTTTGCTTTGGGTCTCATTCATTGGAAGAGCGTCCCTGTGATTTGGCCAGAGGAGACTCTGCGTAGCCATTAAGGAACCCCCTGGCTTTGAATATCCAGATGTTGGTGCTTCTCTCTCTGGTAACTGTATGTATTGCTATAGTCAGACAGTTAGAAGCCTATCTGTTGGTTTGTGGTATTTTTTCTGTTTGTAGTTTCTGTTCTGATTTGCTCTGAAGTTCAGGGTGCTGACTTTTCCCCCTGCACTAAGTGAATTATATATATATATATATATATATATATATATATATATATATATATATATATATATATATATGTGTGTGTGTGTGTGTGTGTGTGTGTGTGTGTGTGTGTGTGTGCGTGTGTTTAATTAAAGTGAGATTGTAAACCCCTTAAAGTTGCTTTCCTTGGAAAAGCATCTAAAAGAACCTGTGCTAGCAGCCCTCTTATGTGCTGGTGTTATTGGCCTTACACCTCCACAGTAGCTGCAAGCAACATTGTTGCTACACAGGGCAGTTAGGTGGCACCGTAGTGGATAAAGTGATGGGCCTGATGTCAGGAAGACTCGTCTTCCTGAGTTCAAATCTAGCCTCAGACACTTATTAGTTGTGTGACCCCGGGCAAGTCGCTTAACCCTGTTTACCTCAGTTTCCTCATCTATAAAATGGGCTGGAGAAGGAAATAGCAAACCACTCCAGTATCTTTGTCAAGAAAACTCTAAATGGGGTCATGGAGAGTCAGACACAACTCAACAACAACAACAACTAAGCAGGTGCCCTGTCAAAAAAAAAAAGAGCATTAGCTAATGTGTCAAGACTTGCTCTTGATAAATCTTTTTAGTGGTATCGGCTTCCTTTTCTAAATGTTCACAAGCCATCTCTTTAAAGACCCGGGAATTTTTGAAGACTATGGAATCAACAGGAGTCAGCGATGAACTGAGACGGCCAAAAAACCTACTATGATCTTGGTGTCACTAAAACAGGCACGGCTTTCAGGAATAGTTAGACAGCATCTAGAGTATCGTGATCAGTTAAGAAGATGGAGGGCAGCAAGTACTGCCTTGAGTCCGTGTTATATGAGAGTTGGCTGAAGGAATCGGTGTTAGTTAGCCAGGAAAGATGAGTGGGAGGGCATGGTAGCTGTCTTTAAATATTTGAAGTTATCAGTGGAAGAGGGATTTCTTTGTCCTGCTTGGCACCACAGGAAAGAACAGGAGCAATGGATGGAAACCAAAAAAAGGCAAACAAAGCTTCTCAGTTGGGAAAAATTAATGATTAGAGCTATACAAAACTGGATTGGTTTACCCGGAGAGGAAGCTAAGTGATGCAATGGATGGAGTCAGAAAGACCAGGCTTAAAATCCAGCCTCACTTACCAGCTGTGTGACCTTAGGCAAGTCACTAGACTTATGTTCACCTCAGCTATACAGCATGGGGATATTAATTCTACCTACCTCCTGAGATAAAGTAAAATAGTATTTATAAAGTGCTTTGCAAAGCTTAAGCAGCTATATAAATGCTATCACTATTCTTATCTCCCACTTTGGAGATATTTAAGTAGAGGCTAGATAGTGGGGATTCCTTTTGGACTAGATGGCTGTCCATGACTGAGGTCCTCTCCAACTGTAAATTCTAGGATTATGAGGTTCTAAGGGTCTGTAATAATTTTTTTTTAGTAATTTTGCAGGAATCAAAATCAAGTTAACTGTCTTACAGTTTGTAGATCTCCCTCTCTCCTTTTCTACAAATCAGTGTAGCATTTGCCTCTCTCAGTCCTGTGCTGTTGTTTCTGCTCTAGGCAATTTTTTTTCTCAACCTCATTTGTCAGTTCTTTCAGCATCCCCAGAGAGTCTGTAGTTTGCCTAGGTCTGGTGATTTGAACTCATCAAGGGCTCAGTGTTATCTTACTACTTATCTTGGGTCTGTATTCCCTCCTTACCAACCATTTTTATTATAGCTCCCCATTCAAAATATCATTGTCCTTATGAGAAAAAAACAAGTCAAATAATTAGGCACTTCTGCCTTCTCTTAGATTGTACATTATCACTGTGCCAACAACTCAATTCAGTAAGCACTTAGTAAGTAATTGCTGTGTTCAAAATACTGTGCTAGACAATACAATGTCTAGTAACACAACTAACAGTAATAATAGGAAGCCAGGGATAGCTTTTATATAGTACTTTAAGATTTTGCAAAGCACTTTGCATATAGCATTGCATTTGATCCTCAAAACCACCCTATGAAGTAAATGCTCTTGTCTCCATTTTACTAGTGAGAAAACTAAGGTTCAGAGAGATTAGTTAACTTGATCAGGACCACACATTTAAGTGTTTGCTGGTGATACAAATATTGATACCTTCGGGGAGTTAATATTCTACTGGAAACTTAACTGTAGTCTTCTCCCTTCCTTGGTGATCCCCTTACCCCCAACATACCTGAAAAAATTAAGTTTAAATTAATTAAATTAAATTGAAATTTAAAAATATAAAAAGCTTTTATGCTGTTCTTAACCCTCATCACTCCCTTAGTGTCTTCAGAGCTTCACCACTTCTGTCCCAGTACTTAAGAGACAATGACACTCTTCTGTCTTCATTCTTCATCATTTGCTCTTGTTTCTATCTGATCTAGACCTATCGTTTCAAATTTAAGTTGGTCTCTTTAATCAAGACTGCTTGCTTTTGCGTCATTAGAATTTCATTCTTGAGAGCTCTTTCTGGCTGACTTCCTCTTAGAATTTTCAGCCATGTGATTCTGCCTATCCCTTATGTGAACTCTTCTCTCTCCTAAATTTTCACATTCACATGAAACTGTGCCCAGCTTTCCTTTGCTCCTATATAACACATTTGAAGAAGGAATGGTCTCTCTACCCCAAGATTCACATGACTGATAAAGCAACTAGTTCCTTTGTTTGGTTTAGAATCAGGTCCTGAATGGCAATTCTCCTCATCACTTCTTTTTCCTTTAAGAATGGAAGGACCTCAAACGTGGCACAATATTTATCAACTATTTCCCATTTGGCTAAGTAGAGTGCCAGTCAGCAGATGCCTGGGAAGACAGTAGGAGTCTCTATTGTCTAAGCCAGGCCAGTAAGGAGTCACCAACATTCATTCTTTACCTGTTCTACCTCTGACCATTGCTGGGCCATCTCTCACTGGTAGGCATCTGTAGTTCTATAACACCATCCCGTGGTGTAGATTGAAGTGTATTTCTTTTTCTTTTCTTTTCTTAACTTTTCTAACTTTCTTAACACAACTAATACAAAAATATGTTTTACTTGACTTTATATGTGTAATGAATACTGTATTTTTTGTCATCTTGGTGGGTGTTGTTGTGCACCCTTCATTCTCAAAGGGAAGCAGTGACATCAGGAGGGCGATGTCTTGACTTGCAAGTGAATAGGATTTAAGTGAGGCAGAGCTGTGCAGAATCATCAGCCTCACTCTCTCCTCCAGAGTCATTGGAATCCAGTGGCAAGATATAAGATGACCCCATCTTGGTGGGTAGGAGACAAGGTAGAGGGAGAGAGAGAATTTGAACCTGAAAATAAAAATGAAATGGAAAATTTTAAAAACCATCATCATTCCTTGGAGTTCAAAAAGGTGCATTCTACCCAGAGAATCCCATCCCACCATCCTGAGGGAAGAGCTTCATACTTCTTACATTGTCCTAAAGGTTTATTGGTCCTTCTTCTTTCCTCCTATCCTCTAACCTTCTGACACAAATTAGGACTCTTGTCAGCTTTTTCTGATTTTTTTATTTGTTTGTTTTCTTTTCTTTCCTTCTTTCAAGGGAGGCTTCACAACTGATAATGTGGCCAAATGGAGAGATTTTTCCAGCTCTTTTACTTTGTTCTCTAGATAGTGACAGATTCAGTCCTCTGTAGCTTCTTTTGGTAGTTCACATGACAAATGCCTCGTGCCTCACAGGAGACTCACAGGAGCCCCTCACCTGAGGGGCCCTGAAAGGGACTTTGAGTGCAGTGGATTTGGTAGTTGGTGGATTCTTGCCACTTCAAAGGAAAAGAACATTTAATGTGTAGTCAGAAGTGTCTTGGCTCTGACACTTACTAACTGTGTGACTTTGGGCCAGCCACCCAACTTACCTAGGCTTCGATTTCTTATCTATAAAACAAGGAGGGTCTCTCTAGGGTTCCTTCTAGCTCTCAATCTGTTATCCTAATGAAAACAGAAAGAAGCTTCCCTCTATGAACAGGTCTCAGGTAGAAATCTAATTATACAACACACACATAATATATAATATTCTATTCTCTATTCCTGAATATAATATATAATTATATTATATATTATTATAATGTGACATTATAATAATATATAATTATACAATATTTTATGAGTGTGTGTATTATATGTATATATGTGTGTATATACATATAATTTATATATAAAGTTAGATATAACATAAAATTTATACATATTATATATAAAGCTATATGTCATATAAAATTTATATATATAAAGTTTATATACACATATGCCCATAGGCATATACATATGTATATGTGTGTATGTGTGTGTGTATAAAACTTTCTTCTTTTCCTTGGGTTGTGCTCTGATAAACAAGGTATACATTTCCACATATTTATTATGCATGTTATATTTTTACACTATATTGTGTAAATCCACATGGATTGGTGTTCTATCTGATTTTTTTTAAGAAAAATCAGATCTTCATGAATTCTCTGGAACATTAACAAAAATGTTATAGTAATCACATGACATTAATAAAAATTTAAGAAATATGATCATTAGTCACTTTGTACCTCTTCCCAATAGATTTCAGCTATCACATAGCTTCTTTGATCACAAAACCTTCTGTCTTTTTGTTGCTGTTGTTGTCACTGTTTGTTTTTTAACTAAACGGTACTATTCCACATGAGTACCGTGGCCTTCAATCTTCTCCAAGCTTTGGTCATTATGATTTTTACCTCAGTCGTAACACATTTTAGTAAAGATTTGTTGTGTTTTTGAATTGACTAGACTACAGCCATGCTAGGTTATTGTGAGTGGGAGAAATAAGCGCTGAAAATAAGCAGTGGAAAAAGTCTGGCCCCCAGGGCTATATTTAGTCTTTGATGGAACATTCTCTCCTTTTGGATAGAGGTAGTGCAAAGTTGAACTGACATCCAGAAAATAACGAGATGGCTAATTTGGCTGGGGAACTTTCCAGTCAGTCAGTTTGCTTAGGGGGTTTTCTGGCCCCAGGCTTGGCATGTGGGGTGACCTATTTTATTTAAACAAAGAACTGTTGGCTGTTTTGACTCTTAAAGACAAAGTATGGGACTTGTGCAGAAAGAGGAGGAAGGCAAGAGTTAAGATTTTCTGTTCTTGGTAGTTCCAAAACAGGTTGTTACAGAAACTTGGCTCCATAGCTTTCCTGAATCCAAATAGCCAGTGATCATATGCACCATCAGAGGGAGCTGCTGGGCTGGAAGCACAGGGGGCCATGGGGAGACAAAGCTACCAGCCAACGCTGCCCTGGGAGATGGCACATGGCCATGGGAACAGGAAGTGGTCAGAAAACAATCCCTGAGAAGCCCAGCAAGATTGCCCAGTGAGCTCTATCTTTAATTGGAATGGAGAAGTGAACCAACCAGTCCAGAAGGGGCAGTTTGCCACTCACTGACAAGAACTGGGCAGTTTCCTATACAATCCTCTTTGTAAATTGAAATGGTCATATTTGTTGATGTTTGTCGAGCTCCTAATAAAAATTTAGCACCCTTTCTGGGGTCCACCCACAAACTTGTACTTGCACGGGCAGGTTGAGTCCTTGGGACCAATCACCTTAGATGATTGCCGCTTTGAGTTCTCTGCATAACCCTGTGAGTAACTTCTCCTAACACTACAATTCACAATCTCCATTCATGTACATCCCTTTAATAATCAGCCAGTAGACTAAATTAGTTCTTAGTAAAGGCATTCCCTCACAAAACCTGGGGTGCACTCCCCTACAGTCTGCAGGGAGGAGAGTGGGCACAAACCTAAAGTGGAATAATAGTGAGGCACATAAATAGGGAACACATGTGGGAAAGGGAATTCAAAACTCTGAAAATGAACATTAGCGAGTGTTCACAAAGTTCATTGTGAAATATGGTGTTGGTAGCAGATGGGCCACTTCACTACTGGACTGGCTTCTCACAGGGACCTGTATCTCTACTAGACAGATCAATCCTCAGAACTCCCTAGGCAGTGTCCTCCTCATCCTCCTCCTGCTCCTCCTCCTCTTCCTTTCTTCTTTTTTCTTCTTCTTCTCCTCCTCTCCCTCCCAAAATTTACCTACTCCCTTTTATCAAAAAGAAAGAAAAACAAAATACTTGTAATAGAAAAACAATTTCCCACATTAATCATTATATACATACCCACATCCATATGAGTGTATGAAAAAATATATATGTGTGTATACATACACATATACATACATAAAGAGAGAGGGAGAAGAGGGGAGAGGATTAAGACAGCAAGTGGTTAATTGCAGGAATTGAGTGAACCACACTGACTCCATTTGTGACTCAATGCTGGAGCTAGCTCAGTTCCCTTTCTATTCAATTATGTGCCTATTCCAACTTCTGTCTTGTGGGAAAACTTTATTCAATTGTAGCAATTGGGAGAAAACCTCACTGCATTGTGTGAACCTAGCCCTGTATGGCTGGGACACTGGACCATCTCTCCCTGTTGCTTAGAAATCCTCAACTCAGGACCCAGGGTTATGCTGACCAGAAACTCAATCAGATCTTAACATTGATGCAAGGAAGTTTTCTCACAATTGTACATCTCAAGCAATCTGCAGGTCTTATTAAAAAACTGTCCCAATAGTGAACAATGAGTAATTGTTTCTATGTTCCTTTGATGGTTTGCAGATACTTGGGGAGTGGGAAACCTCCTTTTCTGAATTCAGGGAATTGTGCCTATTCACTCTCCCACTCCCAACTTGAAAAGTCTCTCTTCTTTCATCTAATTAGAAATCAGATTACCTGACGTATTATTTCCCTTTAATTAATTGGCTTATTTGGTTAACTGTTTTTAATGTATAAAAGCCTATCTCCCCCTACATTAGTCCCCCAGGACCAAGCTGAGGAGGTCTGGTACCAATTTGTAAGACAATTGTCATGCGTTGTTTAATAAATCAATATGCTCTGAATATTGAACCTTTGTTTCCTCAGTGATTGCATCTTATCCCTGATGTGTATGTATGTATACACATACACAAACACACACATTTCAATCTGTACTTCTCAGTCAGAAGACAGCTAGCATTCTTTATCACTGGTCTTCTGGAATCATTGTTGGTCATTGCGTTGTTCAGAATTCATAAGTTTATCAAAATGTTATGTCTTTATGATGTTATATAGTATAAATTGTTCTGTTTCTACTCACTTCATTCTGTATCAGTTCATACAAGTCTTCCAGAGTTTCTCTAAAATCTCTCCCTTCATAATTTCTTACAACATGATAGTATTCTATCACATACATATATCATAGTTTGTTCAGCCATTCCTTGATTGATGGTCACACCCCACAGTATACACACATTTCCAGTTCTTTGTCACTAGAAAAAAGAGCTGTTAAAAATATTTTTGTATATATGGGTCATTTTCCTCTTTCTCTGATCTCTTTTGGGTATAGATCTAGCAATGGTATTGGGTCAAACAATAGATATAATTTATAGTCTGAGGTTTTTTTTCGCTGTTTGCTCATTTTCCCAGGCAATTACTTGACTTTTTAACTCTTTGTTAAGGTAGGACTCTACTTCCAGTGTGGAGGGTGTGCTGTCCCAAGCTTCAGGGGTTTTGTGAAGAGATACTTCTAGGAACCTGTAAATTTTCAGTTCTTCCAAGGTGGTATGATGAAAAAAGAGGCATTTACTCCTTTCCTGGCCTGTGCTCTGATCTGTGAGTGACCACAAGCACTCTTTTCTGCCTTGGAACTATGAGGAGGATTCCCTCCCCACCACTGCCACAAATTCTGCCATACCAGCACTACTCCTCACCCCAAGACCACCACCCAGGACTGCTACCCAGATCCAAGCATGGGGAAAGCAAGAGAATACTGCCACCCTGCTCTGATCAGCCGCTCAATCACCCCATCATCTGTGGGCTGAGAGCTACAGAAGCAGCAGCTGTGCCCTCCTTCCTCACTCAGGTTCAACAGATCTTTCCTACTGACCTTCTAGGTGGTCTTTGATGTTTATGGGTTGAGAAGTCTAGAAACTGCCACAGCCGTCAGTGATATAGTCCCCTGAAGCCTGCTGGGAGCCAGTCTCTGCTGGCACGGCCCACACTAGACTGTGCTCCTCTCTCAGACTGGTGTAACAGACCCTTCCTGTTGACCTTCCATGTTGTCTTGGGCTGGAAATTTGTTTCACTCTCTTGTTTTGTGGGTTCTGCTGCTCTAGAATTTGTTTAGAATCATTTTTTACAGGTATTTGGAGGGGTTTGGGGGAAAAATCCAAGCAAGTCTTGCTTTTTCTCCATCAACTTAGCTCCACCCCTTGAAAGACACAATTTAATAACTTTGAGGGCATAGTTCTAAATTGCTTTCCAGAAGAGCTGGAACACTCCACAGCTCTACCAGCATTGCACAATGTACTAGTTTTCCCAAGGCCCTATCAGAATTTGTCATTTGTCTTGTCAACTTTGTCAATGTGGTATGAAGTGGCACCTCAGAGTTGCTTTACTTTGTATTTCTCCAATTGATGATTTGGATCTTTTTTTATATATGGCTATTGATAGCTTGGGTTTCTTCCTATGAACATTGCTTATTCACGTCTTTTAACCAGTCATCAAATTGTAAATGATTCTTATTCTTATAAATTTGAAGCAGTTTCCTATGTACTTTAGAATTGAGACCTTTATCAGGGAAACTTGCTGCAAATTCCTCTCCCCATGTTTCTTTTAAAATTTTAGCAGCACCGTTTTTGTTCGTGCAAAAAATATTTAACCAAAATTGTCCATCTTACCTTCCATGATCCTCTTTATTCCTTATTTGGTCATGAACTCTTCCTTATCCATAGATCCAAAATGTAATTTCTTCCTCCCCCCTCCCCCCATTACCCTTCATGTTTAAGTCAGTTAGGTATCTATTTGGAGCTTGAGATTCTAATTTTTAACTAGTTGCTGCTTTTCAGACAGCTTTTCAGTTTTCCCACCAGCTTTTTGTTTTATTTTGATCAAATGGTGATTTCTCATGCTGGTATGCGGGATCTTTATGTTTATCAAACATTAAACTACTATGCTTGTTTGCTTTCTTATGTTACATGCATAATCTGTTCCACTGACTGACCTCTCTATTTCTTAGCCAATAACAAATCGTTTGATGATCACTGCCTTGTAGTATAGTTTGAGATATAGTACTTCCTTCCTGTACACTTCCTTCCCACTTTTAAAAATTATTTCTTTCAAAATCTTGACTTTTTATTCTTCCAGATGAGTTTTGTTATCATTTTTCTTAGTACTTAATAATTCTTTTGCACTTTGGTAGTATTGAGCTGAATAAGTAAATTAATTTAGGTAGCATTATAATTTTTATTATATTGACTCAGCATACTAATGAGAAATGAATATTTCTCCAGTAGTTTTTGGTTATGTCTTCATTTAGATAAAAAATATTTTATAGTTGTATTTGTATAGTTCTTGTATGGGACTTGTTAGGTAGATTTCTCAATATTTTATATTTTCTGTGCTTTTTCAAACTGTAATTTCTCTTTGTATCTCTTCTTGCTGGGTTTTGTTGGTAACATACAGAAATGCTAATAATTTAAAAGGGTTTATTTTATATCCTGAAATGCTGTTGAAGTTATCATTTGTTTCAATTAATTTTTTAGTTGAATCTCTAAGTAAACCATCATATCATCTGTAAAAATGATAATTTTGTTTCTTTGCCTCAATTTCCATTTCTTGTCTTATTACTATGGTAGCATTTTTTGCAGTAAATCTAATAATTTGCTTTACCACTGATATTTTGGATGTATTTTCTTTTTCACTTAATCTTATTGGAAAGACCTCTAGTTTACCATAATTATTGATAATGCTAGTTCTTGGTTTTAGATAGATATTACTTATCACATTAAGGAAATCTCCATTAATTGCTATACTTTTGTGTGTGTATGTATGTGTGTGTGTGTGTGTGTGCGTGCGTGCGTGTGTGTTTTAAGGAAGAATGAGTGTTGTATCCTGACAAAAGTTTCTTCTGCATTTATTGATGTAATCATGATTTTTATTATTCTTGTTATTAATATGGTCTATCATATTGATGGCTTTCCTAACATTGAACTAATCCTTAATTCCTAGGGTAGTCACGGTTTATGATCTTTGTGATATGTTGCTATTTTATCCTTCCTAATATTGTATTTAATGTTTTTGTGGCAGTAATCACTAGGAATGTTGGTCTACAGTTTTATTTCTTCATTCTCATTGGTCCTCCAGAATTGCGGTTGGTCATTGCATTGTTCAGAGTTCCTAAGTTTTTAAAAGTTTGTTTTGGTCTTCAGAATGTTGGAAATCAGCCCTATGCCTAAACCCTGGTTTAGTTAACAATATCATATTTATGGTATAGATGAAATTTGGTAGAACTCCTTCTTTTCCTATTTTGTTCAAACATTTTTTATAACATTGAAAATGTTTGATAGAATTCACTTGTAAATCTATCAAGTCCCAAGGGTTTTTTTCTTTGGGAGCTCATTTGTGTCTTATTCAATTCTCCCCAAACCCACCAAGACTGGGTTATTTAAGCCCTCTATTGCTTGCTTGGTTAATCTGGACATTTATATTTTTGTAAATATTCATCTATTTCATTTAGATTGTCATTTTATTGCCATGTAATGGGGCAAAATAGTTTCTACCTATTTCCTTTATTTTTCATTTGTTGTAAATTTATCTTTTTCTTTTTTGATACTGTTAAATGCCTTTCTTTTTAAAAAATCAAATTTCCTAATAGTTTACCTATTTAAAAAAAAAACTTCTAGTTTGATTAACCCAATGATTTTTTTTGTTTTAAGCTTTTTAATCTGTTATTTACATTTCAGGAATTCTACACTTATTTTTAAATGTTTGGTTCTGTAGTTCTTTTAGTTGTATGCTCCATTTGTTGCTCTCTTCTCTTTAACTAATGAAAGTATTTAGAGATATAAATTTTCCCCAAAGGACTGCTGAGGCTAGTGAGAAAAGAGTGTGCTCAGCAGCAGTGCTCTAGGTTTGATGTAATTGGCTTCTGGTCCCTTTTCCCCTCTTCTCTTTCCCTTACCCAGAAACCAAACACAAGTTTTTATCATTTCCTTTTAAGCCCCTTTTTTGTGAACCAGCTTCTGTGGTTAGAGTTTGTTTTGTTCAAGAGTAATTCCTGACTTGATCTGCCTTCCCTCTTTCTCCCCCCTTTCCTTTTCCTTTCCCCCCATTTCTCTGTTGAATGAAATATATTTCTGTCCTCACTCTGTGTCTGTATTCTTCCTTGCTTTTGACTAGTTTAAATGAAAGTGATGGTCAAATGTTGCCCACTCTCCCTCCTTATATTTGAGCATCACAATTATGTGAGATAACTTTCCCTTTCCCCTCAAGTGTATTCTTTCCCCCCTGCAATTTCTGTTCTTTTAAGATAATCAAAATATAACAAAATTCTCAGGTCTACTGTCTTATTACATTTCTTTTATGACCCCTGATGATGGTAAAGTTATGAAGGGACATATAATCTCCCTGAATTTTGATGTAAACAGTTCATCCCTGTGTGGTCTCCCATAAATGCTCATTAATTTTTACTTTTTTATGTTTCTCTTGACACCTCTGTTAGTAATCAAAATTGCTATTCAGCTTGACTTGAATACTTACTTGGAAGTCTAGTTCATTAAAAATTTATTCTACCTCCTCCCACTTCCTTCTAGGATAAATTAGTTTTTCTGGGTAAATTATTCTTGTTTGTAAGATTACTTATTTTGCCATTTAGGCTATTCTATTACAAGTTCTCTGGTCTTTTACAATGGTAGCTTCCAAATCTTGAGTGATCCTGGCTGTGGCTCCTCAGTACTTGAATTCTTTCTTCCTGGCTGCTTGTATGTAGTATTTTGTCTTTGACCACAAAGCTGTGGATTTTGGCTCTAATGTTCCTGAAGTTTTCATTTTAGGATTTCATTCAGGAGGTGGAATGATGATTTTTCACTCTATTTTTCACTTTACCCTCTGGTTTTAAGAGCTCTTGACAGCTTCTTTTATGATTTCTTAAAACACAATGCCTTTTTTTGGTCATGGCTTTCAGGTAGTCCAATGATTCTTAAAGCTTGATCTTTTTAAGTTCATTGTTGTGAGATATCTTACATTTTCTATTTTTAGTTTTTTGACTTCATTTTAATATTTCTTATTGACTCATGGGGTTATTAATTTCTATTTGGGTCATTCTGATTTTCAAGGAGGGCAGCTAAATAGCACATTGGATAGAGTGTAGGAAGACTCTCTTCATCATGAGTTCAAATCTGGCTTCAGACACTTGCTAAGGGTGTGACCCTGGGAAAGTCATTTAACACCATTTGCCTTGGTTTCCTCATCTATAAAATTAGCTGGAGAAGGAAATGGCAAACCACAACAGTATCTTTGCCAAGTAAACCCCAAATGGGGCCATGAAATCAGACATGACTGAAACGACTGAATAACAACATGTCCCTCCTTGTGGGAGTCTTCCTTTTGGTCTTATATCCTTGGGTGAGAAAGACATTTTCTAGTCTGACCCCAAAGATTCTTTCCCTGTACTTCTGAATTGCCTACTCTAACTGTAGAGCTTTTCTTAATGAAAATTCATGGGCTTTTCTTCTCTCTACCCTGGCTGCTTTACCTGAAGCAGGTTCTCTCATTGGTGACTACAGTTGGTTCTACCCACATTGGTGACTACAGTTGGTTCTACCCACGGGTGAAGTTCAATTCTTTCATTTAAGGATCTAGGCTAACAGCTGTACCTCATCCACTTAGAGGCCATGAGAATCAATAATTAATACCATCATTCCTAAGACCTATTTCTCCATCCAAAAGTTAATAGGAGATTATATATTATATGTATTGCATATTATATGCTCCCTTCAAAGGTTGACAAGGAGATTGTCTTCTACCCTCCTCCCTTCCCCCCACCATAATTTCCCTTCCCACTCCCCTCCCCATAAGGTGGCCCTTTCTAAGTTTCTGGTTCCTGGTCCTGGTCAGATAGAAGCCTCTGATTCTCTCCACTCTTGTAATTTGTAGGCTGCCTAATGAATGATCCTAGCTTTCCAGTCTCAGGTTACTAGCTCTATACTGTTACCTAGGTGGTCTGATAACATATCTTTCATATGCCACTCTAGGATGTGGTCTCCCAAAAGCCCATTCATAGAAAAAAATGCTTTCACATGCAGGAAGAATTCTGATAATTTCCACCAACATTAAAGGAAAAGTCATTCTGTCACATTTAAGGATATTTTTCCCCAGTGATGCATTTCACATAATCCATCTACATTCTCACCTTCAGTCTCCCCCTTGGGGCTAGGGCTATAGCCTAGAACTTAGAGAATGAGGAGGGGGTCTCAGTAACACTCAATACTTTTTTCCCTGTGCAAAAGAAGCTTACCCTTTCTGGTCTTAAACCTATGACCTTGTCATCATTAGCACAAGCAGTGTCACGAACTAATTTATTACATCCTGTCCCTCATATACAATATCACAATTACAGGTGTTTCTCAACCAGTAAAATGGTGGAGGTACTTGGCAAAACCAATGGAAGATGGTCCCTATCCTCAAAAAATTCAAAATCAAAGCCAGACCAATTAATCAACTTTTATTTATTAGATGTCCACCTTGTAAAAGACCCTGTACTAGACACAGACATACATGAAGTGAAAAAATGGAGCTGAGGGAAATAGATAGAGCTGGTGTATAGAGAAGGCTTTAAGATCCATAAAGAGCTTTACACACACAGCCTTATATTAAACTCCCAGCACTGTTGTCTGCATTTTACAGATGAAGCTGAAGCTTACTTAGGATAAGGGGCCGTGTGTTATAGAAGAAAGAGTACTGCCCTTAGAGTTCAAATCCTGCCTTTCACATTTACTACCTATGTGGCTTTGGGGAGGTTATTAAACCTCCCTAGAACTCAGCTTCCTCTCCTAAAAAAAATGAAGAACTTTCACTAGTTGGCCTCTGAGGATCCCATCCAGCTAGAGCTACAATACTGCTAATACATCTAGGTGGTACAGTGGAGGGAGTGCTGTGCCTGAAATCAGAAGACCTGAGTTCAAATCCTGCCTCAGATACTTCAATAGCAGTGTTACTCTGAGAAAGTCAATAGCCTCTGTTTTCCTCAATCTCCAATAGCATCTACCTCCCAGGATTATTGTAAGGATCAGATGGGATAATGTTTGCAAACCTTAAGGAAGTTCTAGATAAATGTTCGCTATTATTATTATTATCTTAGGCTTGCCATAGTCGCAGGCAGTCAAGCATCTGAGGTAGGATTCAAAATCAGGTCTCTCGTGCTCTAGTGCCCTTCCCAGTTACACCATAATTTCAAGTTATCCACAAAAATAGTGAACTTTCTTTCTCTATCCCTGCCTCCTACTTCCCCATTCACATATGAATGATCCGTTTTTTCTTTAAGCCTGAAGGTCTGAATGGTGGCAGATAGTTCAGGAAAATCAGTAATCCTAGTATCCTGGACTTCGAGGTGGAAGGGACCTCAGGGGCCATCTCCTTCATCCACCTTATTTCACGAATGAGAAATCAAGGCCCAGAGAAATGAAGGGCCTCATACACTCTCCCCCTCCTCCGCCCGCATCCCCTCAGCCCCTCAGCTAGGAAGCAGCACAGATAGGATAGAAACCTCTGTCTGGCCCTGGCCCTCACCAGGCTTTTGCCGAGGAGCCATTTAAATTTCTCATTTCCTAATGCTGAGCAGAAACAGCGTAGGAGGTGAAATGTGAATCGGAGCAACTGGGAATTCGATTCCAGCCCGGCTTCTCTGGGCAGCTTTGTAGCGTTGGTCACGATTTCTTTGGCCAGCCGCCTAGTCTAAGCCAGAAATGATGCAGGCTGGCAGTGTTGTGGGCAGCAGGAATTCTCACTTTACACAGCTGGGAATTAAACTGAAGTCCGGGATTTTGGAATAGGCTTCGCAGATGAAGTCAAGGCTCATAAAATCGCTGTGAAGAGACCAGGGCGAAGGTACGAAGAACGACCCCCAGAAGCTCCAGGATAGAATCGAATGGGTTCAGAGGCTTTCTTGTGACACGAGGCTACAATCCCTCTCTCCAGATAAGTGAGGAGAGTGACACGAGCGGAATAAGCACGGACGAGAGAAAAAGGGGAGAACGGGAAAGGAGGTGGATGAAGTGGGGGTGGGGGGAGAAGAAGCGAGTCTTGAAGAGAGAGCCCTTGCCACGTGGGGCGGGCAGCAAACATTTCTGGCTAGTAGTGTCCGTTCACACACACACACACACACACTCTCTCTCTCTCTCTCTCACTAACTTGACCTCAGAAGACTGGCTAAGAGTCATTTCTGATTTTATTTCTCTTAACCATCCTGTTTTAAAGGGAAATGATAATGTTTAAAACCTCTTTTTGGCTCTAGGCAGCCATATCCTCTTACCCCTCCCTTGTGCACACATTTTTGTACCGTGTTGTCAGACATATGCAGGCAATCCATCAAGGAGCATTTATTAAGTGCTTACTATGTCCCGGGCACTGTGTTAATCACGGGAGATGAAAAAAAAAAAGGCAAAAGGAGTCCCTGCCTGCCTCCAAGGAGCTCACATTCTGTCGGGGAAACAACACCTAAGTAACTAGTTACTTGCAAGATATATGCGTAGTAGATAAAAAGAAATCTGAGAGGGGAAGGCATCAGCGGGGCGTACTGGAGGGCTGGGGAGAGGACTGGGACAGGCTTACTGGACAAGATCGAATTTGAGCCGGGGAAGCTAAGAGACAGAGGGAAGGAGGAAGAGCATCCCCAGGTGTGGGGCACAGCTGGTGCACTGATCGGACATGGAGTGCAGTGATGGAATTGGTCTTATGTGCTTAGTTTCAATTCCAGGTAACAAAATGGCCCTCCCAGGATAAGCGCAACATTTCTAAACTCACCACTATGGGTCTAACTGAAGCCTCAATTGACTCCATCTCCCTCAGCCGCCTCTCTCTTCTGATTGGAGGACTGGAGGGAAGGGTACCAAATTTTTCCCGAAGTCTTCCTTTATAGAAGATAGAAATTGAATTCAGCTCACTCCACTTTACCTCTGCTACCCTTTTTTTTTAACTCAATGGAACAAAATACCTCTGCACCAGTTCCCCCCGTCCCCATACTTTCCTGTCTCCCTTTGTGGGTTGTCTTCCCCATTAGATTGTAAGCTCCTGGAAGCCAGGGACTGTCTTTTTATTAGTTGTATGTACTTAGCACAGTACTTGGCACATGGTAAGAAATAAACGTTTATTGGATTGGATTATATTTGATTCCATTAGATCCAATCTAATTAAGTACCTACTAGGAGAAAGGCATTTTATCAGGTGATGAAGCTATAAAGACAAAATGAAAACTGTCCCTGCACTGGAAGAACTTAAAGGTCCCTGTTTGGTGTGCTCATTTGCATTGTAAGCTTAAATAAAATATGAACATTTTCTTTACTTTCTTTTCTCTCCTTGAGATCCATGCTCCAGGTTCCGTTTTAAGTAAGCTGATTCCAAGGTAGCCCTTCTCCTTATTTCTGGTCATTTGATTTCTTTGGGCGGGGTCCAAGATAGACCTGTGTTAGATTGAATTTTGTGCCAGACTGGGTCATGTGAGGCTCCTATGTAATGATCACACCCAATTGCAGGTTTTAAAGAAAATTTTGGAACAATCTAAGGGTTTTTGAAATGCCATCCCTGCCGTTTTTCAACCAGTCTTACTCATAGTAATTAGATTCTCACTCATATCTAATCCCACTCAATCTTGTCTTCTTTCCTTCCCCACTTCCCTCCGCCCCAAACCAATCATCTTTCTAGAGTTAGGGAATGAAATACTAGCTTGTGGTAACACTCATTCAGAGTTTCTGTAGAATATGGCCCATAACTGAAGTTCTGGATTTACACAGATCAAATTTAATTTTTTGAAGTCTCCCACAAATGTCTCAGTTTATTCCCCATTCCAGGAATTTGTCTAGGAACATCAGAATTAGGCTCATGTCTAGGTATCCACAAGAAAGGGAAAGGAGACCTAAGATGTCATGCAAGTACTCAGGCTAAAAATACCTTATAACACAGGATCCCAAACTCAGCATATCCAAAATAATAATAGCTAGCATGTATATGTATAAAGGTTTGTAAAGCACTTTACGAACATTATCTCATTTTATCCTTATAACAACCCTGCCCCAGTTTGTTTAGCCATTCCTCAATTGAAGGGCACCCACTTGGTTTCTAATTCTTTGCTGCCACAAAAGTGTTGTTATGAATATTTTGGAATACATATGATTTTTCTTTCTATTCGTGAGCTTGTTTATCAGTGGGATCTCTGAGTCAAAGAGTTTGATATTTTAGGAATTTGGGGGGAGTATTATTTCAAATTATTTTCCAAAATAGGATGATCATTTTCTTAGCTCTCACTTGATACTAAACCTTCTGTAATCTGGTTTCTAATCTCATCATGCAACTCAAACTGCTCTCTCCAAAGTTACCATGATCTATTTTTTAAAAATTATTTACTTCATCATTTCCCAATTACATGTAAAAATGTTTTTACACTCATTTAAAAAAATTGAGTTCCAAATTCTCTTTGTCCTTCACCTCTCTCCTCTTTAAGAAGAAAAATAAATGTATATTGATTATATATGTGAAGTCATACAAAACACATGCCCATATTAGCCATGTTGCAAAAGAAAAGACAGACAAAAAATAAGAAAAATAAAGGATTTTTTAAAAGCATACTTCAGTCTGCCTTCAGAGTTCCATCAGTTCTCTCTCTGAAGGTGCATAGCATTTTTCATCATTAGTCCTTTGGAACTGGATCATTTTGGATCAGGGGAGCTAAATCTTTCACAGTGGATCATCCTTACAAAATTGCTTTTACTGTATACTGTATTCTCCTAGTTCTGCTCACTTCACTTTGCATTAGCTTATATAAGTTTTCCTAGGTTTTTCTAAAAGCATCCTGCTCATCAATTCTCACAGCACAGTAGTATTCCATCACAACCATATACCACATTTTGTTTAGCCATTCTCCAGTTGATGGGCATCCCCTCAAGATCCCATTCTTTACCACCACAAAAAGAGTTGCTATAAATATTTTTGTACAAATAGGTCCTTTTCTCTTTTCTTTGATCTTTTTGGGATACAGACCTAGTAGTGGTATTTCTGGGTCAAAGGGCATGCACAGTTTCATAGCACTTTGGGTGTAGTTCCAAATTATTCTCCAGAATGAGTAGACTAGTTTACAACTCCAGCAATAGTGCATTAATGTCCCAATTTTTCCACATCTTCTCCAACATTTATCATTTTCTTTCTATCACATTAGCCAATCTAATAGGTGTGAGGTAGTATCTCAGAGTTATTTTAGTTTGCATTTCTCTAGTAAGTGGTGGTTTAGCACATTTTTATGTGACTATTGATACCATCTCAATGCCAAAATCTAATGATCATTTCTTGGTCTTCATCTTTCTTGACCTTTCTGCAGCTTTTGACACTGTTGTGGAAAGAGAAAAGATTGTATATTAGAGTTGTAAAAATAACTTTAGTTATTTTACATCCCATAAGTTGAAAAATTCATGCATCCTGTGCCCTCGGTGGGGCAGGGTATCTTCTTCTGGAAACATATCCCTGAGATAAGCTGCATCCACCCCTTCCCGATATCCAGCTGCATATTAAACATTCAGCTGATGTTAAAGTTGATCTCTAGTCCCATAATACAAACTGCTTTTGGACTTTTCCAATTGAATGTTCCTTATGTATCTCAAACTTATTATATTCAAAATAGAACCCATTATCCTTGCCCACAAACCTTCCCCTCTTCCAAACTTCTCTATTACTATCAAGGGCACCGCCATCCACATCTCCCCATGCTCACATCCTTGACTTTTCACTCCTACTTGCCTCACATATCCAGTCTGTTGCCAAGTCTTGCTGTTTCTACCTTCACAATATTTCTCACATACATCCACTCCTCTTCACACCATCATCCTGGTGCAGGTCCTCATTACCTCATGCTTGAACTATTGCAATAAGCTTCCATTTGATCCCCTGCTTCAAGTCTACCCCAACTCCTAATCCAGCCTCCATTCAGCTGCCAACACAGTTTTCTTAAAGTGTAATCTGACCATGTCTCCTTCTCTATCTTACTCCCACTAAATATACTCCTATGGTTCCCTATCACCTCCAAAGGAAAAAAAAATCTAAATCATCTGTTTGGCACTTAAAACCCTTCACAATCTGGTCTTCTTATCCTTTAATTCCCTCTGCATACTCTTAGATCTGCCTAGTTTTTTCCCTTGCTTTTCTAACTCAATATCTTTTAATTGGCTGCTCCCCCATGCCAGCAAAGCTCATTTTTACCTACAAGTTTCCTTGGATTCCTTCAAGATTCAGTTCAAATCCCACCTCCCTTGGCAGCATCTTTCCTCAGAGATTATAAGAGCTGTAGAGTCTTCTAAGAGTGGACTTCCCTGGTGAGATTGTTCTCTTCTTGGTGAAGAAATTATTTTTCACTTGGTGAAATCACTTTTCTCTCCCAAACTTGTTGCTCTGGTAACCTCTCCCACCTTCCTAAACCACAGCTATTGGGTTTAGTTGGAGAACTCTGAAAAAGAGAGAAGATGAAACTTCCTCTTGGTGTATAATAGGAAATACTGAAGCCCTTTAGAGATCATCTAGTTGTAATATGGTTTATAAATATGTATTGTACAATGGCTGGCCCACATGTCAGTCAATCAGCATTTTTCAGTTATTTCCAACTTTTTGTGAGCCCATTTGGGTTTTTATTGGCAAAGATACTAGAGTGGTTTGCCATTTCCTTTTCCAGCTCATTTCACAAATGAGGAAATTGAGGCAAATGAGGTTAAGTGGCTTGCCCAAGATTACACAACTAGTAAGTTTCTTACCAGATTTGAACTCAGAAGGATGAGTCTTCCTGACTCCAGACCTGATACTCTATCAACTGTGCCACCTAGCTGCCCAGTTACACAGATAGTAAATGATAAAGTCAGAATTAGAACTTGGGAGCTTTTGCTCCAAATCCAATGCTTTTTCAAGTTTACTTACATAAAACTGAAGCATGTTGGCATTAGCAGTTGCTAAGAAAGCTTGTGATTCATGACAGAGGCCTCCAGGGCATCACATTTTCAAAATCACCATTTAGTTTAGTATTTCAAATGGGAGGGGTCTATTTGCTTCTTCATGGCCCACAGGGTGATTCTAATGCCAAACTAGTAACCAAACAAAATAGTACATTCTCATGATCTCATCATCTGTTCCCATGGTTTCAGGACTCAAGTAACATTTCCTCAGTCACCTCTCCAGTCCCCACCAACTCCTCTCTAGACTACATTAAGAAAAGAATAATGTTCAGCAAGAGGGGAGTAAGGGTGGTCTTGCTGTATTTTGTATTATTCAGACCAAACCTGGAATGCTGGGTTCAATGCTAGGCAAAAAGAAAGATATTTTAGGAAGGACATTGACAAGCTGGGTCTAGCCAAAGGACAGGGCCTAGGATGCTGAGCCTTTGGAGGTCAAGCCAATCTGGAGGATTGATTTAAGGCCCTATGGATATTTGGCATGGAAAAGAGGACACCTGGAATGGAAGCAAAGGGGTGAGAATGAGGGCTATGTTCAGACACTTAAAGAGTTATACATGAAAGAGGCATTAGACAACGATGAGAAGGCAGAAATTATATTTCTACTCAAGATAATAAAAAACTCTTTTTAAAAATAAGTTTTAATTCATATTTTGTTTCTTTCATCACCATGGTTATCCCAAATATTTTATCCCCTCCATTCCATGTGACAGCTAGAATGTTTTAAAGGGAAAAAAATTAGTTACAACTTCTAGATATATTGGGAAAAAGGAGAAAGACAGGAAGAAAGAGAGAGAGAAAGAGAGAGAGAGAGAGAGAGAGAGAGAGAGAGAGAGAGAGAGAGAGAGAGAGGAGGAAGAAGAAGAAGGAAAGAAAGTAAAAATAGTTTGCTTTAGTCTGTATTCAGACAATGTCAGATTTTTCTCTGGAGGTAGATAGCATGCTTCATCATGAGTTCTTTGGGATTGTCTTGGATAATTGTATTACATCAGTAAAAAGCTGTTATTGCTGGGTACAATGTTCTCTTGGTTCTGCTTACTTCACTTTGCATCAGTTCATGTAAGTCTTTCCAGATTGTTCTGAAATCATCCTGCTTGTCATTTTTACAGCACAATAATATTCCATCACACTCATATAACCACAACTTGTTCAGCCATTCCCCAACTGATGGACATCCCCTTGATTTCCAATTTTTGCCTCTACAAATATGAGGAAAATATTTTCTAAGGATTTTTTTTGTTTGGTTAGTTCAGTTGTGTCCAACTCTTTGTGACCCCATTGGGGTTTTCTTGACAAAGATATTAGAGTGGTTTGCTAATTCCTTTTCCAGCTCATTTTACAGATGCAGAAATAGAGGCAAACAAGGTTGAGTGACTTTCTCAGGATCACATAGCTAGTAAGTGTTCGAAGCCAGATTTGAACTCAGGAAGATGAGTCTTCCTGACTCCAGGTCTGGCACTCTATCTACTGCACCACCTAACTGCCCAATTTTAGAGCTGTCAAAAGAGGCAGTAGGATGTCTTGTGACCTCCCCTTCCCACTCTAAGATCATATGACTTTATGACCCATTCTTCCTATGATACGGCTTCATAGGTCCTTCCCATCCTTCCTGGATTCTCTCTAGTTTGTCAATAATCCTTTTCAAACACAATGCTCAGGAAGGAACACAGGGTTGGAGCCAAGATAGTCGAGAAAAGGCAGGGACCCACCTGAGCTCTTTGCAAAACACCTTTGAACAACTTTAAATAATGCCTCAAAACAAATTCTGGAGTGGCAGAATCCACAAAAGCATGCAGTGAAACAATTTTCTAGCCCAAGATAATTTCAAAGGTTGGCAGGAAGGGTCTGTCACACAGAGGTGAGAGAGCCAGTCGAGGGCAAGCTGTGCCAGTGTAGAATGGGCCCCAGCAAACCAAGAGCAAGCCTTGGGAGCAACTGAATCAGTAGTACCATCAACTGTTTCCAGAGCTTTCAACCTACAGATAGTAAAGGGGACAGACAACTGGTCAGAAGGAGATCATAGGAGTCCCTTTGCTGGCACTGGGGGCAGGACTTTGTTGCATTGGCCATACTCAGATGTGAGTCACCAGCCTGGGTATCAATCCCAATGCAAGAATATACACTGTCACACAAGAGCTTATGGCCAGAGGGGAAAGAGACCCTGGTCACAGTTCCAGCATGGAAAAGAGTGCTTGTGGTCACTCACAGACCAGAGTACAGGACAGCAGAGTAGTAAACACACCTCTCCTTAGATCATGCCACCTTGGAATAACTGAAAGCTTATAGAGCCCTAGAACTAACTCTGAAAACAGCTACACAAAACCCCTGAACCTTGGAAAAGTGGACCCTCCACCCTGCAGGTAGAGCCCCACTTTAGCATAGAGTTAAAAGTCAAGAAATAGGCTGAAAAATGAGCAAACAACAGAAAGAAATCTGATGATAGAAAGTTACTATAGTGACAAGGAAGCTCAAAACACACATTCAGAAGAAGACAAAAAAATCAAAACTGCTAAATCCAAAGCATCAAAGAAAACTATAAATTGGTTTCAGACCATGGAAGAACTCAATTTTTAAAAAAAAAATCAAGTAATACAGGTAGAGGAAAAATTGGGAAGAGAAATGAGAATGATGCAAGAAATCATGAAAAAAGAGTCAACAGCTTGGTAAAGTAGACATATAAAAATACTGAAGACAGTAACATCTTAAAAAACCAAAATAGGCCAAATGGTTAAAAAAAAGGTACAAAAATCCGATGAGGAGAAAAATGCTTTGTAAAGCATAATTGGCCAAATAGAAAAAAAAGAGGCATAAGAATTCACTGAAGAAAAGAACTCTTTAAAAAGTAGAATTGGCCAAATGGAAAAGGAGGTACAAAAGCTCGCCAAAGAAAAGAATTCCTTAAAAACAGAATTGGGCAAGTGAAAGCTAATAACTTTATGAGATAGCAAGGAGCAATAAAACAAAATCAAAAGAATGAAAAAATAGAAAAAATGTGAACTATCTAATTGGAAACACAGTTGACCTAGAAAATAGATCCAGGATTGATAATTTAAAAATTATTGGACTACCTGAAAGCCATTATTAAAAAAGAGCCTGGACATCATCCTTCAAGAAATTTTCAAGGAAAACTGCTCTGATATTCTAGAGCTAGAGAGTAAAATAGAAATTGAAAGAATCTGCCTATCACCAAAGATCCCAAAACGAAAACTGCCAAGGATATTATAGCGAAACTGCAGAGTTCCCAGGTCAAGGAGAAAATATTGCAAGCAGCCAGATAGCAACAATTCAAGTATGGTCAAGTCACAGTCAGGATAACACAAGATTTAGCAGCTTCTACATTAAAGGATCGCAGGGCTTGGAATAGGATATCCTGCAGGTCAAAGGAGCTAGGATTACAACCAAGAATTACCTACGCAACAAAGCTGAGTATAATCCTTCAGGGGAAAAAATGGACATTCAGTGAAATGGAGGACTTTCAAGCATTCCTGATGAAAAGATCAGAGCTGAACAAAAATTTTGACTTTCAAATGCAACGCTCAAAAGAAGCATAAAAAGGTAAACAGAAAATTAAAATCATAAGGGATTCAATAATGTTAAACTATTTACATTCCTACATGGGAAAATGATAATTATAAAGCCTAAAAACTTTCTCACTAGTAGGGCAGTTAGAAGGAGTATACTTAGAGAGAAGGCATGGATGTGAGTAGAATATAATGGGGTGATTATCTAGAAAATTAAAAATAAGAGTGAAAAAGAGGAATGTATTGGGAGAAAGGGAAAAGGAATGGTAGAATGTGATAATTTATTTCACATAAAAGAGGTGCAGTGGAGGTAAAATGGAGGAAGTGGGGGGTTGGAGCAAGTGAACCTTACTCTCATCAGAATTGGCTCAAGAGGGAATAACATATACATTCAGTTGGGTATAGAAATATATCTTACCCCACAGGAAAGTGGCAGTGGAAAAGGATAAGAGAAGGGGAGGAAGAGTGATTGAATGGAGGGCAGATTGGGATAGGTAAAAGACAGAAGCAAAACATTTTTGAGGAGGGACAGAGTGAGAAGAGAAAGTAGGATAAACAAGGGGGAAATAGGATGGAAGGAAATACACAGTAATCATAACTGTGAAAAAATTTACAGCAAGTTTCCCTGATAAAGACTTCATTTCTCAAATATATAGAAAATTGAGTAAAATTTATAAAAATAAGAGCCATTCTCAATTAGTAAATGGTCAAAGTTTATGAACAGTCAATTTTCAGACAAACTAATCAAAGCTATCTATAATCGTATGAAAAATGCTCTAAATTATTATTGATTAAAGAAATGCAAATTAAAACAACTCTGAGCTGCCAGCCCAAACCTATCAAATTGGCTAATGTGACAGAGAAGGAAAAGGGAAATGTTGGGATGCATGTGGAAAAATTGAAGCACTAATGCACCATTGGTGAAGTTGTATACTGATTAAACCATCCTGTAGAGCAATTTGGAACTGTGCTCAAAAAGGCTATAAAACCATATATACATACTCTTTTGCCCAGCAATACCACTATTAGGTCTGTATCCCAAAGAGGTTTAAGAAAAGGAAAAGGACCTATATGTATAAAAGCTCTTTTAATGGTGCCAATGTCCATCAACTGGGGAATGGTGTGTGTCAGAGCTGTTCAAAATGTAGCCTGCGTGCATCTTGCAGTATGATTTACGCGGCCCACCTACAAGCATAGAAATGTACATAAATGCTTTAGTAAACCAGGCCAAGCCACTTCAGAGCTCTCACTAATGTGGCAAATCAAAATATATTGTCTTTTGTTTCAATAAAAACCTAAGGTTGGACAGCCCTGGTGTGTATGATGGTGATGGAATACTATTATGGTGTAAGAAATGACGAACAGGATATTCTCAGAAAAACCTGGAAAGACTTACATGAATTGATGTGAAATGATCAGAACCAGGCTAACACACTACACAGTAAAAGCAATATTGTATCATGATTAACTGTGAATGACTTAGCTATTCTGAGTAATACAGTGATTCAAGACAATTCCAAATGACTTATGATGAAAAATGCTAGCCATCTCCAGAAAAAGAATGGATGGAGTCTGAATTCAGATTGAAACATCCTTTTTTGCATTATTTTTATTATGTTTTTTGGGGAGGGTTCTGCATTTCTTGTTTTATTTTTTAAAACAAGACCTATGTGGAAATATGTTTCGCATGACTACACACATATAAACCTGTATCAAATTGCTTACCTTCTCAACAAGGAAAGGAGGGGAAAGAAGGAGGGAGAGAATTTGGAACTCAAAGTTGTTTTTTTTCACGAGTGTTAAAAATTATTTTTACATATGATTAGGGGAAAATAAAATATTAAATCATGTATTGATATGAGCAGGGTGGAATACAAGTCAAACACCGTGGTGAGTAGCCTGAAATATCAAGTGTACACATGCCAGCAATCTAATACTGCCCAGGAAGTATTGCATGGAACAACGCCATAAAAGGATGCCTCTACATCTCTCCACTGGTTTGCACTGGGGAAGCCAAGAGGGATGTCATGGTGTTGATAATGGCTTCTCTCAATAAATTAGTCAAGCGTATAAGATATGGGCAGCTAGGTGGCACAGTGGATAGAGTGCTGGGCCTGGAGTCAGGATGACCTGAGTTGAAATCCAGTCTCAGACACTTCCTAGCTCTATGACCCTGGGCAAGTCACTTAATCCTGTTTGCCTCAGTTTCCTCATCTATAAAATGAGCTAGAGAAGGAAATGGCAAACCGCTCCAGAATCTTTGCCAAGAAAACCCTAAATGGGGTTCCAGAGTCAAACAACTGAAACACTTGAACAACAACAAACAGTATAAAAGAGATCCAACTAAGGAAACCTACACAAGACGTGTCTGGATGTCTCCTCCAACTGAGTGGTGCCATAGCAAGGCAAAAAAAAATTCCATAGGAAACAGCCCTGAGCAATATGTGACTGCCTGGAAGTTTTCTGACTCTCTTGGGGCTTTCTCAGGGAGCCCTCTGCTCTCACTGCTTCCATATGTGGGGCCTGTATGTTACACAGGTTACACACCTCCCTCTCCTACTTCCCATCTTAACTCCCTAGGCTCTTGTGCTGGTTTTGCTAATAATTCCTTTTTAAAAAAATTGCTGTCAGGCCCATGGCCATTCTGGCTTGAATCATCAGTGTCTTCTGAAGCAACAATGCAGTGGAAAGAATGCTGGGCCTGGAGTCTGGAAGACTTGAGTTCAAATGTGACCTCGGATACCTGCTAGTTGTATGACCCTGAGCAAGTCACTCAACTGCTGTTTGCTTTAGTTTTTTACTTTCCTCCACCGTAAAATGGGGATAAAAATTACACCTCGCTCCAAGACTCGTCCTGAGGATCAAATGAGAACATGATTGTAAAGCGCTTAGCGTGGTGTCTGGCACACAGTAAGTGCTCTAGGTAAACGTTAGCTGTTATTATTGTGAGTATCAAATAATATTTGTCAATATTGGGTAGGTGGTATTTGTAAAAAGTGCTTAGCACAGTGCCTGGTCCAGAATAGGCACTGTATAAATGCTTATTCCCTTTCTTTCTCAAATTCCCCTCTTACTTGTATACCTTGCCATTGTAGCATGATGGGGCTAGTTTAGAAACCCTGGAAACTTGCTGCTCCTCCTTGGCTTAAATAAGCCAGTTACGTAGACCCCACACTGATATGGGAACAATGGAACCCAGGTGTTCTGCCCAGAGCAGGCATGATGCTTCCTTTGGCCTCAACCCCTCTGGGTTGATTTGGTTATCTCCCCAATGATGCTGACAAAGTACTTTTAACTGTGCTCTATGTACCTATGACTGTCTTAGGCACTGGGAAAGGTGAAGAAATGTAAGATATGGCTCTTGCCCTCAAGGAGTTTACTAACATAGTTGAAACATAGAATTATATAAGACTACTGTTGTTCAGTCATTCAGTGTGTGCATCCTAACTTCACACCTTCTTTTCTATCTATGGTACCACCTAGTAACCATTATGCAGAATAATGATAATAGCTAGTATTTACATAGCACTTTAAGGTTAGCAAAGTGCTTTGTGTATGTTATCTCATTTGATCCTTGCAACAACTCTGGGGTGTAGGTACCATCGTTATGCTTATTTTACAGAGGAAACTGAAGCAGGTTAAGTGACTTGTCTAGGATAACACAATTAGTGCCTGAGGTCAAATCTGAATTCAGTTCTTCCTGAGTCCAAGTACAGCCCTTTAATCACTGTGCCACTCAGCCTCTATCAACTATAAGATTATAACACTTTAGTCATTCAGAGAAGGAGCTCAGCGAAATATCTCAGGGAAGATGGTATGTTAGATGCTTCCTTGGTTACATTATACTCTCTCTCTCTCTCTTTAACTATTTTTGGAGGGGGGAAAGCAAGACAATTGGGGTTAAGTGACTTGTCCAAGGTCACACAGCTAGTGTGTCAAGTGTCTGAGGTCGAATCCAAACTCAGGTCCTCCTGACTCCAGGGCAGGTCCTCTACTCACTGCGCCAGCTAGCTGCCCCTCTCTCTTTCCCTTGGAGGGAAGGCTGTTTCAACCCAAGATCCCAGTTGTACAAACAGCCTACCTCTGGATTTGCTTTAGAGTTGAGACATCAAGGTATTTAGGAGGGAAAATCAGAGCCATTTGGAATTATTGACTTTGGTCTTTCAGATACGCCTTCCTAGCCTTAGAGAACCCAGGCAATGCAGTTCAAAGAAGCTCATCTTCTCACCTTGAATTGAGCTAAAACACTTGGGTGTGACCCTATTGCAAGAAGCATTCAGGTAGATAGAACAATCTTGGCTTTCATGTCTTAAAGAAAGAACTGGGACTGCCTGGAGCTTGAAATTTTCATGCCAGATCATCCCTGGTGAGTGAAAACTTTGGGCTGTTGAGTAGGAGCCCCCAGCTTGTATTCCCGACCCTTCTGATCAAACTCCCAATTCTTCAATGCTCTAGGCATGCTTGACAAGGAGCCAATAGCACAGATATGTCAAGGCATGCCTGTGTCCGGGTGGGGAGAAATATTCCCAAAGCATCTGGAGCCAAGAAGGGAGTGGAACATTAGCTGGGGCCAAGAAAGGGGAAAGGGGAGGCAGGCAGAGAATGATAGGGACAAAGTTGTTAGATTGGGATTTGGAGGGCATGAATTAACCTTCTCTTCACTCCATTGCAGGTATAGGCAGAGAAAGAGAAAGAAAGAACAAAACCAGGATCCATGGATGGAAGTTTCAAGGAGGAAAAAATTAGTTCAATATAAGGGAAATTCTTTCTACAATTAGAGTTGTCCAAAACAGGAATGGACTGTGCTGAGATGTCTACAGAGGCTGAGTGACCTTCTGTCTATTATAATCTAAGCAATATTCTCACTGTGGGCACAGACCGACTGAGATGATCTTGGATGTCTCTTCCAGATCTGGGAGTTTATGATTCTATGAGTAACCCAGTTTGATTGAATTGTAGGGTACATTATGGGAAATAGTTTGAACTAAACCTAGAAAGAGAATGATACCAGGTTCTAGAGGGCCTAGAAAAGCATAGTATTCTGGGCTTTGAGTCAGAAAATCTGGGTTCAAGTTCTTACTAACTATGGAATCTTGATGAAATGATTGAGGCTCTCAGAGCCTCATTTTCCCAGTCTTCAAAAAGTGAGTATAGGGATATTTTTACTGCCTACCTTGTGTGACTGTTGTGAGGATCATAGCTGGAAAGGGCCTCATAGGCCATCAAGTCCAACCACTCCATTTTACAGATGAGAAAATGAGGTCCACACAGGTGAGCTATTGAAGATAGTGAAGCAGCAGAAATAGTCAACGAACCCAAGTCTTCTCACTCCAAAATCATTGTCCGTTGTATTTTATAACCCCGAAAGCAACGTGCAAACACATTTCTGTTGTTGTATGTGATTGAATTCTGACTAAGGAGTTAAACCTTCATTTGATAGGCGATAGAGAGCTATTGAAAAGATTTGAGATAAAGAAACACATTCAACAATTTGTGTGTATACCATGTATAGTAATAGCAATGTAGTTCAAATCCACTCACGTGTTGCCTTTTTTAAGATTCCTGAAAACCAATGTGTCACTATATTTATTATCAAGCACTTAGCACAGTACCTGGGTCATAGTAGGTGCTCAATAAATCAATTCTCTCCTGCAGATGTGAGTTGTCCACCAGACAGCACTTTATTCAAAGCACCAAACAAGTGGTCTTATCACAGTCTCTCTGGCATTTGCATGGGAGATTGTCCCCGAGGAAACTCTTCCTGAAAACACCAATGCTGCTGCCCTCCTCAACCCTATTCCTTGCAATCACAGCACTGAACTTCAAGCAGTGGTGAGGGATGGTTTAAAAATCTATGCTATCTGGGATTGGAATTTAGCTAGGTAATAAAATAGAATATTGCTTGAAATATATAACTCTAAAGCCTCACTCGACATCCCAAATATCTCCTCCCTTCTCCCTTCTTGCCTACATTCATAGAACATAGGTACTCAAACACTTTGGGACCACAAAGCTTATTGAATATAGTAAAAATTAAAGGAAAAGGGGTCAGTATTCCCACATAGAAGCACCTGCTTTGAACCATTTCTCCAAACTTACTTCTTTATTCACAGGTCATAGAAAGGATTAAAGGATGGGGTTGCATGTCTGACTCTGTTTCAGAGTCAGGTACTATACCAAAGGGAAAGTACAGTGGGGGGAGGGGAGGAAACTATTTTCCCCTCTATAGAATCACAGAATATGAGAGTTGGAAGGGACCATAGTGGCCATATAATCCAAGCAATACATGATAGAAATCCTTCAGGGTACATATCAGACAGGTAGTCATTGAGTTTCTCTTTGAAAGTCTCCAAGGAGGAGGAACCTACAAGAGGCGATGGAAATTTCAATACTTGTCAGTTCTGGCTTCTCTAGTCTCAATCTCTAGATGCTATGAGTTCAAGGAAATGCCGATTCTAGCCTTAGAACTTTCTCCTCTGGTCTCTAGTAAGCAAAGTCTTAAGCTGGGACAGTCTGTGCCCAATAGTCCCGGTCCCCAAGCCCTAGTCCAAACCCTCTTGTAGTTTTTCCATTACCTGTGCCCCTCCTCTTACCTAGGAAGTTCATATTTCAAAAGAAATGGAAGGAAACAAGATACATCCAATTCTGGATGCTAGGGATCAGATCATGTGTCTTCTTATTATAAAGACATGCTCCCCATGTTTTCTAGAGAAGGACTACAGTAGTGAGATCCTTGGCTCTCTTTCTTTCCGAATGATCATCAGGCCCTGAGGTAAATAATATTTCAAAAGAGATAAGATTGCACAACTTGGGCACAGGTTACCCAAATAAATAGTGATACCTTACACTTGTATAGCTACATAGTCCTCAAATCACTCCACAAGGGAACACCAACTCCACCAATTGGATCCAACTCATGTTAATGCAACAAGCATTTATTAAGCACCGACAGGGTGTGAGGCACTGTGGGATACTGCCCACCCCACCCCATAACCAGGAAGAAAAACAAGGAAATTTTCTGACATCAAAGCTCATTCATCTAGAGGCAGAGGGCCATCTAGCCCAACCCCCTCATTTTACAGGTAAGGAAAATGAAGCCAAGAGATGTTAAGGTCACATGTACCAGAGCTGATATCTGAACCCAGGTCTTCTGGAACTATCCAGGGGATTTTGACCTCTGGCCCCAGTACTTTTCTCTCATTGTTTTCTATGTTTCAACTAGAGACATGGAGCCCCCTGAACTTCCTTAGCGCCTTGGATAAGTACTTGTGTCTTGATTTACTTCTGCTATTGTTTCTGTAACTTGGTGCTCTTTTCCAGAAACTTCTTCACTTAATCATTAGAACTCAGAACTGAAAGGGACCTTGGCAAGATCATCTAGTTCAGTTTCTTCTTTCTAGCTCCCTTCTACCTTCTAGCTCCATTTCAATCCAGATCACAAGAGTATTTTTTGAGGATTTATTTATAAGGGAAAAGAGAATATGCTAATTCAGAAATAATATATGAGGTGATAATATTTACATGAAGTGTATATATGCTATATACATACATTATAATATATGATAATACATGAAGTGATCTGAAGTATGAACATAAAAAAAACTTCCCAGTCCAAGACTAGGGTACATTTTACTTCCAAGTTATTCTAGCTAGTCACTTCCCCAAGGTCCATTCCAATTTACTCAAGACAGAGGCATCTAACCCCTTCCTGGCCTCTAATGACCTTCTGCTGTCCAACATCTGATTTGAGGATTTGCTCATCTGAGTTTATTGGATGGAGCTCATTATTCTGTTCTATAATCCTTGACTCACTGTGTCAATCTAGAAGCCTCCTGATATCATTGTGGGCTATGGGTGTTTTTTCACATTCCCATGTAATGTTTTAGCTAACTAGATATTTCCCTTCCCCAAGCTAAAAAGTTAAAAGTATGTGTATTGGAGTGGCAGGAGGAAAAGAGAGAAGCAAGGAACTATGACCAGTAGTGTACACATGATTTCCAAAAATAACCAAACAAACCAGCCTTGATTGATGCATGGGTCACAGAAGGCAGTTTATAAATGACTTGTTTACTTACATATATGCTCATTTTTTTCAGATAATGAAACTGAAGATTAGAGGGGTGATATGATTTGCCCAGGGACAGCTAGGTGATGCAGTGAATAGAGCACTAGGTCTGGAGTCAGGAAGACCTGAGTTCAAATCCAGCCTCAGACACTTACTAGCTGTGTAAGCTGGGTAAGTCATTTAACCTTGTTGCCTCAGTTTCCTCATCTGTAGAATGAACTGGAGAAGGAAATGGCAAGCCACTCCAGTATCTTTGCCAAGAAAATCCCAAATGGGTTCATGGAGACATGACTGGAAAACAGTAGATGTTTTGCCCAAGTTCACACAGGAGGCAGAATCAGACCTGAGACCTAGGCTTTTTGATGCCTAGGTCAGGGATTATTCCACCTCACCCTGCTTCCTCCCATTTTTAGTTAATCAACAAATATTGATTAAGTATCTACTATGTACCAGGCACTGTGCTAGGTACTGGAGATACAGTACAATGAATGAAACCATCCCACCTCCCAATGAGTTTACATTCTATCACATCTTAACTTCAGCTCAAGCAGGGCAGTACAGCAGCCTTAGCACCTTAGAAGGTGAACTATAGATGAACAAGAAATGGGATTCTAATGCAAGTGATTTCAGTCCTAAGTACCAATGAAAAGAAGTTTGCATTCTAAAGCTGTGCTAGCACCAGTCACATGACAAGTTTGAATTTCAAAAAAGCAATAACTGAAGACTTAAGAGTTCCTCTGAGTTTCATGACTTAGCTTATTTGTCTCAAAGACTAACTAATCTCATTGTCAAATTTAACCTTTTGACTTTAGGCTTGATGAGCCTAAATAAAGGACAAGAGGAAAACTCTCACCTGTAGCTATACTTTAAAGCAAAAAAAAAAAAATCCAGGTACACTATTTGCTTTCATCCTGCTTGGTTTGCTTGGTAGCCCCCTAGGGCACAGCCCTTGGTAGAAGCCCTAGGGCTTCTGAAACCATAGGGTTGGTATCTGAAACATTCTAAACAAGCATGGCCTGGTGGAATTGAGGTAGTCTGGGAAGAAGGGAGAAAGATTGGGAGACATTTCTGCTCCAGGAGGGGCCTAGATGGGGTTCATGTAGCGTGACACCAGGAATACTCTTGGCAGTTTTTCAGACAGCTTCTTGGCAGCTTCTTGTCTAGTCATGTACTTCTCAGATAAATGGATCTGGCTGTCTGCCAGAGGTACAGCCAAGAAAGTTGGATTCCTCTTGGAGATGAAGTCCCAACCCCTTTGTTCTGGTGATTCCAATCCCATTCCAGTTTCCTTCTGCAATTCATCCACTGCCTTTCCCAAATAGTCAGAGAATCAGAGAATATTGGAGCCAGAAGGGATCCCAGGAAACACAGAGGGAGAACTGTCTTGTCCAAGGTTACAAAGTTCCATTCATTTATTCATTCAGTGACAACTTAAGAACTTACCATAGGCCAAGCACTGTGTTAGGCACTAGGGGAGAAACAAAGAAAATTAATACCTGGTCCTTGGTCTCATGGAGCTTATGATATAGATGCAGAGAGATGACATGACATGACATACAGAACAACATGACACATACAGAAATATACAGTATTATGCAATAACGGAAGTGAAAAATACAATATGATTAGGGCACTGCATTGTAAAATCACAGAGTGAGAGCTAGAAGAAACTTTTGAGATCACCTAATCTAATTCACTCATTTTATGTGTATGGAAACTGAGTCTCTAAGACCTTGACCCCAGGTCTGACTGTAAGGAGCAAATTCAGGCTCTGGACCCTGGCCTTTTGAATCTAGAGCTCATGTTCCTAACCCTTTAGCTCATGATTGTTGGTGAAAGAACCAGTTCTAGACTTCAGACTTCCTAATTCAGTCCTATCTCTAGAATCCCAAACTGCCCTAGAGTTAAGTCTGGCTGGTCCCTGTGAAGCTACTCCCATGCTATTCCTCAGAGGTCACTGCATTCCAGTGGGTCAGCAACCAAAGGGAAGTTTCTTGGGAAGGGCTGGAAGGCACAATAGACTAAAGGATCATGGGATCATAGATTGAGAGCTAGAAGGGAGTTTAGAGATGAAACAGCCTAATCCCCTCTTTTTCTTTTATTGATGAGGATACAAAGAAAGGTCACTTATTGTGTAATCCTAGTGTACCTGACTCAAGAGAAGTTCAAAGATCTTTACCTGGATATGCTTGTACACTTTTGAGATCACAGGATTTTAGGTCTTTGTGACTTTGGACAAGAC
The DNA here is from genome assembly GCF_011100635.1 of Trichosurus vulpecula. NCBI lineage: Eukaryota > Metazoa > Chordata > Mammalia > Diprotodontia > Phalangeridae > Trichosurus > Trichosurus vulpecula. The sequence goes on along the minus strand of NC_050573.1, from coordinate 401,111,276 downwards.
ATGGCACCTCTGTGTTTTCTCACTTGATAAAAGAGTTGGGATTAGATGGTCTCCAGCAACACCTCCAGCCTGAAAATTCTAAATATTAAACTGCAGAAACAATAGGAATTCAGAAAAGAAGGAAAATTAATGTAAATTGATGTTCTTTTTTAACCAAGTAGTTTTCATATTATATTCTCATTAAGGGCAGTATCCTTATCTTGGGCCTCTCCAACACTCCCCACCCTCCCCAGTGCCTAACACTGGGCTGAGTACATAATGGGTGCATGATGAATATTGCCCAATTGATTCTACCATTACTTAAACCAGAGTTTTGCAGAATGTGAGAACGTATCACCCCACCTCCCCAGGTAGGAAGTATTCCCTTGGTGGAGGGAAGAAAGAATGAAGCAGTGAATATTTTCTATCACAACTCTCTGCTTTAAAAAACATTTGAATCAGAGGCAACAGGAACAACCAACATGAGCAAATTCAACCCGACTGATGGCAGTTGTTGCAAAGTGATTGTTTCTTATGGTATTTGCAGATGAGGTCAGATTTGACGTTCCTCCATGTTGAATCCTGACAGTAGTGATACTAGGTGTAGGTTTATAAACCAGAGGGTTATTCCATCTCACTGTGTGCTCCATTTAAAAGTGAATTATGTAAAGACCATTTCTGTGAAAGTTAAAAGTGTTGAAGCATCTATTATATTTCTCAACATCATTTATTTTGGTAAATATGGTAACATATAATAAGCTGGTTTCCCAAAAACTGCAACTTAATTTTTTTAAATAACTCAAGAATAATTTTAGAGAATCATTGGTAACACATGGCAAACTATTTATACTCACCATATATCTTTCCATTGTTGTTTGTGTTAGTCTCAATTTTGATCCTCCTGAGATTGTAATGTCCTGTGATTTGGAGCCATATGCTATCACTGGGAGAATGTTGGTATTTAAAAAAATTTTTTTAAAAGATAGGCTTTGATGGCAGGGAGCAGTTTGGTTTTGTTTGTAATTTCCCAAATGAAATTTGGTCCCATCTCTTCTTGTTCATTTCTAGATCCAATTTATTACTTATCTATAGTTCCTGTCCAAGACACATGTTCGGATGGACTCCCTGACCAAAAGCAGATCATAATCAGGACACTCTTCATCCACTTAGTTTTTATAGTGTGGATGGTTAGGTTCACCTAGTTTGGGTAGGTATGGATCTCATTGAAGAGTTCCTGTGGTACTCCAGGACATTATACAATCAGTACCATGTCATATACAAGCAGTTCTATCTGGAGGACTTCGTCATTTATAGCAAATTCATCTTCCATTTGGACTTTGTTCAGTACAGTGGTAAATGCCTTTGGTGATCAGATATATCTTTTATGTGTCACTTAGTAATAATAATTAAACAAGCGCTAAACAAAATTATCTCTGTGTCTACATTAACAAGCAACAGCAGAGAAAAAACTCTCCCAAATTTCCCTCCAAACAACTTTAAAATAACACTTCAAATGAATTCTGGAGCAGCAGAACCAAAAAAATAATGAAACAAAACATTTTTTCCAGCCCAAGACAACTTAGAAGGTCAGCATGAAAGGTCTGTCCCATAGGGGTGAGAGTGGAGTGCAGTCCAGGGCAAGCTTTGGGGGCAACTGAATTGGCAGCAGTGGCATCTGGAGTTCTCAGCTCACAGATAATAAGGAGATAGGACAATTGCTCAGGAGGAAATCACAGGACCCCTTTCCTAACGCTCAGTACCAAACTCTGCTGCATTGCTCATACATGGATCTGGGTTGCAGTCCTGCGTTGTAGTGCCAGGGCAGAGAGGAGCACTAGCACACCTGAACTTATGGCCACAGGGAAGCAGAGACCTTGGTCACAGTTGCAGGGTAGAAAAGAATACTTATGGTCACTTACAGACCAGAGCACAGGCCAAGAGAATAGTATCTATACCTTTGCTTAGGTCATACCAGCTTGGAAGAACTGAAAACTTACAGATTCCCAGAACTATCTCTGAAAACAGCTAAGGAAAAATCTGAAGCTTAGGACAGTACCTTCCACTGTCCCCCTACTTTGGGAGCAGAACCCAACTTTGACATAAAGTTAAAAGTCAAGAAAAAGGCTAGAAGAATGATCAAATAATAAAAAAGAGCCTGACCATAGAAACTTACTATGGTGACAGGGAAGATCAAAACACAAACTCAGAAGACAACGAAGTAAAAGCCGCTACATCCAAAGCCTCAAAGAAAATTGAAAATTGGTTTCAGGCCCAAAAAGAATTTCTGGGAGAACTCAAAAAGGATTTCAAAAATAAAATAAGAAAGTAGAAGAAAAATTGGGAGAAAAAATGACAGTGATGAAAGAAAATGTGATGAAAGAAAATCATGAAAAAAGAGTCAACAGCTTAGCAAAGAAGGCACAAAAAATGCTAAAGAAAATAACACCTTAAAATAGAATAGGCCAAATGATAAAAGAGGCACAAAAATTCACTGAAGAAAATAACTTCTTAAAAAGCAGAATTGGCCAAATGAGAAGGAGGTTCAGTAGTTCACTGAAGAAAATAATTACTTAAAAATTAGAGGTGGGCAAGTGGAAGCTAATGAATCCATAAGACATATAGGAACAATAAAACAAAGTCAAAAGAATGAAAAAATAGAAGAAAATGTGAAATACATCACTAGAGAAACAGCTGACCTGAAAAAAGATTCAGGAGAGAAAATTTAAGAATTACTAGACTACCTGAAAGCCATGATCAGAAAAAGAACTTGGATATTACATTTCAAGAAATTATCATGGAAAACTGCTCTGATATTATAGAACCAGAGGATAAAATAGAAATTTTAAAAATCCACCAATCACCTCCTAAAAGGGACTCCAAAATGAAACTCCAAGGAATATCATAGCCAAATTTGAAAGCTCCTAGGTCAAAAAGAAAATATTGAAAGCAGCCAGAAAGAAACAATTCAAATGTCATGGAGCCACAGGATAATACAAAATTTAGCAGTTTCTACATCAGAGGATTGGAGGGCTTGAAATATGTTATTCCAGAGGGCAAAGGAGTTATCTATCCAGCAAAACTGAGTCTAATCCTTCAGGAGAAAAAACAAATATTCAATGAAATAGAGGGCTTTCAAAGCATTGGTGATGAAAAGAGTAGAAAATTTGACTTTCAAATGCAAAACTCAAAAGAAGCATAAAAAGGTAAACAGAAAATTGAAATCATAAGGGATTCGATAAAGTTCAATTGTTTACATTCCTGCATGAGAAGATGACATTTGTAACTTCTCAGAACTTTCTCATCCTTAGGGCAGTTAGAAGGAGTATACATGGACAGAAAGTGTGGGTGTGAGTTGAATATAATGGGATGATATCTAAAAAATAAAATTAATGAGTGAGAAAGATGAATTGCTGGGAGAAGAGGGAAGGGAGAAGTAGAACGTAGTAAATTTTCTCATATAAAAGAGGCATTAAAGAGATTTTACAGTGGAGGGGATGATGGGGGAGTTAGGAAGGAGCAGTTGAAGCTTACTCTCATTGAAATTGGCTCAAAAGGGAAAATTTTATCCTGCAGGAAAGTAAGAGGGGAAGCGAATAAGAGAAGGAAGGAAGTATCAGTGGAGGCAGTATCCAGAAACAAAACACTTTTGAAGATGGACAGGATAAAAGGAGAGAGAAAGAAGGATTAACAGGGGGGAAATAGAAAGAAGGGAAATTCACCATATAATAACTGTGAAAAAAATTACAGCAAGTTTCTCTGATAAAGGCCTCAATTCTCAATTCCTCCTCTTCTTTGAAGGAAAAATTTCTTCCCTGGCCATTCCACCAACAGGGAGGACAGGAGCAGCCCCTCCCAACTTACCTGTGTCCCACACAACTCAGGCACAGTGGGCCTTTTGGTCAAATGGAAGTTGTGAGGGACTGTTCCAAGGAGTCATAAATCACACATGATCTTGATAATCATAAAAGAATCTTTGAGCAAAGTTGTATCTTATTTCTAAGTTCTCATGGCTTAGCCCAGGGCTGTCCATGCAGCTTGGAGTTTGATTTATGCAGTCTGCCTACAAGCATAGAAATTTACATAAATGCTTTAGTATACAAAGCCACAGAGCTCTCACTAAAACAGCAAATCAAAAAATATTGTCTATTATTTCAATAAAAACCTAAAGTTGGACAGCTGCCTATTGTTGGAAACAGTATGCACTCAATTTGGGATAAAGTTGACAACAGGTGATATCATAGACTGGGTAAAGTTAGTCTTCAGACCCTCTCCATTTACATTGGAAGCTCACTTCTCTTTACACATTCACTCATGTGGTCCTCTGACAATTCAGGGATCCCACTTGCAACAGGCCTCCTGGCTCCCTGCAGGAAAACCATTCGCCAAGCCATCTTATGCTGTGACACTTAACTGGCCTATATCCTACTCCCTTGGGGCTCTGCTGTCTAATACTAGGCAAAGGGGAATAAAAGAAAAAATACAATAAACTGATGGAATAGAAAAGCATTTATGATAAGGGCTTACTTTGAGCTAAGCATTGGGGTTATAAATGGAAAGCTAGATAGACCTTGTTCTCAAGGAGCTCACATTCTGATTGGGGAAGAACATCACATAAAGGAGGGTTCAGTCCCATGGCAGATGGTGTTAATTGGGGTCTGGTAATCAAAGCAACAGGGCAGATGGCAAAGCCCTGAGGACATGGGGTAACAATGACAAGGCAGATGGTCTCTGACCGTTGGCTGTTTGGAAGAGGGCAATGCACTCAAAGGTCAGAGTGGAGTGGGGCTTTGGGTTACCTCTGGCAGAGACAGGGATAGCAAGATCAGCATACAGGTAACAGGATGTGCCCAGTGACTAGTGGGGACTACATGTATTATACAGTTAACATGTTACCCCTCCCTAATTATAAATTTCTCTTTTAGATTGCAAACTCCTTGAGGATAGGGATTGTGTTTTTTAAATTATTATTTATTTATTTAATATTTTTAGTTTTCAGCATTGCTTTCCATAATAGTTTGAATTACAAATTTTCTCCCAATTTCTATCCTCCCCCCAATTCCAAGATGGCATATATTCTGATTGCCCCATTCCCCAGTCAGCCCTCCCTTCTGTCACCCCACTCCCTCCCATCCCCTTTTCCCTTACTTTCTTGTAGGGCAAGATAGATTTTTATGCCCCATTGCCTGTATATCTTATTTCCCAGTTGCATGTAAAAACTTTTTTTGGACATCTGCTTTTAAAAATTTGAGTTCCAAATTCTCTCCACTCTTCCCTCCCCACCCACCCTCCCTAAGAAGGCAAGCAATTCAACATAGGCCCCATGTGTATCATTATGCAAAACCCTTACACAATACTCATGTTGTGAAAGACCAACTATATTTCTCTCCTTCCTATCCTATCCTCCTTTATTCAGTTTTCTCCCTTGACCCTGTCCCTTTTCAAAAGTGTTTTCTTTTGATTACCTCCTCCCCCTATCTGCCCTCCCTTCCATCATCCCCCCTTTTCTTATCTCCTTACTCCTTCTTTCCTGTGGGGTAAGATACCCAATTGAGTGTGTATGTTATTCCCTCCTCAGGTCAAATCCAATGAGAGCATGATTCACTCATTCCCCCTCACCTGCCCCCTCTTCCCTTCCAACCAGCTGCTTTTTCTTGTCACTTTCATGCAAGATAATTTACCCCATTCTAACTCTCCCTTTCTCCCTCTCTCAATATATTCCTCTCTCATCCCTTAATTTGATTTTTTAGGTATCATCCCTTCATATTCAACTCACTCTGTGCCCTCTGTCTATATATATATACAAATTTAGCCCCAGAAACCTACTAGCTATGCAGACATGGGCAAGTCGTTTAAACTCTGTCTGCTTCAGTTTTCTCAACTCCTCCCAGAGTTGCTATGAGGATCAAATGAGATAACCTTTGTAAAGTGCTTAGCTTAGCGCCTAGTACACTGTAGGTACTAGATAAATACTTTTTTCCCTTCCTTCCTCTTCGCTCTCTATTAAGATTTTAGTTTTCCTTGTTCTCTCTCCATTAACTGGTTGCTTCCCTACTGTCAAAAGTGCTATGCTTCCCCCATCCTCAAAAGCTCTCACTTGATCCATCCTATATCCTCCCTTTTGTAGCTGAACCACTTAAGGCCATCTACATCTGGTGTCTCCACTTCCTTTCTTCTCACTCTCTTTAATTGTCTGTATTTGGGCTTCCAAAAGGATCATCAACTGAAAATGCCCTCTTCAAAGTTACCAGTGGTTTCTTAATTGTCAAATCTAATGGACTTTTCTCAATTAATTGTCAAATCTAATGGCCTTTTTTCAATTCTTGGCCTTCTTGACCTTTCTATAGTCTTGGATAGTCAATCACCTTCTTCTTGTTACTCTAGGTTTTTGTGACACTGTTCTCTCTCGATTCTCCTTCTACTTTTCTGAACACTTTTCAGGCTCCTTTGCTGTGTCTTTGTCTGTGTCATGTTCCATAATAGTGGATGTCCCCCTGGGCTCTATTCTGGGCTCTCGTTTGGTGATTAAAGATTGACAAAATCTTCACTCTTGGTGAAGAAGATTGCTTGGTGATCTCATCAGCTCCAATGGATTCAATTATCATTTCAATGCAGATTATTCTCAGATGTATTTATCCAGCCCTAAATTTTCTCCTAAATTCCAGTTTCATATCTCAAACTGCCTACTGGACATTCTGAACTAGATGTCTCATCTTAAACTCAACATGTCCAAAATTGAACTCATAGTCTTTTCCTTTGATCCTTCTTTTCTTCTTAACTTTCCTATTACAGTAAAAGGTGCTGGCAACCTACCAGTCACCCAGGCTCAAAACTTAGGCATTACCCTCCATTCCTTGTTCCCTTTCATTCCACACCCCCCATACACATACATCTACCAAGTTCTATCTATTCTACCTGCTCTCCTCTGATATTGCTACCCTCATCACCTTCTGCCAGGATTATTACAATAATCTTCTGGGTGACCTCACTGTCTCAAGTGTCTCCTGTAGTTCATCCTCCCCTTACCTGTCAAATTGATATTTCTAAAGAATAGTCATAACCTGGAGCTCTCTGTTGGCTTTTGTTGATCGTCTGTCCTGGTGTGATGACTCATAGACTCAGATCAAGGCTATGTACTAAAAAATAACCAGCCCAATCTTATTAAGAAGAGGCTTTCTTTTTTATATATTTTATTTTTCCCCCAATTGCATGTTAAACAATTTTTAACATTTGTTTTTTATTTCAAGTTTTGAGTTCCAAATTCTATCCCTCCCTCTCTCTTTCCCTCCCCCTCCCTGATATAGGTTCAATGTAGGTTAAACATCTGTAATCGTGTAAAACATTTCCATATTAGTTATTTTGTACAATAAGATTCGAACAAAAAAAGAATGAAAGAGAAAGTGAAAAATATGCTTCACTCTGTATTCAGACAGTATCAGTTCTTTTTCTGGAGGCAGATAGCATGCTTCATCATGAGTCCTTTGGGGTTGTCTTGCATCGTTGTATTGCTTCAAATAGCTAAGTCATTCAACATAGGAAAAGACTTTCTTGCCAATGCACCCTAGTAGTTGGGAGTAGAGAGGAGCAGATGGCCTTGAAGAGCTGAAGCCCAGCAGATGGTAGCAGAGATTAGTTCAGAAACCACAACCACATCCAACATACATTACAACATAACATCCAGCACAGAGAAGCATGATGGTATCATTAGAGTATACCAGAGGCTATGTACTTAATAAATATAGCTTCAGAAGTATGAGCTACCCTGGCCAAGTGTACACCCTAGCCACACATGTCCTTCTATGCATGTTATACAAAGATATTCCTATTCATATAGGTTACTGACAAGTACGTTCTCTACATGTATCTCAGCTATAAGGTTTTCTAACATTTGTCCTTTCAAATATTTATTCATTTGATACATGTTCATTAAATACCTACTACGTGCTAAGTACCAAGTTCTGGGCATACAAAAAGAGGCAAAAGACAATCATTGCCCTCAAGGAGCTTACAATTTGATGGGAAAGACAATATGCAAATAAATGTGTGTGTGTTCATACACACATACAGATCAAGCTATATATAGGATAAATAGGAAATAATTAAAATATGTTCCTGGTCCTATGGCCATGGTTGTTTGATAACTTGTGGGAGATATAATTACTCTTATGTAAGTGAAAGTGTCTTTTCATGTCACTTTCTTTGAGATGCTGTTTGATTAAACATCTTTTATTTTAAACTAATTTGTCCTCTGGCTGGCTGATAAAAGTAAACACATTGATGGGGGCTTGTGAGCTCTGATTTTGAGAGGGTATGAATGCACAGAATTCCCCAAACCAGGCATAACATTTCTAAGAGCTGAAAAGTGAGAAGGTACTCTGGATTGTAGATCAGTTTCTAATCTCCCAAGAACTTGAAAATCAAATAAGCAAGTTTCTCATAATTGTATTTAAGGTAAGAATAAAGAAGCTTTGAATGCCATACCTGAAAATTTCTTAGTAGTATCCATGAGCTTTTATGGTATTTATTCAAACCATCCCACTGACCTTTTTACTTGCTTTCTATTTTGTGGTCTTGTTCTGAATAGTTGATAAAAGACTAGCTAAATTACCTTCAGTTAAATGAGATGTATTAAGAGAAGGCAGCAAAAGTATGTTGGGTATCGAGGGAGGTGCCAAGAGGAATTTTAGCAATCGTGAAATGTAAAGTATCCGGACACATTTTCCCAGCAGAAAAATGTAAGCTTTTAGGAAATTAAGAAACAAAGATGTAACATCAACAAATAAGGAAGAAACCAATGGGAAATCTGTAGAATGTAATAAACAGCACCTTTCTCACATCTTTAAATAGATGTAGTTCCTGAAGAGTGTGGTTGGCGTCCCAATTGCGACTGAGCTTTGTCCTAACCATTTAAAATACAATTAGAGAGAAAATCAGCAGTTGTTAGGGCCCCTGGTTTAAAGTTGGGAAACAATAGGGCCGGGTGGTTAGCATGCAGATCATACTCCAATAGGCTGAAAGAAGGCACATTAGGATGCTGGGCACCTGGGACTTTCTGGCTGGGGATAAAGACTGGCCTGAATGTTGGCCTTTAGGCAGACAATTCTAATAGCTAATCCTCTTTGTAACGGTCCATTTACATGTTAGAAGATCCAGAAGACAGGAAGCACAGAATGAGCCTTTGAATTTTCTTCCTTAGAGTTTGTTTCTTATTAATCTTTCTGAGAGAAGAATCATAATCTCCTACCAACTGTTCCAAAGCTTTCACAAGTAGGTTTTTCTTCCATTTTACAAGGCCATAACAAGTTAAGAAGAAAGAAAACAAGTTAACTCTGGTTAAATGTAATTTTTGTGGGTTTTTCCCCCAGACTTAAAATAACTGTTTCCACGTCAATAAATTGGGCAATATCATCTTTGCATTTTCATTAACGAGATTTTTAAATAATAAAGCATAGTGATTTGCGTCTAGTAAGTGCCTAATAAATGCTTATTTATTTATTTATTCATGCTTTAGCAACCAGTCTGAGAATGTCATGACTGGATGGGACTTTAGATATCATTCATCTCACTGAACTCTCATTTTACTGGGGAGATGACCGAGGTTTAGGGAGATGAAGTATTTCAGCAGAGGTCACACAGAGTGAACAGCTGGGTCTCCTGAACCGCAGTACAAATTCTCTTTCTCCTATCCCACACTGTCTCATAGTCATAGCAGTGAGTTTCCTGGTCAGCGTTGGAGGAAGGAAGTGAATGTAAGAAAGCATGGGAAAGTAGCATTTGTTGGTGCTGTTTAGTCTTTCAGGTGTAACCTACTCTTCATGATCCCATTTGGAATTTTCTTAGCAAAGATACTGGATTGGTTTGTCATTTTCTTCTCCAGCTCATTTTACAGATGAAGAAACTGAGGCAAAAAGGGTTAAGTGACTTGCCCAGGCTCACACAGCTAGTAAGAGTCTGAGGCCAGATTTGACCTTGTGAAGATGTCTCCAGGCTTAGCCCTCTAGTCACTAGGCCATTTAGCAGCCCTAAAAAGCAGCATGGTTTATTGTAAAGAGCTCCAGACCTGGAATTAAGAGACCTGAGTTCAGTGGCCTGCTTTTGCTGTGCCTTGTTGTGTGACTATCGCCATGTTACTTAAACTCTCTGAAACTCAGTTTCTTCAGCTGAAAAATGAGGATGATAATGCTTGTATTATCTTTCTCCCAGGATTGTAGGGAGGAAAATACTATACATATACTATCATCAGCATAGCTTCTTGATTCTGTTTCTATTTTAATTTCTTTTAAACTTTCCAGGAAAAGCCAATCCTTTCAATTGAATTCTCATGTTCTTTCTTCGAAGGTTCGCAAAGCAATGGTTGGTCCCATTAGATTTGTCCTACTCTAGGGCACATTAGTAATGTGTCATCGGTAATGCTTTTGGAAGGTTGCCAGAAGGTTCTCTACCTATCCTCAAAGTCTCCTCCACCTGCCCTGCCAATGCCCGCAATTTCCATATGACCAGTTAGGAGGTATATAGTGATTTCTTCCAAACATAGCCAAAATGCAAACACATCAAACTATTATTGACCATTAATACCTCAGAGTCAACACACTTATCAGATTTGCCAGGTTTTTACCAAGCTGAGGGAACTAAAGCCAAGACTGGACAACTTCCAAGGGAGATTAGGGATCAAGAATGTTACATTGATGGGAACAATTCCCGGCTTGAGGATAGGGAAATTTTCCCCATAATGGGGAAAATGAGGAAGAGGGATGTGGAAAGAAAGAGGTTGCTGAAGGGAAGAAGAAAGGGGTGCCATGACAAACTTCCTCATTTTAAATGGTGGTTTAAGTTATAATCTCTTAGAATGTTAGAACTAAGGAAAACATCTGGTCTAACCTATAATTTTACACAAATTTTACCCAAAAAATTACATTTTACAAGTGTGTGCCTCTATGTATGTTCCTTTACATGAATCCACTTTTTCCACTGATACTGTATATATTTGTGATAGATTGGGCCCCATATTTATGGGGAAATATCTTCTTGCTACTTTATTACTATGCTATTTCATTATATAAGACTGAAAAGACCTTATATAATTACCTTATAATTAAATGTCTTTGCTTTGAACATTATATCTCTGGCTGACTATTGAAGGTAAACTCTTTGGTGGGGGCTAGTGAACTATGGTTTTGGTGGATATGGAACTACAGCGTAATCTGAACCCAGAACAGCCAAATCTGGGGGACCAGCCCATCACATTGGGGTTGCTCCCAGATGTTACTCTGGTATCCCTTGCAGTTGGCACATAATAAGCCCTTGATAAGTGCTGAATTTAATTCGTAAATATCCAAGACTGTTCACTAATTCAGCCAACCAGGCATGTGCCTTCTCAGGAATTCTTTCCTAACCTAAATTGGCTAAGACCAATAATCTAGCCTTTTCTGCCTGGCATGGTGCCAGCTTGAGCAGCTGGTCTACATTTAGGTCCCTCTGAGGTAGTGAGGAGTCCCTTGGAATATGCTCTGAAGAGATTATCTATCACCTACATGAGAGATATGATCTTGGCAAACAGAAATGAATAAGACTCTACTGACAAATACTGGGGGAGTTAAAAATCAGGAAAATAGTTACTTGGAACAACATTGTGCAGATATTTTTTAGCCATGTGACTGTCATCCTGGGCAAGTCTTTTAACTGCTGTCAGCCTCAGTTTCCCCATCAGTAAAGTGGGGACAATAATATGACATATTTGCCAGCATTGTTATGAAAATAAAGATAATATCTGTAAAGTGCCTTGCAAACCTTATAGCCCAGCTATTACATTATCATTAACATTGTCATTAATAGAGAGGGTGATTTTGTATTTTCAGCCCAACACAGCTGAGAAGCAGGTAGTACTAGATTTCTTCAAAGTTCTAGAGCTTTTTGAATTCAAGATCCATGAGAAGTCAAGTCACATGGTAGTTGGCTGCTTGAAATCCCTTCCTGGCATATAGTTGATACTTAATAAATGCTTGTTGACTTGACTAGATTCAGATTTTTGGATCCCCTGCCAAGTCCATTTTCAAAGGACAGTCTTAACTGCATGTTCTGCAGAATCCTGATAAAAATACTACCTATTTCTATTTCTTAAATAGTATCTTATTTTTTCCAATTGCATGAAAAGACAATTTTTAATATTCATTTCTTAAAAAACATTGAGTTCAAAATTATCTCCCTCCAACTCTCACTATTTCCTCCCTAAGACAGTAAGCAACTTGATATAGGTTATGGATGTGCAATCATGTCTTATCTATTTCTATTCCTTTGGAAATATTATGACTATGGACCTCTGACTCTCTGTATAAAGATTCACCCTTTGGAAATCTAACCTGCTTAGCTTCTTTGGTCCTCGTGTCCACAACTCAGCAGGAAGAGAGAGCCAAAGGATAGCCATTCCACTTAATTCTGGGTTGGAAATGAGAAAAAAGAAAAAGTGAGATAGTTTTTTACCATTTCAATCGATGAAATATACAATCAGAGAATATTTGAGCTGGAAGGAATGGTAATGATCTCCTAAGCCAACTCTTTCATTTAGGATAAGAGGAAATTGACACCCTAGAGAAGTCAAGTAACCTTGCCAAGGTTACATAGTTAGTCCCCAATTAACAAGGCCAGTGTTCTTTCCACTACACAGTGCTGATAGGTTGGCCACAAATACTCTTCTTTTAGGTATGTCTATAATATGGCTATAGGCTGTAACGGCAACCACAAAGGCACAGCCAGGATGGCTGCTAGCACATGTTCTTAGATTTGCTTTACTGAGAAAAATAGCTGTTTCAGGGGTCAACAATCTTTTTTGATTATACAAAATACAAATAGAGAAAATACAGAAAAGAGAAATAAAGACCAACAGACAGGGCTCTACTGCCTGAATCAAAACAATACTGCTATATATGCTTTACATTGACCACTGGATCAAGAGCGCCTTTACCTCTGAGCGGTTGGGGAGCTCTGCACATTCAGTTACTCAGAGTCTTGACCAGGGAATCCCAAGATTCTTCTTGTAAGCAAGCCCCCAAAGCAAAAGCTCACCTCTCAGAATACTTAGTCTTTCGGCTAATAGGCTCAGAGCCGGAAGGCATCACAACCTGACTCAGCGCCTAATTAGTTTATTAGCAAAAGGTGTGAAAGCCTTCCTACAAGCAAGCTCCTACCCTAAGCTTGCTTAGGGCTCCTTAATGGGCTCCACTTGAGGCCTATTAATGGGCGGGGAAAATTTCACACGCCCCGCCCACCCCCTTAAGCATTACATAGGCTACTGACAAAAAAATGGAAGATCATCCTTTATCCCTTCCCCTAATTCTATCCCTGCCTTTAACTTTTATACCAGATTATGAGCATTTGCATTCCTAAAATGCTGGCAGTCAAATTATTTCTAACAAACCATTTCCCAAGACATATACACTGTATAATCTTGTATAAAGATCACTAAACTGAAGGGTTGATATTAACTGTAGACAGAATAGATATGTGTATATATGGTGTGATTCCTCCAAACCAAAAACATCTCCACCAGTGAGCAGCTGCAGTGTCTAACATCCCACCATGAGTCAGTCATTCCTTTGGCATACAGTATTTTTAAATTAAATTTTATTTTTTTAAAATACACAAAGATCAATTATCTCTCATTCTCACCCCATTCCCACCTTGGAAAAAGAAAAAAGAAAACCTTTGTAAGAATTATGCACAGTCATGAAAAACAAATTCTCAAGTTGGCCACATCTAGAAAATGTATGCCTCATTCTGCACCTTGAGTCCATCAGCTCTCTGTCAACAAGTGGGTTATATGTTCCATCATCAGTGTTGACATGTAGTAGTGAAGACAGCTGTTAAAATTTCATTAATTCATTTGCCCATCTAACAAATATTTGTTAATTACCTGCTATGTACAAGGTGATGTTATTCATGTTAAAGTAGGGGAGGGAAGGACTATAAGAAAATATGACAATCTCTGACCTCAAAAAGTTTATACCAAAGTTGGAAAGGTAAAATAGTGTAATGCAATCACAATGAGTATTGAATTGGGAATAAAGAGGTATAGGTACTGCTCTATTTAAGTATCTGATAGCTTGCTGGTAAGGTCCTGGGAAGGGGAAGATACCAGTTGCCTTTCAAGATCTCATGAGGCCAAAGAAGACATGAACTGCAGGTGGCCTTATCTCTGACACAAGCTCACCTGGGAGACCATGAACTTATAACTTGTGGCCCACTGGGATAAAGGGAATCCTAGCAGACTCAGATAGCCTCTATTTCCTATTGGTCATAATAACACTTTGAATTGGCTGCAGAGAGTCAGAGATCTATAGGTATAATAAAGAGACAATCCCCGGCCCTCAGGTTTCTTCTTCCACTTGGCCTCAAAGTATTAGGACAACTCTTTGAGTTCTGGAGAGGTGTATATGTGTGTGTGTGTGTGTGTGTGTGTGTGTGTACATGCACACATGTATATATTGGAGGGCAGGATCCATCATGCATGTCCAATATCAGGCCCATTTCAACACAGCTCTCTAGAATGTCACTGATCCTGCTAGAAGGGGGGAGGCCTAAAAAAATAAAAGCATGGAACTAGATCAGGATCTTAACTTAGGGTCCATAGGTAAATTTCAGGAAGGTCTGTGAACTTGGATGGGAAAAAAATAACATTTTTATTTTCATTTACCTTTAATTGAATTTTATAATTTACCTTAAATATGAATATAGCAATAAAATATTCTTTTTCTTCTTTTTCTTTTTTTCTTTTTCTTTCTTTTTTCTTTTTAGTTTGCAACATTCGGTTCTACATAATTTTGAGTTCCAGATTTTCTTCCCTCCCTCCTACCCTCCCTCCCCAAGATGGCATGGAATCCCATATAGCTTCCACGTATAACTTCGCATTGAATTGATTTACACACTAGTCAAGTTATGGAGAAGAACTGTGATCAATGAAATGAATCATGCGAAAGAAGAAACAGGACCAAAAAAAAAAACCAACCCAAAAACAAAAACAAAAGAGAGAAAAAGAAAAAAAAGGGGGGGGGAAGCTAGCATGAAGTGTGCCTCAATCTGCATTCATACTTCATAGTTCTTTCTCTGGATGTAGATAACATTCTCCATCGTGAGTCCTTTGGAGTTGTCTTTGTACCTTGTGTTGCTGATAAGAGCGAAGTCTGTCAGGGTTGGTCCTCACAGAATCCATATATCTGTGGTTGTGTATAATGTTCTCCTGGCTTTGCTTCGCTCACTCAGCATTATGTCATGTAGGTTTTTCCAGGTTGTTATGAAGTCCGTATCATCCCCATCTCTTATAGCACAACAGTATTCCACTACCTTCATATACCACAGCTTGTTCAGCCATTTCCCAATTGATGGGCATCCTTTTGATTTCCAATTCTTAGCTACCACAAAAAGAGCCGCTATAAATATTTTTGTACATATGGGTCCTTTTCCCGCTTGTGTGATTTCTTTGGGATACAACCCTAGAAGTGGTATTGCTGGGTCAAAGGGTATGAACATTTTTATAGCCCTCTGGGCATAGTTCCAAATTGCTCTCCAAAATGGCTGGATCAGCTCACAACTCCACCAGCAATGTAACAATGTTCCAATTTTCCCACATCCTCTCCAGCATTTATCATTTTCCTGTTTTGTTGTTTTAGCCAACCTGACAGGAGAGATGTGATATCTAAGAGTTGTTTTGATTTGCATTTCTCTAATCAGTAGTGATTTCAAGCATAAAATATTCTTTTTAGACAGGTCCATCAACTACCCCAGACTTCCAAAGATGTCCAAGGCACAGAAAAGGCAAAGCACCACTGGTTTAGATGAACCTTGAGCTCCCTTCCACGTTGTTAGAGCCTCTGATACCATAAAAGCTATTTCTATGATTTAGAAGAAACTCAGAAAATCATCTCATTGAATGACTACCCTTCAGTTATAGCTATGTTCAGTGGCTTCTGATTGATGGCTAAGATTGATAGCTTGGAGAACCAAAGAAAGAAATACAATCTAGGCTTGAAATGTGCATGGCACTGGGCTAGATGCCAAGTTAACCAATGGGAGACAGTCTTTGGTACTGAAGTTTCCAGTTTATTTGCTTAGGGGGATAGATGTATATAGATAAGGAAGTATGAAGTATTTTGAATAAGGAGAGAGCATTAATGTCTGGGAGAAACTTAGACCAACTGTAACTTGACCACATTCAAGGAAAGGACCAAAAGGGTGAAGGGCTTGAATGGATATGAATTGTCTTGTGATAAGATAACTTTTCCTGTAATGACTCCAGTTATTTGCTCAGCTAGGACTTACTAGGACTGAACTACTCCAGTCATTTTTATTTTAGGAGAATAGAAGCCTGGAATGGACTTAAAAACTTTGAAAACAGTAAGGTGTGACTGCTGAGCTAGGGAACTTATCTTAAAATA